>NC_084466.1:95617542-95922721 GCF_027409185.1 Cynocephalus volans
TCCTTTGGAAAGTAGCCAGTTACTCAGCGTTACTAAACATTTACTGAGCACAACTACGTGTGCCAGGCACTGCTCTAGATACAGAGGATAAAGCAGAGAATAAAAATAAGTTTCCTGCCCTCATGGAACTTAGTTCTAGTAGGGATAGAGAGAGAGAACACAAGCAAATAAACAAACAATGTAATTCCAGATAATGACAAGCAATGATGCTATAAAGAGTACGGGGCAGAAGTAGAGGGAGCCTGCTTTAGAAAGAGTGGACAAAAAGTCTTCTCTGAAGAAACGCTGGAGCTGAGACTTTGAAGCTAAGAAGGAACCACTCATGCAAGAGCTGGGAAAGAAAAATCCAGACAGAGTAGCAAGAAAAAGGCCCTCAGGCAAGAAAGACTGGGTGCAGTTAAGGAACCCGAAGGAGCCCAGAGTGGCTGAAGCTCAGCGGGGAGAAAAGTATGGTGTGGCGGTGAGGTTGGGTAAGAAGGCAAGGGCCAGGTCACAGCGAGCCTTTCAGGCCAGGTTGAGGGGTTTGGAATCCTTTCTGAGCACAACAGGAAGCAGGAGTTCTAAACAACGGATTGGTATGATCTGATCTTCTTTTGCAAAGGTTATTTTGCCTCTTATGTGAAGAAGTGATTTTAGGGGGTAACGGGGAAGCGGGGTAACCAGTTAGGAGGCTACTGCAGTCACCCAGGGGAGAGATGGTAGTGACTTAAAACAAGATGTCAAAGTGTGTGGGAAAATAGCCTAAATGATTCATTTTCAAGAATAGCTTAACAAGGGTTGCTTGACTACCTCATGGTGTGATGGCCCCTGAAAGCGCACTTTCCTGACAGTGACTTCTCAAGATGGTGGCTGTTCATCTTGTTCTTCTTACTGCCTGGTTCTTCTTCCTCCTCAGGACTTCTGTGGGCCTTTTTCACAGGCTTGTCCTGAGCCCACCCCTTTCCACCAGAAGGAAGGGGACAATAATGCCTTATAAGGAAGTAACAAAACTTAGACGACGTTCGGGAAGATTGTGCAACCATAGTACTCAGCCAGTGAGGAACTGGGGGAGGCACTTGCGCACTACTTGCTCAGTGGAACCGGTTCAGGTGTGCCTGTCCCATTCACAGACACCCAGACCTTGCAAGGCCATTATTAAAGTCTTGCTTCGCTGTACCTCGTGCCTCCATATCCATCCTATGGCACTGGACGGGTGAGGGCATTTCTCACAAAGTGGAAATGGAGAAAAGAACAGAACTGCAATATCTTTTGGAGGCAGAACTATTATTAGGACTTACTCTTGGACTGGGTGGGGTGGGGGATGAAGACTGAGGTAAAGAAAAATAAAAAGTGATGTCTAAGGTCAATGAAATGAAAAGCCTTCAAAGGCAGCAATGCTAGAAGGCTGATATATTTGCAAACATTTATCATCAAAAGATAAAACAATCATGACTACACCGGGCAAAACCATTAAGAGTTTTGCAAATAGCAAATATTCTGACCCCAGTAATTACCCAAAAAATGAATTGCATTTAATTACATCATGCCCTTTTGCAAGGGTAAGGGTAGATGAGGAAAGAGAAATGGATAATAAAAACATACCAAAGGGCTACTTAAAAGGTATTTTTAAGTATTTAAATGACACTTGATTTTATTATTATGAGCTGCATTCATTATCTGCAGTGATAGTATCCACAATCACTTGGATTCTCAATATACTCAGCCTAAAACTAGGTTAGGTACAAGGAATGGCCTGGTTTTTAAGGTACAACACATAAAACATGACTATGTGGAATAAATGGCATTTTTACTTGGGGCAGTGCTGTCCAATACAACTTTGTTATGATGGAAACATTCTATTTAATCTGTGCTGCTCGAGACAGTAGCTGTTAGCAACATGTAGCTACTGAGCACTTGAAATGTGGCTAGAGCAATCAAGGAACTTAATTTTCACTTTAATTTTAATTTCCACATGTGGCTAATGGCTACCACATGGAACAGCTCAGATCCACGGGACCTTCGTTGTCTTCTGAAACTGGTCTTCTTGCTTCCAGACTATTTCTTTTTCCATTCATTCTTCATACCGCTACTAGATTAACCTTCATTTATGCCTTTGCTATGGGATCTCTTCATAGAAGAAAGGAGCTAGGCCTAGAAAGTGAGAAGTTGCCAGGTGGAGAAGACAAGGCTCAGACAGCCCAGCCAGAAAGAGGTGCAGAGCAAAGGTTCAGTCAGATGGGTGAGGACAGGGTTGACTGGACAAGAAAGACAGGCTGGCGTGTCTTCAGCAAAGGAAATGAGGCTAGAAAGAAAAGCAGGAAGGGCTTTGTATGCTAAGTAAAGGCAGAGAGGATTATGTTGACTGCCCATTCATTCAAAGGTTGTCATCCTCTGTTCTAGACCTTTCCAATTCAGTGTTCTGTTGCTAAAGTATCAAGTCAAGAATTTCCAAAGAAGCCAGTTTCTAAAGATATACAGGATCAGAAAGGTATCTCTTATTTGTGAACAACTGCTAAAGCCTAGCTAGAAGAACCAAGACAAAGCTTCATGTTTTTAAGGCATTAACCAGGAGATGACAGGAAATGCACTTTTCCCCCTCTCCGCACACAGAATGGTTTCTATAGCACCCATCTTTTGCAAATAAAAATACAGTAGAACAATTAAGAAAGGGATTAATTCACAAAATGCTCTCTATTAACTAACAGGAGTCTTCATGGCTTGTGGGAAAACATTATTCCTGGAGGTCAGCTTAGTATAGTAAAGCATAGGATTCCCAATATAGGCTACATCTTTGCAAACAGTCAGTAATAATCAACAAATGCTTCTTGCACCTGTGCAGCACCAACTCATCAAAACACCTGATGTGTTAAGCCAAATTTTTTACTTCATACCTGTTAAGAGCACAGGTATGCTCATATACCAGGTATACTTCATACCTGTTAAGAGCACAAGTTGCCTGGAATTTGGCAACTTGGTTTCTAGTTCCAGCTTAGCTAATAAATGGCTATGTGACCCCAAATAAGTCACTTAATTACACAAATATTTCTTCTACCACTGTGTGATCTCTCTAGGTAGCTCCTTACTTGTCTATTGTGGATTGGCCAAACTCCCTTGGAACTCTCTGATAAACAAAACATACCTTTAACTTTACCTTTTCTACTTTAAGTCCTCATTTATTATCTCAAATTCTAAAATGATTAATAAAGATAAAATGTTAAAGCTCATCTCCTGTACATTTTGCATATACACTTTATGATTATGAGATTCAACTAAAGTTGCTGCCTGATTTTTTTTAATCCTTAAAATAAATCTTATTCCTTCTAAAATAAATAAATAAATAAAGGGTAAAAAAAAAAAAAAACCACGGAGGAAAGAACGACAAATAGGTCTTAGTTATAGTCTAAGTTCTGAGCAGATTTTCCAGGTCAGTATTTTAAAACAACCCTTACGGAATAATCTAACATTATAGTAAATACAAGTTAACGTACAGGTTATCACTTCCAAACTTTATTCCATTGCTGAGAGAAATTCAGATTTGCCAGTTCTGTTCACTGCAAAAATTATTTTCCTTTTATTTTCTTCTTCAGAGAATTGCCTTTAACTCTTGAGGGCTGGTTCTATTCAACTCAATAAACAGGCAGCAAGTGCCAACTATGTGTCCACTAGGTGGTGGGAAGAGAAAAAGATAAGACATAAAACATCCTTAGATATAAACTGAGTAATGGGCACAAGTGAGCACAAGGCCTGAGGGCACTTTAGGGGGCTTGGCAGGATGCCTTGTTTCTTTTGAAATGCTCTTACATTGTTCAGTAGTTAATTTAAATATCTTTCGTTCAATATGTGACTTTAGTTCAAAATTCTATGTGAGAGGCCTTCTGTTTTCTGTTGTTATTATTACTTCTTTCATCACAAACTACTTGATTTGATTCAGAAATGTAGAGATTTGGTTTCTTTCCCGCAAAAAAAAAAGCTTGGCTGGTTCAAGTTACCACCTAGACTAAAAAATATGGTAATGCAGACATCTCCCTTAGCTAGACAAAGTATAAGAAAACAGTATAAGACAAAATATAGCAGGGAGGACATGTGCTACCTATTTGTACAGCCTAAGTGGTAACTACAGAGCATTACATTAAAAAGGTGGCAGGGAGATGTTCTTAATGTATTTAGACAATAGGTTCTTAATATATTGAGACAAGAGGATACAAGTGATGAAAATGTAAGCCCTCACAGTGCTCCAGACTATGGATTGTAACCAATGAATTGTGACTAGACATGGAAGGTGCATCTGCCTGTACTTATTTTGGCTAAAATCAATGTCTTAATGGCTTAAGTGTTAGACTGATCAATCTATTATACTGAACAACCATTCCGACATGCAGCTGTGTCCAGCGCCAGGCCCAGGACATACAAAGATGATAATAATGTATGTGACACACCATCGGCAATGCTTGTAATTATTTTCCTGTACTGGGGATGGACTTGTGATCCATCAACCCCCTCACTGAGAGTCAGGTGTTTAAAAGGCCATATATCCAGAAAAACTAGGACTCTAATGTACTACTCTGCTTTCTAACACTCATTCATTCATTTAATCAAGCACTTACTAAGTATCTCCTATGTGGCAGGCACCGTGTACCTCACTGCGTGACAGGGATAAAAAAGTAAATGAGACTCAGTCCTTGCCCTTCATAGACAAGGCAAATGCTTAAACAAATCATCGCAATGCAGTACAATCAAGTTTCAGCTCTGCATCAGTGAGGTATGGGAGGTTTCACAGAGGAAGAACTCTGGGCTAACTAAGAGCTCTCCCAGAGTAACAGGATTCAAGGTAAAAAGGAGTGCTTTCAAGTTAGTGGGGCAGCACATGTGAAGGCCTGGCCAGTTTGGGGACCACAGATCCACACAGCTGGAACTCAGGGTGTTAGGTAGAGAGGAGATGTGGAGAAGACAGCAAGTTGGAGAAGCAGAAAGGGACCATATCATGGAGGGCCTTTATGCAATGCAAGGGACTTAGATTTTCTCCTCTCAGCAATGGGAAATTATTTAATGGTTTTAAGCAAAAGACTGGTTTGCATTTCAAAAACAAAAGTCAGCAGCAAGAATGAACCAGATCAAAGAAAACTAGGAAGACAAGTTTGTTTGTGGGTTCGTTTATTCAATTAACAAATATTTATACAATGTACAATGTACCAAGTATTATAGGCAGTGATGAAGAAAACACACATGGCTTGTCTTGGTGAAAGACAGACAACAGATGAATAAAGCAACAGCAGTGTGGATGGAGATAAGAGAACAGACATCAGAGACGCATCTACACGACACTCAACTCCATGTAGAGATTGAGAGAGAAATCTAGGACGATTCCTAGGCTCCTGGCTCAAGTGACTGGGTCAACAGGTAACACAGGAGGAAAGCCAAATCTGGACGGGAAACTAATTAGCTCCAGAATGTTCAGATGGAGATGTCTGATAAGGAACTGAATAGATGGTTCTTCAGTTCACTCACCTGGGCTGGAGAAATGGATTTGAAAGTAATAAGCAATTGGAAGTTCTAAAAGCCATGGACAATCAGTGAAATCAAGACCCAGCAACACCAACAGACAAGCATCCGGTGGAAGAACGAGCTGGTGAAGAGCTGAGAAGGAAATGTCTGAGATGTGGGCAGGGAAATAGTAGAGCCGTGCAATAAAAGCCAGGAACAGTCAACAGCGTCGGTTTCTAGTATATTCACAGAGTTGTGCAACCATCACCACAATCAATTTTTGAACATTTTCATCACTCCAGAAAGAAACTCGGTAACCATTAGCAGTCACCACCCCCTCATTAGCCCCAATGCTTCCTCAGCCTCACCCAGCTTGAGGCAACCACTAATCTACTTTTGTCGCTACAGATTTATCTATTCTGGATATTTGATATAAATGGATCACACAAGATGTGATCTTTAGTGACTGGCTTAGCATTTATCAATAGTTTCTTGTGGTTTTTTTTTTTTTTTTTTTTTCTTTTGGTGGTGGTTGGGCAGTACTGGAATCCAAACTTTTGACCTTGATGTTACAACAGCACTCTAACCAAGTGAGCTAATTGGCCAATCCTTCGTTTCTTTTTATTGCCAAATAATATTCCATTGCATGGTTATAACAAATTTTGTCTCTCCACTTATCAGTTAATGGACATCTGAATTATTTTCACTTTGGGGCTATTATGAATAATGCTGCTATGAACATTAGTGTACAAGGTTTTGTATGGACATATGTCTTCATTTCTCTTGGTTATATAACTAGGTGTTGAATTGCTGGATCATATGGTAACTCTATGTTTAACCACTTGAGGAACTGCCAGACTATTTTCCAAAGAGTTGGCACCATTTAACATTCCTACCAGCAATGTATGAGGGTTCCAATTTCTCTATATCCTTGGCAACTCTTATTATCTGTCTTTTTTATTATAGACATCCTAGGGAAGTGGAATCTCATTGTGGTTTTGATTTGTGTATCCCTGATAGCTAATGATGTTGAGCAACTTTTTATGTTCTCAGTGACCATTTGTATGTCTTTGGAGAATTGTCTATTCAGATCTTTTGCCCATATTTTAATTGAGTTATTTGTCATTTGCAAATATTTTTCCCAGTCTGTGAGTTGCCTTTTCACTTTCTTGATGGTATCCTTTGCATTAAATGAAGTCTAATTTACCTATTTTTTCTTTTGTTACTTGTGCTTTTGGTGTAGTATCTAATAAGGTTTTGTCTAACCCAAGGTCATGAAGATTTACTCCTATGTTTTATTCTAAGAATTTTATAGTTTTAGGTCCTACATTTAGGCCTATGATCCACTTGGAGTTAATTTTCGTGTATGGTGTGAGGAAAGGATTGTTATTTTGTTTAAGTAGGAGAAAACCAAGCACGTTGATAGGCTAAGGGAAAGGACGCAGGAAACAAGAGATTGATTCTGAAGCAAGGTACTTGAAAGAGGCAGAGATATAATCTGGAGAGCAGGGAGAGAGACTAACCTTTACCAGGAGGAAAGGCAACTCTATCTCAGCGACAACAGGGATGGTGGGGGAAATGAGTAAAGATAGAGGTATAACTGTAACTGTGGGGTAACAGGCTATATCTTCTTAGGAATTTATAAGGCACATTAGCATATGAGTATTTAAGGATCTACGATAACCTTCAGTCAGGAAATCTATTTAATTTTGTTTAACCCACCATTTTCCAAATTCATTTGACCAGGAATACTTTATTTCTTAACAACACATATTAACGTAGGATAGAATTAGTACTTGTAGGACATATTTTAAAAACAGTGATCTAGGCCAGGAGTTGCAAATTAGCGGCCTTTGTGCAGAATTGGGGACAAGGGTTTTTGTTTGATCCACACAGTTTTTAAAAGTCAAGAAATTTCACAAAGATACAAATTTACGACATCTCTTGAAATATCAGGAGATCTGGCCACACTTGATCTGCATTCCAGCAAGGAAAAAAACTGCTGGAACCCAAATATCCTATATGGGGAATATAATCTCTGTACCACTCCCTATAATCTTAACATCCAGCTCATTTCACTCATTTATGTCACCGCCCAATCCCTGCACCTGAGTCTATAATTCCCATACTAAGCAACCCTCTCAGAGCCTATACAGAGTGAAAACTTCCTGAAGCTACTCTTAGAAACTCTTTATCCAACTCCTCCTTAAACATTTTCTTTAATAAAAGTGCTCTTCTAGGGCTGGCCAGTTAGCTTACTTGGTTAAAGCATGGTGCTGAAAACAACAAGGTCAAGGGTTCGGATCCCCACACTGGCCAGCCACCAAAAAATAGACAAATAAAATAAAAGTGCTCTTCTTGTGAGAGCTTTGAGAAAGATTGAGATGCATATATGTCAGGAGAGACTAAATGGCAGCATATAGGCCAACGGCAATACACAAACCTATTCTGTTCGTCCCGCACAGTTTTTTTTTAAATGGGAAATTTCACGTTAAAAAGAAATTGAGATTTCCGGATTTTCTTGAAAATTAGGAAGATCTGGTAACATGAGGCCCTGTTCCCACATGACAACAATAAGCTGGAGATGGTAGTAACTTCTTCAGTCACAGCCTGCATTTTTTAGTTTACCACAGTCCCCACCACTCCCCAGTGTCCTATAACTGGCCTGATTCACTCATTACCTATTTGGCCCCTGCAGGCAGCAGAGTTTGTACCACTTGATATAACAAGCAAGACTCAACTTTAGTTAGCATAGGACATTGGCAAACTCCCCAACATCATGAATGTTAAGTGAAATTTCACTTAAGCCTCAGCTATTTCACTAATAAAGAAACATTCTACTCTCCCTCAAAATATATATCCACATCAAAAAATGATTGGAAGAAAACACATCATGGGAAGTAGAATTTGAGATGATGTTCATCTTCTTCTTAAGCCTTTTTTGTACTTTCCAGATTAAAAAAATAATAAGTATGCATTGCCTTCATAATCAGAAAAATACAGACTAAATTCTAAAATGTATCGACAATATTCTTAGTAAATAATCTATAAAGTAATGAGAAACCACCAGTGCAAAGGTTCAAATTTTGACCAATAGCCAAAAAATTAATTTAAATGTGCATCAATGAGAACACAATCACATGGGTTAAACAGCAGACGAACCATGTCGGTTGGCAAGTTCTAGTGTCAGTCAAGCTCATCCGATACCACATACTTTCCTTAGAAATAAAGTTAAGCTGCCTTGGCAGCAGCCGTTTATTCTAACCCAACATGAGATTGAGCGCATCAGTTAAGGCTAGATAAATGTTAGCAGAGCAGCCTGGCTCGACAGATCCCTATTTAGGGAGATTCCATGAATAGACTTCCACTGTGCAAATACTTTATTCTCTTCTTCAAGATTCTTCTGTAGTCTTCACAACCACTTGTCTTGTCTTCTGGAGAGCCACCAAATTAACAGTAGAACAGGTCATCAGCATGGGGAACTTCTCCCCACCACCCACTTTCTCCCCAAGTCCCTCAAAGAAACACAAGATATGCTCTTTCCATTTCACGGACAGAGAATTGCAGAGTGCAAAAGAATTTGGCAATCTAATCCAAATTCTTCACTTTAAAAATGAGACTCTGGAGAGATTATTTCTCTGAGAAAACTACAGAACTTGAATTTGAATCCAAGCCTCGTGGCTCCATTTCCTGTGTTTTGGGGTACACTTCCTAACTTGCAAGCAAGGCATTCATTAAGTGACAAATATTCCGGGCCGAGCCGTGGCGCACTTGGTAGAGTGCTGCGCTGGGAGCGCGGCAACGCTCCCGCCGCGGGTTCGGATCCTATATAGGACTGACCAGTGCACTCACTGGCTGAGTGCCGGTCACGAAAAAACGACAAAAAAAAAAAAAAAAAAAAGTGACAAATATTCCTATACTCGTTTAGAATATATCAAATCCTACTTAAAGTCATTTCCATTTTGGTTTTAAACATACATAAGTAAATGCTACATAACATAACATAAAGGTCCCCCAACTCCCATCCTTAAGTCCTGCTTTTAGTGACGGGAAATCAAGCAATAATTACAGAAAAATAAAAGGAATGTTTTTCACTTATATCTCCTTTAGTTTTTCCAGTTTTCTTAGTTATCAAAAAGATCACTTGAATGAGAACTGAATATGATCCTACTAGTTATAATTAAAACCACTACACATTCATAATACTGATGGGGAGGAAAAGATCACTGGACGACCTGAATGTAACCTTCAGCAGATGCTTCAAGGTGAGAGCAAATTCCTTAGGGAATTTGTGACTTAGGGTCTGTGACTCTTTTTTCTCTTACAGCTATGACACACACGGACTGGCACATATTAAGTGCGCAGAAAATAAGTGCCAACTGAAGTAAATAAAATGATAAAGATAACTAGTAAAATAGGTTAACATTTGATTCTACCATTTTCATAACTGCCCACAAATACTCTTTCACTCCTCCACTTCCAATTCCTGCACAATTAATTCAGAGAAATCTTCATTCTTTAATTTTCATTATTTCTTCAACACACCTATAAACGCTTTTGTGTGTGTGTGTGTGTGTGTGTGTGTGTGTGTGTGTGTGTGTGTGACCGGTGAGGGCATCGCAACCCTTGAACACACCTATAAACTCTAATGCTCTATGACTGTATTAAAGGTAACTAGCTGGGCTCCCACTTGTCACTTAAAAAAAAAATGAAAACATGAAAAAAGGAAAGCTAAATATTGCCATGGGAAATCGGGTTGACACTACCACCTGTCCTATCTGTCTCACGCATAATTATAAGGAAAAGGAAATAAAAAGTGTGAATGTGCATGAATAAAACATGTATGTGTAGTCTCTTCAAGTATCCAGAAGCCCCATCAGAATCAGTCTCCATCTTATTCCTCACTGCTCTCTAACCAAACCTGCTTGTATTAGAGCATTATCATTCCACATAATTTAAAATGTATTATTTTTTATGTTTCTTCTGCTTTAATAGCTAGAATTGCAAACATTTTTTTTCTTAGTTTTACTTAGTTCACAAATGTGCATAATTTTAATTACACTGTAGCTTTTGCCAATAAACCTGGGCATGTAACCACCATCTATAACATTGTCTCTATAGAAAAATAACTCCAAACAACCTATTTGTAACTGAGTTTTTGAAACATTATTCATTTTCATGTAAGGAAAAGTTGGTCCTACTCCCCACCTTGGAAGGTACATGGGGTAGTGGGAAAAGAATTGGGGCTTTGGAATGAGGCTGATTGAATCTCACTTCAGTCTGCTATTAAACCTCAGTCTTCTTATCATAAAATGGGAAAAGTAAAATCTCTCTCAGGGATTAAATCAGCTAGAGTAGGGCCTGGTAGATAACAGATGCTAAATAAACATTAGTCCCTTTTTCCTTCTATCCACCATTGCAGTACTCATTTTTCTCCTTAAAACACTTTTTTTTTTTTTTTTAAATTAGCACATGCTGTAAGTCAGGAGCTTTTTATTACCTCAATAAATTCTTATAACAACCCTATGAGGTAGGTACCATTTAGTATCCCATTTTACAGATAAGGAACAGAGGCAAAGATAGGTTAACTGATTGGCCTAAACTCAGATAGTGTTGTTGACCTCAGCACACCTATGCTCTAATCCTAAACCACTATATGTACTGTGTCTTTTTTAAATGAGGGAGTGGGACTCAATTATGTCTCATGTTTTCTGCTGTTATGTTGCGTGATTATATAATTCAACAGAGCTATCAGATGGCAAGAAGGACAAGAAAAACTTCAAGCTCACAGTGGGCAAATATAAACTGTCAGGATGCAGTCTGACCAACTGATGTCCAATTGTCTTGTTTTCCTTCCCAGAAGTTGGAAGGTTTCCACAGCCAAGATCTGTTAGGCTCACTAGGACTTCAGCTCCTTGTTTGTTTAGGAATGATAATCTGAGTCAACATGGCCGCAACCAGCTTTTAAAATTGAACCAGATGTATAATAAATTATCTTAAAAAAAAATACCCCACATGTATGTATAATAAATTATCTTTAAAAAATAAAATAAAAATAAAATTGAGCCAGGACTGAACAATAATATAGCCGTTTTCTTTTTCTTTTTTCTTTTTAATTACAGGTGTGGTCAAAACTTGAAATAGTAACCTAATGACAAAAGTCTTTAAAAATGTCTTTACTGATGTTGGAAGCCATCCTGCTTGCTAATTGGAGATTGTTCAGTCACATTTACAATGCAATTGAATTTGGCTCCCAGCTGTAGTAAACACTCTGACCCATTAAATTAGGGCCACAAGCAAAATTACTCTATTTCTTTACTCAAGCTACAAACACATTTCTTACAGGAAGTCAGCACTGGAAATTCTGTTTTGTAATATACATGCATCAAATGGCAAGGTTGCCAATTAAAATGCTCATGGGAGAGAGTCTTTTATGGTACCTATACTAAATAAACTTCCAAAGTTTTACATTGAGGCTTTTCCCCTTGATGTTTTTATCTTTTCTTTTCAACTACTGCAAACACAATTTAGTGTGACTACATATGGGCTGAGTCCAGACTGAGTTCTAAACTTGGTGAAAAGTGAAATAAGAGAACAGCTGCAGCATTTCCAGACCAAACTGGCCAAGATGTACCCATAGTGGGGTGTCGGGGGAGCTATAAACCATCCCCAGCAATACCATTTTTGTTTGCACCTTTTGCAGGTTGTATTTCATCACTGCTCTACATATAACATTAATAGATGAGACACAGCCTTGGTCTAAATGAAGAGAAAGACTTTTACAAGAATATTAAGTTTATTTCCTTTTGTTTCACTTGCTTACCAATATAAAATATCAATACTGCAGCCTAGATGCTGAACAGTTGCCACAGACAATTAAACCCATTAGTAAGTTCCAGCTCTACCATCTCAGATAACTTGGAATTCCCAGTTGGGCAAAAGGAAGAAACAGAATTAGTCAGAATTTAGAGAATTACACTGTAACAAGAGTCCATTAATCTATGTAGTTGTTTGCTGTAGTTTTAAGTAAAGTATTAAAGACAGTGCTAGCAAAGCACCTATACCCTAAACTACAATCCTTTTATCTTCAGTTCTTACTAAATATCAAGTTCACTCCTAATAGTTCATTAAAGAACAACACAAGTCTGTATTTGATTCATAAATGGAAACCACCTCAAACAGTTTAAATGGAAGATAAAACAGCAGAATCCCTGGAGATTAAGAGAGAATGTGGCAACATTTTCATCGCTGAATTTGATTTTTTTTTATTTATCAATATACAATGCACTTGATTTTCATATCCCTTTACCAATTCCTCTTTCTCCCCCCTCCCTCACTCTTCTCCCCCTGAATTTGACTTTAAAATGCGAATTCCTACCTTAGCAGACAAGTTTCTATAAGCCTAGTAATCAATAAGTATACTAAAAGCTTAATAATCATCTCATAATTAGGTAATACTCCTTAGAACAAATCCAAGTTCTCCCCCCAGAACGTGCTCCCTCAACTGCTAGGTAGACGTGATGTAGATAAACTCTCTATGAATTGTCCTAAATAGCTGATCCCATTTAAAATACCACTTAGTGGTGCCAGATTTTCTCTTTCTCTTTTAATAGAACTACAGATGTTTAAGGCATCTTGTACCTGGCCATTTTTAGATTAATTCATTCTTTAAAATATGTCCTGAGAATCCTACGTGTAAGGAAGGCACTATGCAGATAACACTTAAGGTGACACAAAGATACAGTTAGGGAGCTTACAGCCTGGAACAGCTCCACATCAGTGACTGGTGAGTGCCAAAAGGAAAGTATAACAGCACTGCTGGGGATCAGAGGACAGAGATTTATCCAGTTGTTGAGATCAGGGGAGTCAGTACTTGACCTGAGACTTAACTCATGGGTATAATTTCTGAAAGGACAAAGTCATCTCAGATGGTAAGGAAGCATAGTGTGTGTGCAGAAGCAGAAGTGAGCACATAGGAGTTTGTTCATGAAATGCCAAGCAGTCTCACCGGGCTGGTCTAGATTTCTGGGAGGGGCACCACAGTAGGGTATGACCAGCCCTGGATTCTGATTTTGGTTTCTCCATTGCCAATCAAGCATGTCTTAGACACACTGTTGATTATGTCTGCACATATATTTTCTCATTCTTTAAATGAGAGAGTTGAATTAGAACAACTCTGAAGTCTATTTCCAACTCTATAAATTTATGACTCTAGGTTGAGGGTTGGAAAATTTTTTTCTATAAAGGACTAAATAGCAAATATTTTAGGCTTTATGGGCCATATGGTCTATGTCACAGCTTCTCAACTTTGTTATTGTAGTGTGAAAGCAACCATAGAAAATATGTAAATTCATAGGCATGGCTGTATTGCCAATAAAACTTTCTTTATAAACACTGAAATTTAAATTTTGTATAATTTCATGTGTCACAAAATATTCTTCTTTTGATTCTTTCCCAAACATTTAAAAATATAAACACTACTCTTAGCTCCTAGGCAGTACAAAATTTGGTGCTCAGGCTGTAGTTTGCTGACTCCTGCTCTCCACAAAGAAATATCAGAAAGGGGTTATGGGTGTAGCCCTTAAGACATAGAATAAGAAATTTAGATTAATCTTGAAGACAACGGGGAGGAGGCACAGAAGGTTTCTGAGCAAGAAGGTGTTGAAATCAGAGCTATATTGAAGAAAGATTTACTTTGGGAGTAATGGATGGGAGGGAGAGATTAAAAAATGACAATCAGCCCAATCTAGACTGGTAGCTTTGAGGAAGGAAATGAAGAAAAAAGATATGGAAAGACAGATCAACAGAATATTACTGCACTTGCAAAAAAAAAAAAAAAAAAAAAAAAAAAACAGGAAAGGTTTATTTATCTGGCAAGCATTAAAAAAAGAGGTCAATTTCCAGACAAGAAGGGGAAAAAAGGAGACTTTTGCATTCTCATTCCCCAGTGTCATCAGTATAGTATGCTATGACGGCAGTAGACTACAATTTCCCTTTTTGAGGAAGCTTTCAGCTCAAGTTAGAGCTTCCAGTTCAAAGACAGAGTCTTCTGGTATATGTCAGGTAAAATGTAGCATTCATGTTTCAGTTTTAGAGAAGCAATAGATATGACAGTTTTAGAAATGATGTTTATTTATTTATGGCTTTTTTTTTTTACTCCAGAGACTTCCCAAATCAGGGAAGAGTGAGTCATCTGGTGTACAAAGATATAACATTGTCCTCAGAATTTTAAAATGACTCTGCTGACCATGACTCAGAATTTTTACCTATACTTTCTTGCTCTGACAGAGAGAGAAAAAAACTGCAGTGCTGCAAATGTGACCAATTCAACATTAAAGCACATAAGTACTGTGCAAGTAATCCCACTCTATGATAGTAGTCTAGGTGCCTTCTAGAACTCACATTTGGAAGCTGGGTGGGGGTCGAAGGAAGGAGGGATAAAAACAGACATGAATACAAGTAGTTCTAATTCATGACAGTATCTGATAAGCACCACAGTCAAGTCTCATGGGAACACAGAAAGGGAGAGATTCATTTCAACGGAGCAGCCTGGGAAGAGCTTCATGGAGAAAGCGGCATCTGCGCTGGGCTCATTCTAGGAGAGGAAGGGCAATTCCAGGCAGCAGGAAGAGTACAGACAATAACAAAAAGATGGGGGGAAACATGGGGCTTCTCTTATTTCAAAATTGGCACATATTCATTATTGGAGGGAAAGTATCAATTATGGTGAGGAAAAAATATTTTTAACCTGAAATTCCACCACTCAATTCCACATTTTAATGTATACTCTTCCATATAAAGTGTAATACAAAATGGGATCATTCTAAACATATTATCCTACTGTTTTTTGCTTAACATCTTACCAGCATAGGTATCTGTCCACACCAGCACGGTTGGCATACCTGAGCTGAAGGGCTAGGATAGCCTTTCCTTTATAGACCTTCCTTTGAGCTCTTGCTTCAACTTGATCTTTTCTGTTTTCTTCTAGCATCTCTACAGGTGGATCCATACCACTGGCTACTGTATTCAGTGTTTCTTTCTCTCATGAGATCAGAAAGACGTGAGCATGACTTGTTTCATATACAACTTCAATAAAATCATTGTTGAGATCTTTTATATTTGATAAGGGTTCTAGGTTTTCTGCCCTGCATTTCAAAGTAAGCTCATTTGCATAATTAAAATACTTAAGCTCTGGCACTGCCAATTACTAGGTCTGAACTTTGGACAAATTACTCAAATTCTTTGAGCGTTAGTTTCCCCACATGTAAAATGGAGATAATAACTACATAGTATTGCCCTGAGGATAAATAAATTAATAACTTTTAAAACTCATTTGTTTTACTAATCCATCTTTTAAATTAAGAATAGCATGAATCCAAATGTAAATTAATAATAAGGCTGTCTCTAGAAATGTGTCCCCTATCTGCATCTGCACTCTTCCCACTGCTTGCAGGCTGCTGTTACTATCTCTTGCTTGGATGGATGGCTGTCCAACTCCAGTGTCTCACCAGTGCTCCAATCTATCTTCCTCACTGCTACCAGGGCTATCTTACCAAAACCTATACCTCAGCTTAAAATCCCTCTGTTACCTAACTAACGTCCAGTGCTTAGTCTGTTCCACTTCTAGGAATTATCCTATAAATGTATGCATTTATTTATGCATAAAAGGACATATCTGTATCATTCTTTGCCAAATTGTTTGAAACAGCAAAAGAACACAAATTACCTAAGGTCCTTCCATAAGGGCCTAGTTAAATAAGTTACAACCAGCAAGGGACTATTATGTAACTGTCAAAAAAAGAGAAAGCTCTATATGTACTGATAAGAAATGTTCTGCAAAATACATTAGGGAAAAAAATCAAGGAAGAAGACAGTATAATAGGTCAACATTTACATACAAGGGGAATACAAATTGCCGGAATATGCACAAACTATCTCTAGAAGCATACCCAAGACATTGGTTTTCCTATGTCCATCGTTTTTTTATGAGGAGGAAGACCAGGTTCAAGGGTCAGAGGGAGACTTTATTTTATTATTTTTTTTAATTTTAACTTCTCAATATACATTGTAGTTGATTTTCATGATCCTTTACCAGTTCCTCTTCCCCTCAAGAGGGAGACTTTTCACTGTACTTTTTACCTTTTAAATTTTGAACCAGGTGAATTTTTTACCTATTCAAAATCTGGTTAGGTGTTTTTTTTTTCTTTTTTCTTTTTTAACTGATTTATATGGCATACTAGTCCCTTCACACAATGGCACAATCTACCTTAGTAATCTCATTTCTAAAGCTTCCCCATTTCCTAACTGCACATCCATACCCTGGTATCTTTGTATTCACTCTGCACAGAAGATTTTCCCATTTTCTCTGACTGGCAAACTTCCTCATGCTTCAAACACTGGCACTCTAAGGCAGAATGAACTTCCCCTCCTGTCTTCCCACCGTATTCTGCAAAGGGCCTTTGGCCTGCTTTCATTACATGTCTGCTCCCTGGCATCAGAGGCTGGAGTCACAGTCGTAGCAAAAGTCCATCAGAAGCTTATACCCCTCGGGGACAGAGTACAGGCCTCATAAGGCATTAAAAGTATGATGAAACAGCAGCAGTATTCACAATAGCTGTAAGGTAGAAGGAATGCAAAATATCCATCAACTGATGAATGGATAAACAAAATGTAGTAGATACATACAATGGAATATAATTCAGCCTTAAAAAGGGAAGGAAATTCTGACACATGGTTCAACATGGATGAACCTTGAAGATATTATGCTAAGTGAAATAAATGGACAAATACTATATGATTCCACTTATATTAGGTACCTAGAGTAGTCAAGTTCATAGGGACAGAAAGTAGAAAGGTAGTTGCCAGGGGCTGGGGGCAGAGAAAAATGGGAGTTTCAGCTGGGGAAAATGAAAACGTTCTGGAGGTGTGTGGTGGTGATGGCTGCACGACAATGTGAATGTACTTTATGCTACAGAACTGTACACTTGGAAATGGTTAAAATGATAAATTTTATGTTATGTAATTTTACCTCAACAAAAAAATTTTAAAAAGAAAGAATCAGAGACATCTACAGCCACAAGACAGTAACATTATCCTGGTATTTCACCAGATTTTTAAAGTGCCTTGCTATTCTCATTCTGGTATTAAGCTCTTATAGTCTCTATACTCCAAAACTCTTTTTACCAAACCAAAACACGAAAACAACAATTTTTTTAAGAGTATGATTAAAGAACAAGAGACTATCAAAACTGAAGCAGATTTTGAAAAAGATCCAGGTGGAATTCTAGAAAGAAAAAATACTGTCATTTAAATTAAAAACTCAGTGGATGGATTACATGGAATATTAGACACAGCTGCATGAGAATCAGCAAACTGAAAGAGCTGAAGAAATTACCAAGTGGGAAATATAAACTGTTAAGAGACATGGAGTGAGAAAGTCGAACATATCTCTAATTAGAATTCCAAAGGGAGAGAATAAAATGAGGTAAGAGGCAGAAATTCAAAGAGATAATGGGTAAGAATTTTCCAGGACTGATAAAAGGAATCAGTCCTCGAAATCAAGGAGCCCTAAAAATCACAAATAAAGTAAGTAAGATCCTAAAAACCCCAAGGAGAAAAGACATAACCTACAGCAAAACAACAATTAGACTAATGGCTGATTTGAAGGCAGAAGACATAGGAATATCTTCAAAGTGCTGGGAAAAAATTGCTAAAAGAAGATCTGTTCATCATTTACATCTCAAAGAAAATGGTCAATGTGAGTAAGTGGGGAAAAAACTGTATTAAAAAAATAGTGTCTCATTTGTGGGCTGAAAAAAGACAAACAAAATCTTAGACAACAGCATGTAATAGAGGACAATGGAATGGAAACTGTTCTAAGATCCTTTTATTATGTGGGAAGAAAGTAAAGATGCTAATTAATTTAAGACTTTGAAGTCAAATATGCATAGTAAAAAAACTTCTAGAAAGCCACTGAAAGACTAAAATAATGGGTATAATTTCCAAACTAGTAGTTACGGGTTATGGTCTCCTGAATCTCATTTTCAACTCTATTACTGCTATATTTGATACAACATCTGAAAGAGATTCAATCCCTCCTTTCAGGCAACAAAGCTACTTCAGTATCTGGCATAGTCTGTGCTCACTAAATACTTGGTAAACTAAACTGGCTGTTGCAGAATATGATGAATTCTATTTCACAAATGCACCATATTTCTCAACTCTACCTGGAAGGCTGGTTCCATCTTATTATTTTAGTGAGTGGCCTGGCGACCCCTTCAGTTTATTTTTTTAGAAAACAGGACAATGAACACTTGGGCTAAAATCCCAAATCCTAAGCCCCAATTATTGCTTCTCAATTGGTGGGGGGGAGACACACTTTTTCCCTCACTATTGCTCCAAACAAGAGATACAATTAAAAATTTAAATGTTTGTCTTTAATCATGGGAAACTGACAATCAAAGGTTCAGGCACCTAAAACTGTAAGTGATATTTTCCCCACAGTTGGTAAAACTGTATATTCCACAACATATGGAATTCTACTGAAAGCTTTCATTGGCATTTTGCCTTGTTGAGTAAAAGTTAGAAGCTATGCTTAGACATTTAAAAAGGAAATCAACACTGCCTTTTCATTAGATTAACATTTAAAATATGACTTAAAAATCATGGGGAAATACAGTAATGATAATATCTAACACTCGCTGAGCTCTTAACTATGTGTCAGGAATAGTTCTAAACATTTTAATGAACTTTAATCCTCATAATAACACTATGAGTCAGGTACTATCTTTAGTTTTGTTTTATCGAGGAGGACTATAAGAAAATAGAGATTAAGTAATTTCCCAAATGTTACCTATCTCAAAGGTGAGATTTGAACCCAAGAAGTTTAACTCTCTTTTTTCTTTTTTTTTGGTGGCTGGCTGGTAAGGGGATCCCAACCCTTGACCTTGGTAATATAACACAGTGCTCTAACCAGCTGAGTTAACCAGCCAGCCAAGAAGTAGAACTCTTAACCATTACACTCTACTGCCTCCTAAGACTCTTGTCATGTTTCTATGCTGATTTACCTACTACCTAACTCTAAAGTCTGACTTTGGTATTTGCTAACCCATACTAGATGCATTTTGCCAAAGTTGGCTATTCTGTTCATTTACAAAAAGATCAAAACTAACAGAGAATTTTTCTTTTTATTTACACTTACATAGTCTGCATAATCCTGCTTTGGGCCATGCAGGATTATCCCCACCTGCTCCTCAGGACTCTGTCCCTGGAATTTATTCATAAAACATGAAAGGGATGGTCCTATTGCATGCAATGCCTGTACTACACAATGAGCTACTTTCCTAACTGGCAGTTAAATTTCACCAAGATTCACCCACAGCATGATATATATTTTTCCAAAGAAGCTTAAAACCACTTTTGGCAGGGAAGCAGCAAATGGTATTCCCATTTGTTCATTCAACAAATATTTCTCAAGACCCTACTGTATACCAAGCACTATGATGGGTGCTAAAAACTGAAGTATGAACACCACAGGGCCAACATTTGCCCCTGGGGCTCCCGCTGGAAGAAAGATGTTAAACAAGTAATAGCCACACAAATAATTAACTACAACTGTGATAAGCATAATAAAGAAAAAATATAGAAAGCATATGATAGAGGGACCTAAACTAGTATAGAGGTACTCAGGGAAAGCATCCCTAAAAAATGGACAGTTAATATGGAACCTGAGGATTTAGAAATTATCCAGGTTGAGAAGTACAGAGGAGTAGTTCAGACAGAAGGAACAGCACACAGGAAGGCCCAAAAGAAATGCAAACCTGAGGTACCACAAGCTGAGGCCGATGCTCAAAGGTCTTTTCCTAACAATGTGGCCCACCACCTGCTCACTCCTCTCTCTGCTGCTGGCCCACTACGTGTTTGTCACTTTTCCCCACATTGCTACCACTTCACATTTTCCCCATGACTCCAGAGAATAAAAACCACTATATCTGCAGTACTAACAAACAACCCTTTAAGAGGAATAATTTCAATTCTGCAACAATTTCATTGGTGGAGAGAATGTAGATAGATAAGTCTTTTATCAGATTATTAATTTCATCTGTATTTTAAACAATTTGAGGCCAGAGACCATATTTTACATATCCTAATATCATTCACAGCACCTGGCAATGTGCATAGGTAGAGTCTGATAAATAATTTTGCTATCTGGGGAGAACTGTAGCATGAGAAATTTAAATGTTGCTGGTCTAGACTTTTTTCTGTGTAAGATTTACTAGCCCATTCATACATCCTTATCTACTCTAATTGCATGAATAAAAACATGTGGTCCAACCGGCAGATAAAAGATGAGCCAGTCTTCCCGGGATGAGGAGGGGCTGGAAACACAGGGAAGCTAGACAATAGAGGTCCCTCAACTCTCCACTCTAAGAGCAAACATGCCATTTCTCTTTCTTCACAGAAAGCTTACTCGTGGGAATAACTTAAGCTTATTTCAAAAAAAAGAATGACTCTGACTTGGATTGTGGCCAGCTGTGGTAAGAACTGCAGTGAAATTCAGCCACTTTCCCCGTAAAAGTCATTCAACTGGAAATTTTATCAATAGGAAATTCTTGAAGAGCCAAAGACTATTTTCTATTATATCTATTATAACTTAATGATATTTGTAAAATATTTTTAGTTCTGAGATTCGCCACCTCTCATCCTCTATGAATACGCACACACTCCCCACAGTCATACCAGTCCAATGAGCTGACTTCTGATAGAAATGACATAGAACTTTTTGAAATCTAAAAATCCAAAAATGTAACCAACATAATATGTCATTTATGAACCTTGTTTCTCTTTGTGAATATGTAGGCATTGGGTATAACGCAACATTCGAGGGCAGGAAAAGAGAATCACCATGCCTGCCAATGGAGGCGAGAGAGAGTAAGCTATCCTCATCATCATGAAATAACCTAAAATGACTAGCTGGTATACCAAGTATCAAAGCACAACACATATTATTGAGGGACTACCATGAGCGGGGGACTATGATAAGCACAGTACCAGGAAAATCGAGAATATAACCCAGTCCTTTCCTTCAAGAAACCAACAGACTAAAGGGAGACACCCTAAGAGAGTAGAGAGTAAGGGGGAAGAAAAAGTGCTATCAAACCGATCCTCCAAGGAGTCATGACCCAGTGTATGAGGACACGAAATCTATGAGGTCTTCACCAAAAGACTGGAAAGAAGACAATGAATCCCCAATTTCCTATGTCTAATTATACAGATCTCTTTTACCAAATACTCTTATCATACTCTATCCTTTTGTCTGCAAGCAATGCACATACTTAAACAAATTTAATCAATGGTTATTTAACCTCCATGTCTTAACGAGTATGTCAAGACCAGAAGTTCTTTCAGGATCTAGCCCATCATTTTGAAGGTATTTCATTCCACATGTACTGAAACAGCAGTTGGCTAACTAGAGCACAGCTCCCTAAACAGCGTGTGACACAGAAAGTCTTGGAGTGTTGTAAAACACTGGGTTTTCTCACTTTTCTTTGCAAATTCATGAGCAGGAAAGTGAATTAGAGGTGGGTTTTTTGTTTGTTTTTGGTTATTTTAATGGTGAAAGGGATAAGAGCCGGTGCATCTATACACAGTAAAATTTGTATTTACATCCAGGGAAACACAAATTGGATTGGAGTAGAGAGAAAAGGTAACCAAGAGAGAGTGAAAGACAAATCAAGTGCAGATAGACCGAAAAAGGCTGAGAAACACTGAGAGAAGACAGTCACTAAAGATAGATTTTCTAAATTTTCAACAATGAAAATGTAATACTTTTGTAACAAGAAACATTTTATTTTTCAAAGACTACATGAAGACTCGGCATGACAAGAATGATCACTAATAGTAATATTTTTAGTTATATGAAGAGTAAAATACTTTAATTATGATGATAAAAATGCAAATGAACAGGGCCAGCCTGTTAGCTCAGTAGGTTAGAGCACAGCTTTATAACACCAAGGTCACAGGTTCAGATCCCTGTTTTGGCCAGCTGCCAAAAAAGAAAAAACAAACAAACAAATAAATGAACAAAATTCTCTACTTATAGCTCAACTTTCTTCCCCACAGACCTTTTTGTAACTTGTTAAGAATAAAAAGATAAGACAGCTTTCCTCTCCATTAACTACTCCCAGTGGAAATAGAGTGGGTATTAAAATGGCTGGGGGGGGTGGGGTGGGAGAAGCAACTGCCACCTAGATAAATTGAAACTTATGCTATCTGAACTTATATGGCCCAATATATCCAAACACATATTGCAAGAATTCTACAGATCCAGGTTACAAGAAATAGAAAGACAGATGAATGCTTCCAGTGGGATGTCTCTCCTCCAACATATCAGCTTTCTTCTTTTGGTGTTTCAGAGTCTTATTACAGCCTTGAACTTTCCTTCTAAAAGCTCACTCTGAAGGATTTATACTATATAGCACTGAAGGTTGTTAAAAATGCCAAGGCAAAAGTTCATTTTCTTCTAGTCCTGTCTATACAGGCAGGTTTAAGGGCAGACCTGCCTGAAAGCAACAAGAACTGATTGAATGATCCTTCCTCATCAAGAGTTCTGAGCACAGAGCATTATTCCAGAGAGTAAGCTCCAGAGAGAAATCAGCTAAGCTCTGATATTTTCTCACTAAAGACTGCTACTTTCTTTGATAAAGTCCTAATGCTGGTTTATTATGGAAAAACATACCCCACTGTCATGACCATGACTTAAGGTTTAATGAAAAGGTTGGGCCCAAATCAGCCAGAAAGCTAAAAAGCAGCAGATCAACTGTATAATATCTTGCCAAATGGTTCAAGGAAATAAAGATCCTTTAATGAGGAATTCATGACTCACAGTATGAGACTACATTGTAACCACAAGGGTTCCAAATAATATATCAACACCTGGTCTAAATCACTAAATTTTAAAAAGACACTCCCAAAAAGAGAACGCAAAATCCCAATACCACTTTCAGATAGGAGGCAACATATTCTCATGTTATGAATTCAGTTAAGTGGCCTGCATAGTTGAAATGACTCTGAAACAGAGAAACCACAACCCAAAATAGCCTGAACACTTTTGTTATCTCAAAAAATGGGCATTTAGCCATTCATTCCTTCCTCTTAGCATATATTCTACTTGTTTCAGTCAAAGCCCATTACAAATTTGATGAGACAGTTCAAATTTGGTTGTACTGGATGTCTGAAAGCTGGAGATGGGAAATACTGGTTGTAAATAATTCCTATTACAATATTTTATGCATAAAAAATGAATGCTATACATATGTTCATTTATTTAAAATTTTATATTGCACAACTAAGACCAGAACAGACATGGTCCTTGCCACTGAGGAACCTACAATCTAGCGGAGAAACACTGAACAAATATGGTGAGTGCCATAACAGAACATATATATGCTATACTGAATTGCAGGCTGTGGATAATGAGGATATTCCATCCTACCCTCTTCTTAAGCATGCAGTGAAAGACCAGGAAATTATCAGAAGGCTTTTAAAATGCTGGATGACCCTCTCAGTTGTGGTATATATATAATATAAGCATTTTATAACTTATAAATGACCACCAATTAAATATGTATATAAAATGGCCAGGCTACTTCATTTTAAAACAACTATACAGGAAATATGAAAACTCAAATGAGTCCTGTCCCCATAAACATAGTTGCCTTAATGCTGTCCTTACCCAGGACTATAACAGGAGTACCCAACCTAAGCTACTGTTATTGATACCATAGGTACTTATGCTCTAAACTTTACTTTGTCCATTTAGAATTATACCAGTGCTAGGGCCGGCCCATGGCTCACTTGGGAGAGTGTGGTGCTGACAACACCAAGTCAAGAGTTAAGATCCCCTTACAGGTCATCTTTAAAAAAAAAAAAAAATAGAATCATACCAGTGCCATTTATAACACAGCTTTAGAAAAGCCCAACTTTCAACTGTGTAGATATAAAAAACATTTACATTGGGGCTCCATTAAAATTATAAACACATAGTTGTAGAAACATACAATCTTCAAAAATCGTCTATTCTCTCAGCCACACGAATAAAGGTTAAATATCAATGAAATGAAGTTCACATCTGTCTTATTCATATATCTCTCTTGATCTGGGGACAAAGTTTTTCAAATGAAACTTCATGATTCCCCAAAGAATCTACAAATTTACTTTAAATACTATTTAGTTCTAATAGGCATCAAGCTAAGCAGTCACATGTACTATAAAAAGGCTTTATCTGTTTTCAGGCATAAATACTTTAGTGCTAACTAGAATCTACTCTTATTTCTCAAAGAAAAAAGAAAGAAATGCTGTGAAATTGAGTGTGGCTACGAAACAGAAGAAGCCTACCTACACGTCATTCTCATATAGGCCCTTCATACAGGCTAGGCCAAAACTAGCCTCTAAACTGCTACTGTTGCTGGGCCCAGAACAAATGGAAACTTGGTGACTAATAGCATGCTTGCTGCTTCTGATTCTAGGCGGAAAACCTCCACTGATATTTAACAACTCTGCTCTAAGTGGACGTGGAAAGGTGGAGTGAAAAAAGCAGAGGATCTGGAATAAGAGAACCAGAGTTTGAGTCCAAGCTAACTAGCTGTACCACTGTGGACAGGTTACTTTATTTCTCTGAACTACAGTACCCTGGTCTGTACAATGGGCACCACATCAATACCTACCCACAGGAATGCAATGAGATTATAAATATGAAAGTATTTTATGAATACTTTCATAAAAAGATCATACAAATGTTCTTATTATTTTATTAACTTTTTCCTTAATATAGAAATTATATGTTAATTTTTAAAATTGGAAAATACAGAAAAGTATTAAAAAGAAAAAAATTACCTATAGGCCTATCACCCAAACATGGTTGTTTATTTTAACTGAAACAAGTCCAATGCCAACCAAAAGAAATTAAAGCATAAATAATTTCATATGTTAATACTGATATTTACGAGTGACAAAATTATTTGCTGATCTCTTTTTAAGAGCAGAGCAGCCTTTCCCATCGATCAGTTTAACATGAAGACAAAGCTGCTATTTGTCCCAGGGCTGATCCTGCTAGCATATGATATACGGGTGAGGCCCATAAAAGTCAAGGCCACAAAAACTCCCAAAATAAATATTTCATGAGCCCAAGGAGTAGTTACAATGCATGCCCTCAGATGCAATGGGAAAGGCAAAGTATCTGAAGTCCCATTAATAAGACTGCCATGACTGTAATGATCACAGACTGACAGATTGCTAAGGGCCACTTCAATGGAAAAAAAGGAAAATTTATATACCATGCTACGAGATGGGCAGTTTAAGACTCCTGACCTTTTCACACTGCTTACTGAATCCCATCCTTCTCAGAATTTCTTGTGTCCCTCCTCTGTTTTTCCTTTCCCACCCTTCCCTTTCCTACCTCCTCTCCCTTGTTTTATTACATTGGACTCACTCTCTGTGTTTAAAATGGCCTTATTCCATACAATGGAATATTATTCAGCAATAAAAAGGAATGAAATTCTGATACATGCTACACAATGGATGAACCTTGAAAACGTTATGCTAAGTGAAAGAAGCCAGACACAAAAGACCACATATTGTATGATTCCATTTATATAAAATGTCCAGAATAGGCAAGTCCAGAGACAGAAAGTAGGTTGGTGGTTGCCAGGGGATGGGGACGGGGAGGATGAGAGGGGATGAATGACTGCTAACGGGTATGAGGTTCATCTTAAGGGGTCAAAAATGTTCCAAGATTAGATTGCAGAGATGGTTGCACAACCCTGTCAATATACCAAAAAACATTAAATCGTACATTTTAAACGGGTGAATTGTATGGTATGTGAATTAAATCTCAACAAAGCTGTTACAAAAATGGTTCAGGATCCTGAGTACAAAAAAAGGATACGTAGATAAATATTCCTATCCTACACCTCCCTAAGTGTGGAGTAAAAGTGATCACTTAGTTGTGATATGGTATGTATGTAAAGTGACCAGACTACTTTGCTTAACAAATACACGTGAAATTATAAATCCAAATGAATGCTGGTGCCATCTTTAAAGGTTCAAATTCCATCTGTCTTTAAGGCCCAGCTCAAATGTTATATCCTCCATGAAACCTCCCCTGATGCTCCCACCAAGAGTAATCCCATCTTCCTCCGCAGTTCCATAGTACTTTATTTCCTCATTGTCACTTAGGACTTTCAATCCAGTATCCCACTTATTCTGCTCAGTATCATATTTATTGCTTTGACATTCAAAAGGGTCTCTATAAATACCTGTTTGACAGGTTAATGACTATACTCAACAATTGACAATTACATCTTCATCTAATAAATTTTAACTTTGGAAATACCCAAAAGTCATTTAGTCTCCAGAATGGTAAGAAAAGTAGTTGGGCTCACAAATGCCCACTTCAATCAAAATGTACATTTTCTTGACCAAAATGAGACTAATTTGAAATATGTACGTAAATAGTCCAAAAGAAATTTCCACAGAGAAGCACTGGAATAAGTATATACCTCCCAAGGTCACTCCCAAGAAACACCCCGATTATATAAATTCCAGAACATTTATTCAAAAATCAGTATCTTTATTTTATAGTACTACCATATGTTTTTTCCTAGCAAACTCAGAGTTCTATTATCAAGTTCTACCATTCCTTCTAATATATTTCTGATTAATTCCTTCTCCATTTTCCCCGCCGCACCCAAAGGTGTGGTCTTCATTTTCTTCATGACCGACCAGTTTTCAAAGTCTCCTAATTTATGTCCTTTCCCATAGTTCCTGCTTTCCTTCAGCAATATTTACTGAGCCATCCTGTGTGCCAATGTTAAGGGTAGGAACCGGGGAGCATATAACAAACATCAAACGAGGCCTGTTCTCCAGACAGCATCCAGTTGGGAACTTGAGGCGTATACAGAATCCATATATTTAAGGGCCACGATTGGCACTGAGAATTCGAAGCAATGGGTAGGTCCTCAGAACACGAGACACACAGTCTCTTCCCACACCATTCTCATCCTCCCCCTTCCACTCTCTTTGTTCATCTTATTAGATAAGGCTTTCTGTTTAACTGTCCATATGTCATGCACCAACTTCACCCCCAACTTCTCTCCAACTTGTCTCCTGAGCGGCCATCAAGACAATCTATTTGCTTAACCTGGAAGTGACTTACTCCAAGTACTTTTGTTCATGATTGATAATTTATCAGCACAGCCCTCCCCCTTTTCTCTCTGCTAATTCATATCTACCACCAATCTCAAGTCCCTTCTTTCATATGTGTTGGGAAGAATGTAACTACAGCTGATTTTTTGCAGCTTATGACAGGCCGTACTTCTTTTGTATTTGTCTCACAGTATCTATCACAGTGTTTCCTAAGGGTGTATGTCACAATCACCTATGGAGCTTCTTAAAAACAAAAAGGCCTTGACCCTACCCCTGGAGAGCTCCTCAGTAAGTCTAGGGTGAGAGCTGCACATCTTTCTTTCTGAAAAGCCACACTGGTGATTCTCATGCATGCTCCAAGCTGAGAACCACACTAATTTATTACAATGCTCTCTATACAACAGACATTCAATGCTTATTAATTCATGGCATGGAAGCTCATAAATAACATTTCTCTAAATAGCCTAACCAGATATCAACCCCTTGACTACACTAGTTCTGTTCCAAGTGCAACATGTGGTTTTAAGATTTCATTTCCTGAAGTACTACACAGAGGGACAGTATTACCTTGTCTCTTTACATTGTTTCCTATTTGTTGAAAACCGGAGGCTTGGAATGCAGCCATGTGAGACAACACTACATAAGAATGTACTCTGGAGTTTTAGATTTAAATTAGTTATAAAAAGAACAAGAATAATGTAGAACCAGACATTTTAAATGAATACAGTATTCTTACTGAATAGATTCTTACTAAATCTGAACAGAAGGGAGATCAGGAATTTGGTCAGTGGTGTCTCCTGAACTTCTTTGAGACAGTCCAGGAGCCTCTAAGACTGAGGAAGACTTTCAGCTGCAGAAGTGCCTCTAAGTGCACTGAAGTGCTCTCATCAGATAAGCAACCCAAGCCCCACCCAGACCCACAGTTGCCTCCCAACCTCCCAGCTACCCTGACACACACTATTTACACAGCTCAGTGGGGAAGCAGTACGAACTTTTTCCAAAGCTGTTCCTCACAGGCAGCGGCAGTCTGAGTCACCCCCCCAGGATGGGGAAAGAAAAGTGTGACATGAACCAGGGGAGTGTTAGCAGACTGATCTCTGCACCTCTTCTCCCATTTCAGAAGTGGGCTCCGCCTTCCCCAGCAATCACCTCAGTTATGAGTCACAGCTGTGGGTTGAAGGGGTCTGCTGAGCCGCTCAGCCACGGGGAAAGTTGTGCATTGAGGAGGGGACGCCCCAGCCTTCTCTCCGGCAGGGGCCGCAGATCCCAGATTCCACAGGCCTCTCCCACCAGCTACATCTTGCTTCCTGCCAGGAGGAAGGGCCAGGAGGCGGGCCCCCGAGTTGGAAAGGCCCCAGTGGGAGGAAGCCGTTTGACAGCAGGTAAAGCCGGGTGGAAATCTCCATAGGAAGGAATCAAATGAAAGGTAGCAGGGTTAAGCAAAAGGAAAAATGGGGCTCGTGGTCATGAATTACTGCATAAAGGTGCTTGAGAGGGCCAGAGGTGTGAGGAGTAAAACGCCCAGGACGGGAGGAGGAGGCGACAGAGAGAACAGTGGCCAGTAAGGCAAGTGGGGAAAAGGGCCAGGGAGTGCTGGGAGCGGGGGTTGTAGGGCAGGTCTCAGGGTGAGGGGCAGAAGTATTAGAAAGGAAAACAACGTGGCTCAAATAGAATCCCTGGAAGGAAAGGAGAGCCGCCCCAACACACACACGCACACGCACACGCGCGCACACACACACACACACACACACACACACACACACACACACACACACACACACACAAGGCAGATCTGCGAGGCCTAAAGAGGAGTCCACGGGAGGGACGACAGCCTGCGGAGGGGAAGGGGCCAGCAGACATTCCAACAACTGTCATTTATTAGGCGCCTACTATGGGCCATATGCTGCGCCAGACACTTTAAAAGAAAAGCTCTCTGCATCTCAACAAGCCCGCAAGGCAGGCTTTATTATGATTGTCCCCATTTTAGAGATGGGGAAACTGAGGCCCGGAGAGGCTCACGGGCTTGTTCAAGGTCACAGAGTGGGGGAATCGGCCTTCGCACCCCCGGCTTCTGGCCCTAGAGCCCAGGCGCAAAGCCACAGGCAGCGAGTCGGCGAAGGGGAGCTGCGACGCTGACCTGGACCCCGGGGACGTGTCCCGCCCCCGCTCCCGCTCCCGCCCCAGGCCCAGCGCGCTCACCCGGACAAGGTTGCTGACGGCCGCCTGCACGGCGGCCACGGGCGCGGTGAGGTCAGGGATAGCTTTGCCGTCCACCTCGCCCTCCTCGTGCATGATCACCAGGTGCGAGATCTGCTGCGCCACCGGCTCCAGGATGCTCTCGATCGTGCGCGTGTGAAACACCGGCATCGCGGCGGCGAGCGGGGCGGCGAGCCGCGGGAGACAGAGAACTGGGACCGGGGGGCCGGGAACCAGCGGGGAGACAGACTCCGAGCAGCGACTACGGAGCCTGGGCTTCCCTCGGCGTAACCAGCCTCACGGGCGCCCCGCCCCCTCGCGTCTCGGCGCCCAATAGCAGCGCGGCTCAGACAGGGGCTGACACTCCTATTGGTCCCGTTTCGAGATGCTCCGCCCCCGCCCCCGCGCCGCCAAAGCCCCGCCCCGCCCCATTCCCAAGGGAGGGGCCTGGGCTCGGGGCTGCGCCGCGCGGATTGCCACCGGATTCCCGAGCCCTAACGCGGGGCGCTCCTTATAAGGGCATGGTGGGAGCGGAGCGTGCAGCTGGAGCGGGCCGGCCCCGCCCCCCGGGGCAGCCTCCCGCCTCGGATCTGCAGTGCCCCGCCCCTCTGCAGAATCACCTCAGCGGGGCGGGGTCTCCCCACCTCAGGCGGCGCTAGAGTCTGACGAGACCTCGGGGCCGTAGGTCTCCCCGCCCCCCTCAACTTTTCTCTTCTCAGAAGGCCCTCAAAATACACTCTCCCTTTCCCCTAGTGATACATGGAAACACTTTTGGTAAAAGATTCAAGCAACCGAAATGCACTGAGAAACTAGAGCGTCCCATTCATTTTACACACGGACCCCCCACCCACCGCCCTCCTCAGAGACATTCGCTGTTAAGAGTTTGGGGTGCAGCTTTCTGGACCGTTGCCTATTCATTTCCTCGTACATATATATTTTCTAAATAAATGAGATCAAACATTTTCCTGGAACTAGGTATTTTTTCCCGTAATATTCCTTGGATATCTTTCACGGTTGGTAAATATAGGTCTACCCCATTCCTTTTAATGACTGCATGGTATTCCATTGCACGAAATAAAACGATTTACGGGCCGGGCCATGGCTCACTCGGGAGAGTGCGGTGCTGATAACTCCAGGGCCACGGGTTCGGATCCTATATAGGGATGGCCGGTTAGCTCACTTGGGAGAGCGTGGTGCTGACAACACCAAGTCAAGGGTTGTGATCCCCTTACCAGTCATCTTTTAAAAAAAAGAAAAGAAAACAATTTATATTTCCTAGTAATGGGCTTAGGTTAAATTCTGTTTTTCAGGATTAAAAAACAATTTTGCTAGCTCAGGGGTAAGAACACAGCCTTGTACCACCAAGGTCACAGGTTCAGATCCCCGTACTGGCCAGCGACCAAAAAAAAAAAAATTTTTTTTTTGCATGAATATCATTGCCTCTGTGTTGTGCGCATTTATCTAGGACAGATGCCTCCATGTGAAATGAAAATGCAAAAGTAGGTACATTTTACATTTTGGTAGGTAAAACCAAATTACTCAATCCCCTCAGAGCACACTATGTATACGACATCTTCTGAATGTCTTTCCTCTCTTCACACTCTTTTGCCCAAGCTTCTTCATTCTGAGGTGAAACACTTGCACTAATGCCTTCCAGCAAAAGATCCTCAAATTAAATGAAAATATTTCCCAAAGGCTTACAGTTTGCAAGCGGCTACCTGTCATCCTGTGCGATTTGGTTTTGTTTTTGTTTGTTTGTGTTTTGGGGATGCTGGCCTGTCCTGTGCAATTTCTAAAGCTATTATTATCTGATAGTATATGTAGCCCCTTTTTCTGCTGTACATGTTGCAAAATTCTAAACTTTTCTTTCTCATGATGTCTTCAATTTTTTTTATTACAGCTTCCATTTCTTTTATAGTCCATGGGCTTCTATATCTTTTAAGCTATGAGGCACAATGTGATGTTTTGATATATGCATACAATGTGGCATAATTAAATCAAGTTAATTAACATACCTATCCCCTCATTTTCCTATCTTTTTATGTCAAGGCATTTGAAATTTACTCTTAGTTATTTTGAAATATATAATGCATTATATTTGACTATATTCACCCTGCTGTGCAATAGATATCGAACCTATTCCTCCTATCTGAAATTTTGTGTCCTTTGATCACAACTCCTGATCCCCTCCACTCCTGTCCTCTGCGCCCAGCTTCTGTAGCCACCATTCTGCTCTCTACCTCTTTGTCAGATTCCACATATAGGTGAAAGCATGCGGCATTTGTCTTCCTGTGCCTGGCTTATTTCACTTAGCATAATGTCCTTCAGCCTCATCCATGTTGTTGCAAATGACAGGATTTCCCCCCCTTTTCCAGGGTGAATAGTATCCCACTGTGTACACAGTGGGCCTTCCCTGTCCACGGGTTTCACATCCATGGATTCAACTACCCGCAGATCAAACTTTTTTAAATTGCATCTGTGTTGAATGTGTACAGACTTTTTATTCTTGTCATTATTCCCTAAACAATACAATATATCAACTATTTGCACAGCATTTATATAGTATGAGGTATTATAAGTAATCTAGAGGTGATTTACAGTATGCGGGAGGATATGCATAGGTTACGTGCAAATACTACACCATTTTATATCAGGGACTTTAGCATCTGAGGATTTTTGTATCCGTAGGAGGTCCTGGAACCAGTGGCCCACAGATACTAAGGGATGACTGAATGCCTCTTTCTGTTTGTTTGTTTTGGCGTCTGGCTGGTAGGGGGATCTGAATCCTTGACCGTGATGTTATATGCTCTAACCAACTGAGCTAATTGGCCAGCCCCCATGACGGACTCTTAATTACTAAACAGTTCTCTAGGAACTCCCCTTCCTTATGGAGCCTCTCATCAAAGCTAAAAAACTTTTGTCTGATTGTACCAAAGCTGTTTTCTCTGCCCATGGCTTTGTGTTAATAATAGTAGTATTTGGATGATAGAACTATATATGATTTCTTTTTTTTGTAATCCCTAGTTTGTCTCCCCTTTACTGATTTATACTTAACGTGAAGTTTAGCATGTTCTTCTGTCCTATGTATTTCCTGAAAATTGCTAGAAAGATTCACAGGCTTGATCATGTAACAGTCTTCTAACATATCATTCCTGCCTCCATTTTTTTTTTTTTTTTTTGGTGGCTGGTAACTGGGATCAAACCCTGGACCTTGGTATTATCAACACCATGCTCTAGCCAACTAAGCTAACCAGGCAGCCCCTCTGCCTCCAATTTGTAATCCAAGCTACTCTCAGCTGGCCATATTAACCTCCCTAACATAGCACATTGCACATCCAGTCCATGTGCTGCCCTCCATCCACATCTGTATTTACTTCTGTCCCCCACTTGCACCCTCTAAAAGCTTTCTTGGAACCCGTTAACACATGTCAGTGCCAATGCCCTCCACAATCTGGGCCCAGACCAACCTCACTGCCCTCTGCTTCTCCACCCAGGCCCGCAGACCAGTGGGTTAAACAGCACAAAGAGTGCAAACTTGAAGTCATCCAGAGCTCAAGCTGTAATCCTAGCTTTACAACTTGGTTGAGATATAACTCTGAAAAGTGGCTTTTCTTCTCTCTGCCTGAATTTCTTTCTTTATAAAAGAGGGATAATACTACCTTCATAGAGCTGATGTAAGGATTGGTAAATGAATTTATGTAAAGCATCCAGGAGATCCTCAGTAAAAGGGAACCATTATTATTACTGGAGCAGTGACAGACATATTCAGTGTCTCCAAAAATCCCGGGTAGAGTTTCACTTTTGAGGTTTATCCGTATTCCTTTCCCACCTACAAAGCTCTCTATGCTTGTCTAAGTCATACCTTTGGTGGTAGGCAGAATTCTAAGATGTCCCCCCACCAAGATTTCCCACCCCCGGTGTACATACTCTTCATAATCCCCAGGACTGTGAATATAATGGAGTCTGCTTATGTGATTAGATTATGCAGGTGGGCTTGACCTTACAACATGAGCTTTTTTAAAGCAGAGAGTTTTCTCCAGCTGGTCACAGCAGCTGCTTAAGTCATAAATTAAAAGCACAAGAAGGATTTGATGAGCTGTTGCTGGATTAAAGATTCAGGAGGCTATGTGTCAAGGAATGTGGGCAGCCCCTAGGAGCTGAGAGTGGCCCCTGGCTGACAGCCAGCAAGGAAACAGGGACCTCGGTCCCACAGCTCCAAGAAACTGAATTCTGCCAACAAGAATGATCTTGGAAACAGATTTTTCCCCAGAGCCTCCAGATGAGAATTCAGTCCAGCAGACACCTTGATTTCAACCTTATGATACTGAGCAGAGAAACTAGCCATGCAGTACAATTGTGAGATAATAGATGAGTGCTGTTTTAAACCACTAAGTTTGTGGTAATTTGTTACATAGCAGTAGGACACTAATACCCCTACCTTCAAGGCCCACTTCTTCTAGTCCTTTCTTCATGATTTCCCACTACAAGGCCCTGGCATGAGCTGTTTGTACTAATCCTTCCTCATTCCTAGCACTTATCACAATTGTCCTTTAATTACATGATTATTTTACATTTCTCTCCTCTGCCTATGACAGAGACTGCTAGATGTCCTCCGACATCTGTTCTGCGCTTCCTCCAGAGTAATAGAACCCAGATTTATAGCTGGACAGAGCCACATGGTTCTAATTTGACATTTGGCAAATTATAAAGCTTCAGTTTTCTCATCTCTAAAATTGGGATAATAAAGTTTTCGATCTTGAAAGCATATAGTAAGGGCTCAAAAAACATTACCAGAAAAAGAGAGGTCAATTCATAGCATGCACTAGACTCAGGAAGTATCATGAAACCAAGTTGAAAATAGTGGTAAAAAATGCGTGGTACTCAAATTCCAAGCAGGAGGAGATCACCATGGGCCTGAGGATAAGAAAGAGGGTATGGGGCAGTGGAACTAAATCTGCCCTCCTTGTAAAAGAAGGCAGATTGGTTAGGCAGGCAAGAGAGCAGCCATTCCGGAGTGAGCAAGACTGGGAGGTGGGCGCATGTTCCAGGTCAGTGATTAGATTAGTCAGACTGAAGTGAATGTTCATGCAATTCAAAGATAAAGATGAAAAGGTAAATTACTACAAGATTATAACCTGCAGAGGTTAAGGACTGTGTGACATTTGCTTTTGGTTGTGGCTAGCTCAACATTACTCTTTACCATATAATTAGTTGGAAGCCCACTAATGATAGGGAGCATTGTAAGATATGTAAAAATTTAGCATTTCTAAGTTAGAAATAATTAGGAGAGAATTTTTGATGGTAGAAATTATATTACACACTACTCCATGACTTGGAAAACCTTTCAATTGTTTTAAGGCCATAGCAATTCTCTGAGGTAGGTGGAAAACAGGAAGTACAGCTCTCTTTCACATACAGACTGGGAAACTGAGACATAGTGGCAACTGTCAGTTGTCAGTACAGTTTGCGGAGATTTTAGTCAAGAATAGACCTAGGTATAAAACCTGCATCTTCTATATTTAGTTGGGATGCTCAGTTTCTCTCCAGGTATTTGTGTTCTCCTCCTGGTTAGTTTTCGGACTGCTGTGTATGGGTTTGCTTACATGTTTTCAGTGCACTCCAATACACTTTGTGCCCACATGAGTGAACCTACAACTTAACACACACACACACACACACACACACACACACACACACACACTGCATTCCCCAGCTCACCTCAGGCGTACCTTCTCTATCCATCTAGACCACCTCACCAGCCCCTTCCCCACACGTCCCCACATCACAACCACACAGCGGCTTGGTTAGTAGCTCTTCCTTCCTCTCCCCAAACTCTGACATGTACATCGAGCCCCACCCTCCACCCCCACCCCAAACCACAACCACTTCCCACATCACTTTGAAAACAATGTGGTTCTTCTCTTTCCTTGACCAATTTTTTAAAAATTACATGTGGATTTAAGTCATTTTCAGTGTTACACAATTTCCAATTTTTACTTTTTTCATTGCACTTCAATCTTCCATATGGTGTGAGAAAGCTACAAAGAAGGCTATTAAAATTATGTAAAATGCCTTTCAATTTTTTTCTGTTTATATATACTTTGTGAGTGTATTCAATTTTTTTCTTATACAAATATTTATTGAGATTATTTACATAATACCACAAAATTCACCCCTTTAAAGTATAGTCTTGTGCCCCATAATGATGTTTTGGTCAATGACAGACCACATATATGACAGTGGTCCCATGAGATTATAATACCGTATTTTTACTGTACCTTTTCTACGCTTATATATGTTTAGATACACAACTACTTACCAACGTGTTACAATCACCTACAGTATTCAGTGCAGTAACATGCTGTCCCAGTTTGTAGCCCAGCAGCCATCGGCTATCCCAGATAGCTAGGTTTGTAGTAGGCTATACCACTAAGTTGTGTAAGTACTCTACAATGTTCACACAGTGACAAAACTGCCAACCAATGCAGTTCTCAGAATGTATCCCTGTTGTTTTGGGATATATTACTGTATAGCATCAATTTTTATTTCTGCTATTTTCACCTTAGTATTATTATGACAAAAACATATATCCATGACATTGAATATTCTTCAAAAACATTGTTTTTTTAATAGCCATGTAACGTTCAAAGTGTGCAAGAACCATAATTTATTTGACCATCTCCGTATTATTGGACACTTAGTTTGTCTCCAGCTTTGCACTATTGCAAATTAGGCTCTGAAAAATATCATTGGGTTTATAGGCATTGAATTGTTGTTTTAACACACATTATTACAAGAGGGGTGAACACTGCTGATTGCATACCCCGCAGGCACTCTCTCTTTACCCTTTCCTTATGGAATCCAAGATTGAGGAGAGGTGTATTACTTATGTGTTGCTGCATATAAATTGCTCCCAGAACAACAATTCTTTATATCTATCATGATTTCTGTAGCTCATAAATTTGGAAGTGGCTTGGCTGAGATGTTTCAGCTCAGAGTCCTTCATAAAGTTGTAGTCAAATGGTAGATTCATTGGGGTCATCTCCAAAGCTTTTTCACTCACATGTCTGATACCTGGACTGGGAAGACTTGAAGAGCTGGGGGATTGAACAGATGAAGACCTTCAAGAATCTCTATTTCTATGTGGTCTCTTAAGCATAGTAGCTTCAGGGTAGATGGATTTCTTATATGGGGCTCAGAACCCCAAAGGCACTCTCTCGGGAGATCAAAATCAAGGCAGAAGCTGTGTCACTCTTTCTATCAAAGCCTTGCAAATCACAGGCATCATTTCTTCCTGAGACATACATAGACCGGCCTAGGTTCCAGGGAGGAAACATAGACCCCACTCCTTGATGAAGAAGTATCAATGTCACATTGTAAGGAGAACATTTGGAAAATACATTGTGTAGAAGGAAGCAAACGTGCTCAGAGAGGGTGAGTTCCTACCCAAATCTAAGGGATGAACTACGATTTGTCTAAAGACATTGCTAGTTGTCCACCCAACATTTATTTCACCTTCATCCTATCAGAACACAGCTAAATAAACTAAATTACCCAGGCTCCCTTGAAGCTAGGGTAGCCAATTAACTAAGTTAGAGATCTAAGAAAGCGTTCGCTTCCCTGATGTAGGTACTTGTCCATTCCTGATGCATAGGAACGTAGCTCCAGGCATGGTTTTTGAAAAACATGAGCCAGTCAAAACGGCCTATCCACTTGGTTCAGGAATGAGCAACTGACCTAACATGATCCCAAGTGAGAGGGACTCCCAGGTACAGAAGCCACCAAAGATATGGTTTCATTTCCCCTCAAGGTATGATGTGAGAATGGGAAGCATCTGCAGCCATTTAGCTTTTATGATGGGAAAGCTAGGAGCTCTGGGAAACACCTTAAGGAGCTTAAACTTGAAGGCAAGACCAAGGAGAGAGAGAAAGAGAGAGAGAGACGTTTTCAGTGAAATTTTGATTTTGGACTCAGTCCTCACCTGAGGCCAGACTGACTTTAGCGTTTTTCATGTTAGGAATGGCAATCATTTTTACTCATTCTACCAATTTAAATTATCCAGAACACCCTCAGAGAAATACCCAGAATAATGTTTGACCAAATATGTGGGCACCCCATAGCACAGTCAAGTTGACACAAAATTAACCAGCACACTGAGTAAATAAATCCCTCTTATGATTTAGGCCACTTCAACTTGGGTTTTCTTTTACTTGCAACCAAAAGAGACTTAATTAAATATATTTACCAATATTTACTGTTTTAGAAAAAAAATTGATCAATCTTTTACATGTTTATTTATTTATTCACTTGAAAATAACAATAATAAACCCATCCTGTGTTAACATAAGCAATATACTTTTATGAAAAAATAATGTGATCCCCTTAAAAGTGTCTCAGAGACCCTAATCATTCCGTAGACCATAGTTTAAGAATCACAGGTCCATGCTAATGAATCCCTTGCCCCTAGCATATCACTTTGTAGCCTTTATTATGCCTTCCCAGGATCACATTTATCTTTGGTGAAAAAAATTCTTCTTTCCTGAAAAGAACCTATTTGAGATATTCAAATGAGGCTAACCACATCCCTTCTTCATTCATTAGTGAGTATGTGATCCATGACTGGCCAGAATTTCTTCTGGAACTCTTATGCTAAGCTATTGGAAGACTCTCTCCCCCCCCCCCCCCCATCCACCCTCATCACCATGGGGTTGTGAATCTTGGGCTAACAGCAACTTTCTCGCCCATTAAGAGAGAGCCTTCTAAGAAACGTAAATACCCAATCCCTGAAGACATAATTTAAATCTTTGGAGCAAGCCATGACTGAAAAATCTCCCCTCCCTCTTCTCAGTAGTGTTATCCAGTTTTTTAAATTTGGGTTCTGTCACTGGCAACTGTAGGAGCCCCAATTAATACACATCACTAATATTTGCACACCAATCTTCAGTACCTTAAGAGTAACGTAAGAATTTCAGACACAACAGGAAAAATATTTAGGGGTATGGAATCTTCCAGATATCCAGGTCAGTAGTTTTAAAATTTGACTGCATCTCAGAATCAACTAAGAGTTTTTTTTTTTTTTTTTCGTGACCGGCACTCAGCCAGTGAGTGCACCGGTCAGTCCTATATAGGATCCGAACCCGCGGCGGGAGCGTCGCCGCGCTCCCAGCGCAGCACTCTACCAAGTGCGCCACAGGCTCGGCCCAACTAAGAGTTTTTCAAAATACAAATGTTGAATATACTAATTATCCTGATTTCAGCATCACATAATGCACAGAGGTATTGACATTCAATGCTATACCCCACAGATTTGTACAATCCATTATGTTTCAATAAAGAAAGAGAGAGAGAGAGAAACGGAGAGAGAGAGAGAAAGAAAGAAAGAAAGGAAAGAAAGAAAGAAAGAAAGAAAGAAAGAAAGAAAGAAAGAAAGAAAGAAAGAAAGAAAGAAAGAAAGAAAGAAAGAAAGAAAGAAAGAAAGAAAGAAAGAAAGAAAGAAAGAAAGAAAAGAAAGAAAGAAAGAAAGAAAGAAAAAGGAAAGAAGGAAAGAAGGAAAAGAAAGAAATTATCATTGCGTAAAGCCTGTGATGCTTACAAAAAACAAACAAATTTCTAGGCCAAGCCAGAAATAGTCTCATTCAAAAGTCTGTGATGGGACCAAAAAATCTGTAGTATTAATAAGGTTCCTTGGTGATCCTGATGTAATCAGTCCAAAATTTGGCACACGGTAAACGCTAACCTAGGAAGTTACCAACTCCATCTGCAAGAACAATCTTGCTACAGAGTGGATTTCTATGCCTGTTTAAAGAAAACTTCCTTTACTGGTACAGGAATGCCAGGATTTTCAAAAATTCACTTAAGAGAAATTATGAAGTTTATAAATTTAGTAAAACATTCCCACAAGGCATAGCACCCACTTACATCCCATCCCTTTTCAGACTATATTATCTGGGAGTCCCTCGCTTTCATCTTCAGTGTTCTATCTTGTCCATAGCTTTGCCAACTAACTGCTAACTGTATGTGTCAAGTCCAACTCTGCACAGCATCTGGTGACTCAGCATTTTGCCAGCCATAACAGACATATTCAAATGTGCTAACAACTACTAATGAGGACATCGAATTGAACACCACTAGGCTGGGACCAAAGTGAAATCTAGGAAACCCAGGCACAACTTTTTAATTAATTGATCATTGTCAGACTTTAGCTAATCAGTTTTGCAATTGGGTGGATTTTGAGGGAAAATCTTCAAGACCCCTCTCTCAGAAATATTTGGAAATGGTGTTTCCAAATAAGGATCTTGTATATAATAATTATAAAGGTTTTGTTTTGTGTTCCTTAAATAAATACAGTTGCTTTTTCACTAGATATTTACCTATCTTATTAAATTTCTTTCTAGGTATTCAAAGTTTTTTGATAACTGGAATGGATTTTTTTTTTCATTTCCCTTTTCAGAAAGTTATTCTGATTTAAAGAAAAGCTATTTTAAAATTTACCATAAGATAAATTCTCTTATTAATTATAAATAAAATTTGGTTTTGGTAGAGTCTTGAGCTTTTTAGTTATGCAATTACATCATCTGAAAAATCAAATTTACTTTGCCATCTTATTTCCAATATTTATTCTAATATTTTGTTTTCTTATCTTATTGAATTAGCGACAACCTTCAGTATTTTAAATATAGTGATGACAGTCATCTTCTCTTTTATTGGTGATTTTAGGATATTAAGTGATTTTATTTTTGTTTCGATAAATAGGAAAGATCATGTTGAAGTTAAAATATATATGAGTCACCTGAATGATTACAAAGATGGCATATATCCATTAAGAATGCTTTTAGCTGAAAATACCAGAAAATCTAATTAAAACTGGCACAGACAAAATAGGAGTTTGGCTTCCAACCTTGACCAAGACAGAGTAACAGAAACTAGATTTACCCTCTTGCCTAAAAACTAAAAAAAACAGACAAACATGAAATAATCATTTCGAACATTGGACAACAGGTAGTGCAAGACCATGATCCCTGAGAGAAGAGAAACAAGTGAAACAAACTTTACAGTGTGCCTTGACTTACTGCCAGTGCAGGGAGGAGGAACCCAAAGAGTTCACAGTCTCCCAGAGTTGAAGAGGGGTTGCTGCGAGTACTCAGAGGTCAACAAGGCTATAACTCACAGTAAAGAATATCAGAAAGGAGAGAGCTGCACGGGAAGAGAACTCTGAAGATTTTTAGAGGATTGCCTTGGGGTCTTCATCTGACTGTATTGTTCAGAACATGCATGTGAGAAAACTACCCAAGGCTGGGAAAAGAACCATCTGAAAGGAGCAGGTGAAACAACTCATAGAGATAAGATGGAGCTGGGAATAGTTCATGTTCCCCAAAGCCAGAATGGAAAAATCTTGTAATACATGGTACATCAAGTAGCATACTTAAATCAGACAGGGTTCTTCAGAGAAACAGAATCAATAGGATATGTATATGTACTTCAAAAAGTTCGTGGAAAGATTCATATTATCTTTTAAATTCTATTTTTTCATGAACTTTTTGAAGTACCTGTGTGTGTGTGCATAGAGGAAATTTATATACTTGATCTTAGCCAAAAGGCTGAGAAGCGATGAGAGAGAGAAATTTATTACAGGAATTGGCTCACATGATTATGAAAGCAGGCAAGATAAGAATGACAGCAGACTTTCTCTTTGGAAACAACTAAAGCTTAAAGTCAGTGGAGTGATAGCTTTAAAGCACTGAAAGAAAAAAGCAAAACAAATCATCCACCTAGAATTTTATGCCCAGGGAAACATCTTTCAAAAATGACGGCAAAATGAAAACTTTTTCAGACATAGAAAGCTGAAAAACTCTGTCACTAAACAGACATAAGGAATGTTAAAGGAAGTCTTTCAGACAGAAGGAAAATGACATCTGCACAAAGGAATAAAGAGTAGTGTAAATGATAAATATGTGGGGAAGTATAAACAAATAAGATTTTATTTTCCTCCCATAACAAAAAGGTTGGAGATTGACAGTGGGTGACCTCAGTTCAGCTGGTTAGTCTTCAAGGATTTCAGCTCTTTTAAATCTTCACTCAGCCAAATTGGGCTTTTCACGCACATGTTTGTTGCCTTGAAGAGCCCTTATCTTAAAATGTTTCTATTTATGTATGAGTGAGGTGTATGTAATACTTGTGTAATACTTGTATAAATATTAATAAGCAAAGGGATCTGGAAAGAGCACTAAGTACAAATGCTGTGGGAAGAAAATAAAAAGAAGATATTATCATGCAGTTTGGGGCTAAAGAAAAAAATCTCATCAGCTTAAGCAAATTGTAGTTATTAACCCGAGAAACTGAGGCATAGAGAAGACCAAATGTAGAAAATTTTAGATTGAGCTCTGCCTCATCCTCTGGTTGCTATAGCATTTAAAAAAAAAATTTTTTTTTAAAAAGATGACCGGTAAGGGGATCTTAACCCTTGGCTTGGTGTTGTCAGCACCACACTCACCCAGTGAGCCAACCAGCCATCCCTATATGGGATCCGAACCCGTGGCCTTGGTGTTATCAGCACCACACCCTCCCGAGTGAGCCACGGGCCGGCCCTGCTATAACATTTAACACTAGATATTATTTGCCTTGGAGAATTCCTCTCATAATCTATATACCCTTGTGGGGCTGTTTATTATAGTTACCTCTTTTCTCTGACCACCTTCCCCCATCATTACCAAAGTGGAATGAATATGACCCAGGATTAACCAGTCATGGCATTCCTACCTTCTTGGTATCAATCAGTCATTAAGGAGTAGACATAACCCTAGCAGAGCCAATCAGAATCCTTCCCTGAAATTAATACATTGGTATTAAGAGAGAGTAATTCTCTATTGAAGTTGCTAAGCTTGGATGCAAAATTGTAAGATTTTAAAATTGGATGTAGAAATGGAAGATTTACATCCAATGTAAATGTAACGATGTAAAGTTGGAGATATTGGAGCCATTTTCCCCAGAGGTCTACCCAGAGTAGGAAAAAAGGAAGCCAAACCACTGAGAGAGGCAAGGCACAGAGACAGGAAAGAGGGAAAGATTTGACCCATTGTTTTAGCCCCTGAATCCAGTTATGCTTAAAGCCAGAGCCTGTGCTGAACCTCCCAAATACAGGAAACAATAAATCCCCTTTGACTTTAGCTAGATTAAGTTAGCACTAAAAATTTCAGCCATATTTACATTAATACTAAAACAAATTCTCAGGACTCATTCTTTTGATTGCCAAAAGTCACCTCTCAGTGCAACCCAGTGGTAGGGGTCAGGAATAGGTCTGTAGTACTTTGCTATTCTGGCCTCCTTACCCTGTGACCTCTCTCAGGGACCCTCATAAGATCACCACCTCAGGTGAATACTGCTGTTCCCCACTGGTTCTCTCCATGATGACCCACACTCTGGTGTCAGGGAATGGGGTGTTGCTCTCTCCTTATCCGCTCCATCCCACATGTGACTGTCTTAGTCAGAAATCAAATTAATTTAAGCAAAAAACAAAAAGCCATGTATTGCACAGAAAGAAGAATATCTCACAGAATCCAATCCAAGGGTATGTAAAAGTTATCAGCACCAAAATTGGGTCTCTTAACTCAAACCCTAATAAAATGGAGCCAGGAGACCATGAAGGAGGGGCCCTCATGTTCATATGCCTATTTGGGGGGGGCTCTCTGAAGACCACAAATATTTCAGATAAGTCACTTCTATTAAGACATCTCCCCAGCAACAGCCAGTATCACCAATGAGTATTCTCCAACTCCTGCAATAAGCTTCTGTGGCCAATGAGGTTTATTTCAAAACAGCTTATATGGATTTCTCCCTTTTGTCTTTAAAAACTTTCCCTTGTCCCAACCCCCTTGGATGCCCCTATGGTCCGCCATAGCATGCATATCCTGGTTGCAGTTGCTTGCTATTCCCAAATAAACTCTGTTTTTGAGAGTCTGTCTCTCTGCCACTCAATTTAGGTTGAAGGTAGAAGTTGCAGCCCAGTCTCACAAGAGACAGAACAGAAAGAATTAGGAAGTGGTCAAGTACTAAGGAAGATCCCTTCTATTTCTGTATCTTCTTCTGAGGCCTCTTGATCTTGTGGACACCTGCTTTATTCTCTTCCCTCTGTGGTCTGATTTTTTTTTTTACTTTATCATCCACAGCATGGAAAGCGACTGTCCCATCCTCTCTTGGTTCCCTCTCCATTTTCTCTCATAGGCATATTTCCTAATAAATTTCTTACACTTTTAATACCATCTTTTTTTTTTTTTTTTTTTTTTTGGCAGCTGGCCAGTACAGGAATTGGAACCCTTGACCTTGGTTAGCTAATTAATACCAGTTTGATTCTGCTTTTCAGAGGACCCAGACTAACACATCCAGCATCAATACATTCTGGATTGTTCAGTCTTAAAAAGTACCACATGAAGAGCAGCAATAACCCAGAGCAGTCACTGCGTACAGTGTGCCTCCAACATAAGGTGAAGTTCATACCTGTGGCTCCTCCTACAGTTCTCAGGGTTTCTTCAAAAATGACAAAAGGGGTAAAAAAAAATTCGCAACTATCCAAGTATAAGCAATAATTTATAGGCATAGGAAGCCTAAATTCACAGAGGAAAGGACAGGTTCCCCTTCAAGATCACCTAAAGATACACCCTATTAACATGATCAAACACTTAATTTCCTGATCTAAAACAACAGTATGTGAGTTAGTTTACTGTATTCAATTTTTCTCCCAAGAGCAATGGGCGGATACTTCATATTTATTTGCATAATATAGACACAAAGTGGTGGCTGTCCCAGAACAGAGGACAGTCAACCTTCAATGTGTATCCAAATCTTTACTTCTTAGCAGGCTCAGAACTTTTAAGTAACAGTTTTTCTGCTTTAAAAATCTCAAGGTCCAGTCTCTATCAAAACAATCCACAGCACATACACTGTTTCATTTAATTCTAAAAAGTAAAATCTTTCATTAACCTCCGTGTTACAGAAGAGGAAACTGCATTTTGGAGAAATTAGGAAATTTACTCGAGGCGGCTGCACTAAATTTTAGACAGAAATTAAATCCAGTTCATTCTAGCTCTTGCCACTGCTTTCAGAGATGCCGCTGAAAATCTAATTTGCTAAGAGTTTAGTAAATGATACACATGGAACATTTAAGCAAACTTGCTTGTACATTTTTATTGCTTAAGAATGAACAGTCTGTGAACTTCTCGGTCAACATGGTTGACTACACAACATATATTGCATACATTTCTGACACACCGAAGGGGGAAGCCTTGCTTCTTCCTCTTCTCCTTCACTGGGGCTGAGCTTTCTCCACTGGTACCCAGTGAGGGGTGGAGGTCAGCATGTCTGGGGTTAAGCAAATAAATAAATAAATACAAGTTTCTTGCTGTCAGAGAAAAGAGGCACAAATATGGAAACTGGGACGTCTAAAACGTATCTCGCAGTGTTGCATAGGATTTGGAGGTATCAGTGTCATGGTCTGATTAGACAGGCAGACAAATGCAGGTGTGCGCGTGCGCGTGCGCGTGCATGTGTGTGCGCGTGCGTGTGTGCGTGCGCGTGCGTGTGGTGTGCGTGTGGTGTGCGCGTGCGTGTGCGCGTGCGTGTGCGCGTGCGTGTGTTCTAGCTCTGTCCACTGAGAGGGCCGAGAAGCAATAGCATTCTGATAACAGCAAGCATATTTAGAGCTTGGTTTCTAAATACCATTACTAAATGTTCCTTAAAGAAATGGCTGACTGCATGGCTGGAGGTGGGAAAATACAAGGTGGCTGTTTGGAATATTTTATGACACCAGAAAGTAACGAAGTGTTCAAAGAAAGATAGGACTGTGTCTATGAGACACAATAACTAGCTTGAAAGGGTTTCTGCTGTCCATGTGGGGGACGATTTGAGTATCAAGATAAATGATGATAGTAACAAACTGTAACCCTGTGAGTAAAAGAGCAATCCCGAGTCCATACTGATATTAAGTAATTAATATGGGAGAGCGGAGAAAGGAAAGCTCTATTCCACCTAATAAGTCTAGAAGGAATGATAGGACAGAAAATTCCCATTTGGAGGGGAGAAAGGAAAGCTCTATTCCACCTAATAAGTCTAGAAGGAATGATAGGACAGAAAATTCCCATTTGGTACTCATCAGAGTAATAATTTATTCAGGTTAGGATCATTAATGAATGCTAAAACTGGTGAAAGTTTGATGAGAAACAAGATATTTACATGATCTCACTCAAAGATTTTTGCCACGAAAAAATTATTTATTACAATGAAGACCCTGGCAGACACTGTCTTAACTAGATGATAAAAGTTAGCATCACCAGTAACAGAACAAATTGATATCATATGCCTCTTCATAGGCCGCACTGAGACTAGCGCAGCATCATTTCTGTGACATTCCTGCCAGATTGCATAAATTTGTCTGTTGTAAACATCAGACGACAACTCCCCAAGATTGAGGGACATTCTCGAAAGTAATTGGTCTGGGCTCTTCAAAACGATCAAGGTCATGACAGACAACTATGAAACTGAGAGATTGTTCCAGATTAAAGAAGACTGAAGAAGCGTGACAATTAAAAGCAACACGTGATCTTAGATTGGATCCTGGACCTCTAAGGGACATCGCTGGGATAATGGGTGAGATTTGAATTGGGTTTGTAGATGATATTATTAGATCGATGTTAATTTTCTGATTTTGATTGTTGTACTGTATATCCTTGCACTCAAGAAATGCACATTGAGGTATCAAAAAGTAATAGGGCATCATGTCTACAACTTATTCTCAAATGATTCAGAAATAATAAGTGGAGGGTCTAAGTGAAGGCCATATGGAAGCTCTGTGTTCTATTTTGCAACTTTTCTTGTAAGCTTGAAATTATTTCCAAATAATCATTTTTTTTTTTTTTTGAAGATGACTGGTAAGAGGATCCTAACCCTTGACTTGGTGTTGTCAGAACCACGCTCTCCCAAGTGAGCCACGGGCCGGCCCTCAAATAAAAATTTTAAGAATGAAAAATTGTGGCAATTTCTTTCCTGAACAGCTGTTAGAATAACAAAGCTCACAAACACCTGTGGGATTAGGAGATTGAGAGAAAACAAAACAGATATATTCATTTTGATTATTTATGGCTGCATAATAAACCACTCCAAAATTCAGTGGCTTAAAACAACACCATTGCATTGTCTCTCATGATTCAGTAGATTGACTGGGCTCAGTTGGGCAGTTATTCTGCTCCATGTGATGTCAGATGAGGCTGTAGTCACTTACCAGAATGTGCAAAATGACCCACTTACATATCTGGTGCCTTGGGGAGGATGGCAGGATGGCTCGGCCTCTTACTCCATGCACTCTCAGGGCCTCTCCCATTCTACAGGGCTTCTCCAAGTCCCTTCTTCACATGCTCTTTCCAGCAGGGTAGCCAGACTTCTTTCCAAAACTGCAAAAGCTGAAATTCTCAGATGGTCTTAAAGCTCAGGTCCAGACCAGTATGGTGTAGTATTGCACTGTATTCTATTCGTTAAAATGAAACAAAGCAAAGAAAAACACATGGAAATGTTCAAACATACGAAAAGTATATAAGCTCACAAGTACCCATCATCCAGCTTCAAAATTTTGTATGACATTTTAATCTAATTAAAATTATCATCAGGGTCAATCCAGAGTCTCTGTGGGAGAGGATTACACAAAAGCCTGACTAGCAGGAGGTATATCAGGTACTAGAGCCATTTTTGGAGCTTAGTTACCACACCAACACAGCTAACTTACTTGTCTCCTTGCAGAAATTTGAAAATCATGTTAAATAAGTAGTCTTTAAAAGCCAATATAGACCAAAGCAAAATAGATTAAAGCTTTTTATTTTTTAGAGCTATGCCACAGATATTTGCATAAATGATTTCTTATTCCCCCTATCTGACCAGTATGTAAATTTGTGGTTGTTTCTGGTGGTTTTTAAAATTCTGCTTTCTCTTTTCTTTGTAGCCTTGTCATATTTGAGCAATAAACTACCTACCTTGATTTATGAAGGTGTTCTTGATTATAATTTTATTAATTCTTTAGATTTCGAAGACTGGTTGAAATAATCAACTGGATTTTGATCATGTTCTTTCACCACCATGAACTGATATTTTAATAGCTTTATTGAAATAATTTACATACCATAAAATTCATACATTTAAAGTATGCAGTTCAATGCCTTTTAGTAATTTACAGAGTTTTGCAACCATGGCCACAATCAATTTTGGTATGTTTTCATCACCCCAAATAGAAACCTCCTACCCATTTGCAGTCAGCCCTATTCCTCCACACCCAGCTCCTGTCCTAAGCACCACTAATCTACTTTCTGTCTTTATAGATTTGCCTATTCTGGACAATTTATATAAGTGGAATCACACGGTGTGCTCTTTTGTGAACAGCTTCTTTCACTTAACAAAATGTTTTCAAGGTTTATCCACTTTGTAGCATGTATCAGCACTTCATTCCTTTTTACGGCCAAATAATATTCTAGTATGTGAATATACCACATTTTGTTTATCAATCACTCGTTCATGGGCATTTAGATGATTTCTACTTTTTGGCTATTATGAATAATGTTGCTATGAACATTCATGTACACTTTTTTGTATGGACATGTACTTTCATTTCTCTTGGGTAGGTACCTGTGTCCATGAACTGATATTTTTATGAGAAAGTTGATGGTTATTTTCCAATTATTAAATTTCATCTTTCTGATGTATAGTGAACTGTAAATAATAGTTAACTTGGAGGGAGGGGATTAGAGAAGAAGTTAATGGAGGTCTTCACTCAAAGTATAAAATAATTTAAGAGATGAGGCACTGAAGTGTAACTCTGTAGTCTAAAATCCTGATTCTACCACTTATGTTTGCCTTGAGCAATTTATTTAACTTTGTGAGCTTGTTTCCTTGTTTATAAAATGGAGAAAAATATAATAATAACTACCTCATAAAATTGTTGGGAGGATTGAATCAGCCCTAAACCCAATGTTGGGTACATTGTAAATGCTCATTAATTGTTTACAATTATTAATAATAATTTACATACTGCTGCATTTTGTATAATAAACATGCATTGCTTTTGCAATTTTAAAAGCAATTTTAAGATGTGTGAATCCACTTTAATGTGTGGTTTACTAATTTAAATGCATTCTCCATTATCAAATCATGCTTTACACTGAAAAGTAGTGACTTGACCCTGCTTCTTTGTTGTGTGTGTTTCAGATTAACTGAGGAAATGAAGACTGCTGACTTGAGATCTGAATTGTGCTTTTGTTATCCTTTTCCATTTTACAAATCAGAAGGGAGATTTCCTGGGGAAAAAAAAAAATTCATGAAATAATGGCGCTATTTCAACCAAAACTGACCCTAGGACAAATACTAACAATATTAAATTTTGTCGTCTGCAAAGAGTGACTTTTATTTTTTCCATTGATAATTTAGATCTTTGAAGCAAAGCAATTCTAACTAAACTTTTTGACTGGTAAGGCCTTTCGTTTTAGCGCAAAAGAAGTCTGCTAATAATCTAGCATCTTTCCAAAGATCCTGTCTCATCTCCCTATGGTTGATTTGAGCATTCCATTTTAATTCACTGCTTGTGGAATTACTAATTATGTGATTTCTCTGGTGACTCCAATGTTAAATAATGATATCCCTCTAATAAGGCTTGTTCTATTTATAGAGCTTAAAGAGCAATTAGATTTTTAAGAAGAAACAGCAGAAATACTGGAAATAAAATGTACTTTAGAAGCCATTTTCTGGCCTGTTTTCTCTTGTTTGAGTCATGTTTCTGGTCAGAGGAACAGGAGCACAGAATGATGAGCTCATGCGGACCTTGCCAGGCTCTTGTCACCCATGCCTAGACTCAACACGTGGCCACTGACTAGGATCTCCAAAGAGGACACCAAAGCCATTTTCCAGACCTCAGGAGACCTGTAGCCTTTTAACTGATCGACTTGGAAGACCCTAAAATACAAGATAACAAGCACTGTGCTCAAGACTATCTGTGTGTGTGCATGTGTGTAACGGCTTTGTTGAGATATAGTTTATATACCATACAATTCACCTATTAAAAGCATACAATTCAGTGGTTGTTGGTATATTCATAGAGTTGCACAACCATCCTGAGAATTTTAGAGTATTTTTATCACTCCAAAAAGAAACCCCACACCTATTAGCAGTCACGCCCCTTTCCTCCCCAGCCCCTGGCAGCCACTAATCTATTTCCTGTTTCTATCAATTTGCCAATTCTGGACATTTCATATAAGTAGCATCATATAATACATGACCTTTTGTGTTAGACTTCTTTCACTAAGCATAATGTTTTCAAGGTTCATCTATGCTATAGCATACAATCAATACTTCATTCCTTTTATTGCTGAATAATATTCCATTATATGGATGTATCACATTTTGTTTATCTGTTCATCAGTAGATGGACATTTGGCTATTTCCATTTTTTGGGTATTGTGAATAATGCTGGTATGAACATTTGTGTGCAAGTGTTTGCATGGACATGTTTTCATTTCTCTTGGGTATATATATGAGAGTGACGTTGCTGGGTTTTATGGTAACTCTACATTTAACCTTTTGGAGAACTGCCACACTGTTTTCCAAAATGGCTGTACCATTTTATCCAGGATGTTTGTAAGATCTACTTGGTTTGGAGTTAATTAATGTTCCATTTGGGCATAGCCTTGGGAACAGTCTTTTGCTGTTCAGGTAAGAAACTTCTGTTAAAGATTCTTTCTATATTATGATCTAAATTTAGCAATCTCAAGGAGTATGCGTTTTCCAACAGTTTTTAAAATAAGATGATTAGCATTTTTCTGTCTAGAAAAAAAAAAAAAAGAAGAATTCTGTTTATTGAGTTTCCAGAATTCTAAAGCCTCTTATCGAGGACTTGCCTCTTCTCGCCCTAAGAGACTGAGTAGGCCTTAGAGGTAGATGAAACAAGACTTAGTGCTATAAATTAAAGGATATTGCAATATGTCCCCTTGTCTTAGTCAGCTTGGGCTGCCATAACAAAATACCACCTTGTCAGGCTAGATCTCAGATCCTTCTGCCCCTTCCTGTGCAGATCATGAGTCAGGTAATCAAAAGAAGACCCTGGCAGCTTTATGCAAGGTAGATATACTTTATTCTTCAGGTGTGAGCTTCACAGGCATGCTTTGTTCTCCAACATGATCTCTGCCAACCCTCCATGCTCTGCCCTCCTTCCAGGCTCCGCCAACCAGCAGTTCAGAGCAGTTACCTTTATACTCTCAGTACACAATAGCGGCCACAAGCCAAGCATTACGTAATTACAACAATCATGCTGAATCAGTAGATGAGCACACATGCCCAGTTACGCTACTTTTATAACTGTTTCTAGTGAATGTGCTGAATCTTGCCCATTTGTAACATATGTGAGGCAAGTGGTCCTGACTAAACTTTTTCTGCTTTCCTTACACACATGCTGGATGACTTCATAGGAATTTCTTTCTCACAGTTCTAGAGACTGGGAGGTCTAACATCAAGGTGCTGGCCAATTCAGTTCCATGGTGGGGGCTCTCTTCCTGGCTTGCAGACAGCTGCCTTCTTGCTGTGTCCTCACATGGTGGGGGGTCGGGGGGGGTGGGGGGCTATTGGTGGGCAGGGGGAGCAAGCTCTGATCTCTCTTCTTCTTCTTATAAGGACACTAATCACATCATGGGATTCCTACCCTCATGACCTCGTATGGGCCAAGGGAAGACATCCCTTTCAACCTCCTGAAGGTTCTCTGAAAAATCATCTGATAAACACGGATTAATATGAAGAAAAGGTGTAACAAATTTTATTATATCATAGTTTTATGTGACACAGGAGCCTTCAGAATGAAGACCCAAAGATATAGGGAGAGTTGTCTATATGTATGCTTAGGTTCTCTGAAGCAGGCACAGCCGTGTAGAAATGTGATTGGACAAGAAAAGCGTGCACGAATGCTCGTAGACTGAGTGGGAAACCCAGCAAGTCCTGTCTGTCCAGATTCTTCCTGGTCAGTCTCTGCAGCATTTGTTCCTCCAGGGTATGGGGCAAGACCCTTTCTGGAATGGGGGTCTTATGACCCACAATCACACAAGGAGCGTCAGAGAATTTCTTTATGGCCAGCTCCAGGAAGGCAGTGGCAGCGTGGGGGGTGAGGTGTTGAGGTAGAGCATACCTACGACCCTCCTTGGGGAGGAGGCATTCTAGTTTCCATGACTTGCCTCAGGGAGGCTGAGAGACAGGAGGGCAGGAGAAGGTCAGAGGAAAACTTTGCTTTTGAGGCTGCTTCTGCGGCCTCCATTTTGGGGTATTGCTTTCTGGGCCCCAACAACCTCATTGAAACCCAATTAACTCCCAAAGGCCCCACCTCCAATACCATGACATCGGGGGTAAGGGCTTCAACGTAGGGATTTGGTGGGAGTCGGGCAGGGGACACAAACATTCAGTCCCTCCAAATCACAAGGAAATTCTTCATTTTACCTACAATGGCATCCTCGGTCACAGCACTTAGAAGTTCACATAGGCTAATAAATTTTTATTGTAGTCACTCATACCTTAACACAAATTACTTAAGTGTCATGCTTTCCTCCTAACCCCTGGTTAAATGCAGTTGGTTCAAACTAAGGTGTTCTGATAGTAGACGAAGTACTAAAGGGGATGGAAAAGGAGTAATTTTTGAGTCTTAAAAGGGTGATTTAGAACATACTACACGCATCACACATATTAGGTCATTTACCCCTCATAACAACTCTATGAGATAAGCACTGTTATTTTTATTTTGAAAGACAGGAAAAAGGCTCAAAAAGTTAAGTAACTTACTGAAGGTCATTTGACACATTGTATGTGGAGATCTGGGATTTTTAAACCAAATCTATTTTATTCCAAAGAATCAGGGCATCCTCCTTTTATTCTGAATAGAGAACAGACACTGGTGGGTGCTGGGGCTGGGAAGGAGAGAATGAGGAGGAGAGGGGTGTACCAAAGACTGTCTTCTCTACAAATTTTCTTCATGTCCCTGGTTGTCACGACCACTTGTGGCAGCACCCCTGCCCCCCAATGGTTCAGCTGTGCAGAAGTGCTAATGAGTCCCTAAATGCTTCCCGGCTTAGTGGAGCGACTGTACCTGACTAAGTTAGGACTCCGGCAACGGCTGCTGCCTGGGCCACACACACTCCAGCAAAACTTCCTTATTTGGAAAAGTCTTTTCCATCCCATTTGGCAGAAAGAATATAATCTCACATTTAAGAAAAACAAAATGCCTTGACCTACATCAGAAGGGGCACTTGAAAACACTAAAACACAGAGAAACACCAAAAAGATCAAGTGTATTTCTAACTACTTTGCTTCAAGTGGAGCGTGGCGGGGGTTGGGGAATATTTCATCAGAGTTAAAAGAACATTCATGAATCCCTTTTTCTTTAACCCCAGAAGTTGTTCTAGTTAGCAATAAGCTCTCAGTCTCAGTTGCATGAAATTAGCACACTTTTTACTGGAGTTAAGAAAATACACATTTTTTAATGGTTTGCAGTGTTGAAGCCAGGAGAAGCTGGAGTGACAAGAGAATATGCTTTCTCAGGTATGGTTTAGCATTGCTTCTGACACCCTGAGCAGAGGTTATGTTGGAAAAGACAGGATTAAGTAGGTCTCTGCAGGGTGGGCCAGTGGGGTCAACCTGAGTGTCCACTCCTGTCACTCTTGGAAACTGTGCCCAGAAGCAGCTTGGTAGAAAGCTGAAAAGAAGAGACTAAAGTTAAGTCTCAACTCTGCCACTAACTCTCACCTTGCTGGGTGCACTTGGGCAAATTACTTAACCTCAGTTTGCTCTTCACCAAAGAGGACTGACCAAACGACTTCCAAGGGCCTTTCCAGAATTAGCCTTCTATTTTATGATGTCTATTATTGTGAAAGGGCTTGTCTAGGCTAAAGCATGCAATAGAAAACATGGGTTTCTAATGCCCTGTAGACCCACTCCTCATTTCTGACCTTCCCTCTTGGTCTTCTCACCCCCTCAGCCCTTCTGGAGCCCAGGGTCTTGGTGTTGCTTGCTGGCTTCCTGGAGCAACTTCCTACACTATTGGTATGCAAAGTATAAAAAGCCCCATGTCCTTCCTCATGCTTATCACACAGCTCAACTGTGTTGTATTCCATCCCCCAGAGACTACTCTCAACCACCTGGCCTTCGGTGGTGATGAGTTAAGTCAGATAAAATAACCCTCATTGATATTTGCTGATATGTAATCCCCTTCTCACAAAAATAACTTTAAAATAATCAGAATGTACATGCTTTCCCCTGAAAGGTATATGTGCAATTCTTCATTTACGGGGAAGGAGGTGTCAATTGAAGGGGTTTCCTGGGCCCTTCACATTGCATAAAGGTTGGGCTGCCTTCTCTGCTCAGTGAGACTTGCAGAAGTTGTGTTATCTTGGCAGGAACATCATAAACTCAAGATGGAGATTTTGTTTTCCTCTGCATTAATCTGCAGCTAATGCCAGTGAACATTATCCTTGTTTAATTACATTCACTAACCAACTGACACAACTTCCCCTGGGAAGAAGCTTATCCGAATCTGACTCATGCTTTACAGCATGTTGGATTTGAGGAAATGGATAATATACGCCCCGCTGGCTTTGGAATTTTAAACAGAAACCCACATGCCGCTGAGTCTCCAGCTTACTCCCAAATATGGGAGAATGTGTGCCCCAGCCGTGGTTGCAGGAGGCATGCTCAGTGTGACAAAAGGCCAAACCCACGGTGAGGGCTGAGCGCCGGGCAGGCAGGGCCAGAGCCAGGGCCACTTAAAGGAGAAGGAACAACCACATGAAAGGGAGGGAGGCTGACAGCCCTAAGGACTGTGTCCCTTTTCTAGAGTTATCTTGATGATGTCATGGCAATGAATGTCTGATTGAAAGTAAACACATCCCCAGCATCAGCGATCCAAAGAGGAGCCAGCCTTTAGGGGCTGTCAGAGCAGTGCTCACGGACACAGCATGCTGGAACGGGAGATGAAATGAGACAGGCGTGGCTGGCCGCTTAGCTCCGTTGGTCAGAGGTGGTAACACCAAGGTCCTGTGTTTGATCCCTATACCGGCCAACCACCACCACCACCAAAAAAAAAAAAAAAAAAATATATATATATATATATATATATATATATATATATATATATACAGGCCTGTGCTGAGCTGTTTGGATCACCCCAGACCCAGATTGTGGTGAGAAACCCTCTGGTAGCCAGTGTGCCCAGGATTCTCTAAGAAATAGAGCTGCCCCCAGGGTAGAGCAATTGGGGTAACTGCCCTAGTGTCTGAGCAAGGGGTGGAGGATCCCAGAGCAGAAAGAGACGGCCCCTCAGCTGGAGGCCAAAAAAGGCCCCCAGTCCCCTCCACATGCCCCCACAGCTAAGCCCGTCCCTCGTCCTGCCCACACCCCCTGATGCTCCCTGTGTCCTCTTACAAACTCTCTTCCCTTCAGGGCTGTCCTTGTGCGTCTTCTGTTTACAAAAATATTTAGTGTTTTTATTTTAAAACGTGATATGAGTTCACTGAGAAACAATCAAACAGTATAGAAATGTAACAGTAACAGCTTCCAAGGGCCGGTCCGTGGCTCACTCAGGAGAGTGCAGTGCTGATAACACCAAGGCCGTGGGTTCGGATCCTATACAGGGATGGCCGGTTCTCTCACTGGCTGAGCGTGGTGCTGACAACAGGAAGCCAAGGGTTAAGATCCCCTTACCGGTCATCTTAAAAAAAAAAAAAAAAAGATAATAGTAACAGCTTCCATTCGGAACACCTTCATTGCATATGACACTGCACCAAAGCACTTACTGTGCGTGATTTTATTCAAACTTCCCAATATCCCTATGAAGTTGGTACCTTATCATCCCCATTTACAGGTAAGAAAGTTAAAGTTCATACAGTGAGGTAACTTGCCCAAAGTCACATAACTGGCATTTGGCAAAGCTGAGATTTAAACCCAAGTGGTCACTCTCCAAAGGCTGTGGGCTTCAGCATTACATACACTACCTGAAAAATATAAGAAAGAGAGAAATATCAACCCCCAATCCACATTCAGAGATAACCACTGCCATCGTCCTTTCAGACCTCTCTTAATACACATATATACAGTGTTTATTTTATCTTGATTTTAGCAGATAAAATCTAGGGTTGGATGGAGGTCCAAGAAAAGAGGGAACGAAAAACCCAGTATAATTTATCCAGATTTCTCTTTCTCTTAAAAAGCTCCAGCTCAGGGAACCTGCACTTAGCTGAGTCCTAGACTCCGAGACTCTAAGACTTCAAGAGACTCAGGTGTCTCGCTGGGTGTGTCACACCAAGCACACAGTAGACACTCAGTAAATTCTCTCCAGTGATGTTGTCAGGGACAGATTCTTCTGTGATCCATAACCTCTGCTCCCGTGTAGATATTTAAGACCTGTGTGTTCTTTCCCCTCTCTGGATGCTGCTGATGCTGATGTTGGAGCCAAATAAAAAACCACCTGCCCCAGTGAGCCTAGAAAATGCTGGCATGTCATCACTCTGGAGAGCAGAACGGATGCTACTACTAGCTCAGGACTGCCATTGAAAGCCCTTGCTGCATTTGTAATCCTACCTTTCTCATGGCTGTTGATGAGGAGAGAAGCTTTGGGGACAGAGGTTGTCCCAGGCCAGGTTGTATGTGTGTGCCCTGGTGTGGGGTAGTGGGGGGGAGCGGAGTTGCTGCAGTGGGACCTGGATTCAGTGGCACCTCTGGAGCTCACAAGAGCTCCTGTCATCTGGGCCAGCCTGGTTTCAAGGGACTGGAGAATCACCCATAGCCATGAAGGGACTGACTTCAAGGTGCAGTGACATTTCCCTGCCTAGTCATGAGCCCTTTACTGAGCAAGGAGAGAAATGTTTGTCACATCAAGGCAGGCTGTGACAGAAGCTAATCAGGGACAGGGACACCTGTCTTTCCTTCCCACCTCCCACTAATCTGTACCTCCCCAGCCACACACACACAACTACCCACACTTCCTCTTCAAAAAAGATATCACGAAACAGTAAATTTTATGTTGTGTATATTTTACCACAGTTTTAAAAAAAGATATTAAACAAGGTTAAACGTTCTATTCTATCTCCTTATTCCTAAGTCTATGTTTTCCTCGCTGGTTGTTTCCAAGCACTGTAACAAACGTCGTTGAATTTGATACCCTAAATTTGTATAGAATGAGTGGTTATTATTAGTTCCTTAAATAATGCATTACTAATTTTTTTTCTTTTTGTTAAATTTTTGTTGAAGTATAACACATATACAGGAAAGTGCACAAGTCATAAATATATATGAATGTCTGTAACTTTTCAAAAGGGAAACACCTGTATGTAAGCAACACCTAAATGAAGCAACACTTGACCCCTTCTAGTTGCTAATCTCCAGGGGGGTAATCCCTATCCATAAATAAACAGCATAGATTAATTTTGCCTGTTTGGGGGGCTCGCCGGTTAGCTCAATTGGTTAGAACGTGGTGCTGATAACACCAAGGTACCTGATGGAGTTTGGATGTGTTGTCCCCTCCAAAACTCATGTGGAAATTTGATCCCCAACGTGGCAGTGTTGGAAACTGATTGAGTCATGGGGGCGGATCCCTCATGAATGGATTAATGCTCTCCCTGGGGAAGGGGGGATTAATGAGTGAGTTCTCGCTCTATTAGTTCCCGCAAGAGCGTGTTGTTTATAGGACCCTGGCACCTTCTCTCTCTCTCTTGCTTCCTCTCTCCATGTGATCTGCTTGTCCCTGCAGGCTCCCTGCCACTTTCTGCCATGAGTAGAAGCAGCCTGAGGCCCAAACCAGATGCAACCATCCCAGAATTGTAAGCCAAATAAAACTCTTTCCTTTATAAATTACCCAGTCTCAGGTATTTCTGTTATAGCAACACAAAATGGACTAAAACAGTACCAGTACCTGCCAGCTGCAAAAAAAAAAAAAAAAAAAATTGCCTGTTTTTGAACTTGACATAAGTGGAATCAGCTCCCTCAGTTCCCGCCAGGTCTCCTGCTTCAGCTTGTTCAACTCCAGAGCCAAATGTGTGTTTAGCTCCATGACGAAGGGCCCAGCAACTTCTGCAGGTCACCCACATGAGGGAAGCAGGAAGTTTCAGAGGCAGCAAGAGACTGATTTGGTTCCAGTTCATCCTCGTGGCTGCCTCTTTGTTCTCTCTGGTTCCTGCATGTCCTTCATGTGTGTTCTTCCTGAGTTCAGGCCCCACACCAGAAGCAGAAGCAAGAGTTGGACACAGACTGATTAACCAACTCCCACAGTTGCAGAACGTCGACCCTGTAATAACCCTCTTCTCTGTGCCAGTCCTGGTAGTTCTGCTTCTCTGCTTAAACCCCAACTGATGACGGGCATGAAGAAGAAAAGCAAATTCACTAGCAGTCCCACACCCAGAAAGGACCCTTGTCAACGTCTTGGTGTGTATTCTTCCTGCCTAAAATATTTTAATTGAAGAAAGTCCGCCCTGGACAGGTTAAGTGACTGTGCAGGGCTCCACTAGCTGGTGGCAGAGCAGGGCCTTCAGAGGCCAGTTTCATCCCTGCTAACCTGGTGTTGTTTCCTCTGGGCCTCAGAATCCCCGAGCGACCCTTTACTCCTCTGACTTTCCTGGGGAGCGTTCTTGCTCTGAGCACAAGCTCTCAGGCATGCAAGAGCAGCTTTTCGACACATTTTCCTGGGTTTAGCAGCCACCTGCTTTTAAACTCCCGTATTTTGTTCTAAGCCAGTGGCTGGAGTTTCACCTTCCTGTTCCTCTTCAGAAAAAAGAACAATCTTTCAAACCAGAGTCAAGCTGTGTCATCTACATGCAAAGCATGGCCACCAGGGGGCCAGAGAGAGCCCAAAGGCCTTCCCATCCACACCAAACACAGCTCCCCAGGTGCCAGTTAGAGAGGTAGACATTTGATTTAAGCATTACTATCACAAGACTTCTCTTTTAACAAATAGGCCCTCCTGAGAGAGGGAACACACGTAATCCTTAACTCTGCAGAAGGGATGATTCCCCAGATGCGGTGATAAGTGAGGCGGTGTCATAACAGCCTCGCTAGAGAACAGCAGGCAGGGTGGCTAGGGAAGGCGAAGGCAAAGACGAATGTTGCCGACTTTGCAATTCAGCTGAGACGCCTGTTCTTGAGGTTTCCAAGAACAGGAGTTAACAGGGATTTTCTGCTCAGACCTGAGTCCCAGGCCTGGGCTCTGTTCCTCATCTGGAGGCTGGATGCAGCAGAAGGACAGATTTGCTTCCCTGAGAAGGACAGAGGCAGAAAGACGTAGTTGGGGATGGAGTGTAATTCAGAAACCAATGGTGATGAGTAGAAACTGGTGACACACTCCCTCCTGGCATGTCAGTTCTGCCTGGCTGGTTTCTTGAAGAGGAACAAAAAGTGAATGTTGTATTTAAGGTTTCATGCCTTTTTTTTTTCCTCCCTCCTCTTCCAACTGCTGCAGATACTGGTGACCTCTTTCATGGTCTGCTCCTGTCACTGTCCCCTGAGTGGAGGGGACAGTTGCCCCACAGGTTAGGTTGGCTGCTGAGCCGGTGCCCCAGGTTGGCAGGGAGGTCACAGCCCAAAGCGCAGGAGCACCCAGGGGTAACATTATCCTGCCAGAGCCAAACAAGGAACTGAGTGTTTAGAGTAACTTCAAGAAAGTCATGGGCGTTTCCTCTGTCAGGGAAACAAGAAACCACCGTGAGATAATGGACAGCTATATTCAGGTCACAGATTATCAGCTGCCACTGCTGCTTCCTGTTCAGAATTCGACGAAACTTCTTTCTAGTGACTGGAGCCACATGGATGCTGCAGGCGTGACAGCATGACAGCGTGTAGTGATGTGGAGCTGGGAGTCCTGCCTGGGGGTCTGACATAACCCGGAGGCAGGGTGGGCTTCAGGAGCCAGCTCCTGGTAGGGAGGTGGAGGGTGAGGGACCAACACTAAGAATAACTTCTGCCAAGCTGTTATTTTCAGGCTCTTGGGCCAAGGGATTTTTGTGCATTATATCATTTGACTCTCAAAACCACCCTGTGAGAGACGTACTACTATTTTCCCCATTTTGTAGATGAGAAAAGGGGCTCAGAAATGTTAAGCAAATTGCCCACGGGTCACAGTGGTAAAACTGGGAACCAGAATTAGGACCTTTCTCTCTTTGTTTCTTTTTTTGTTTTCTTTCTCTCTCCCTCCTCTCTTCCACAGTATTTTCTTGACCCATAACTTCACACGTAGACACTCACACAGCCACCACTCAGGTCAAGATGCAAACATTTCCATCACTTCCACATTCCTTCATGGCCCTTTCCAGCAATTACCCACTCTCCCTAACTCCCAAGGTAACCAATATGATGACTTCTATCCTCACAGGTTAGTTTTACCTATTCTTGAGCTTTATATGAATGGAATCGTATTCTTGTGTCTGGCTTCTTTTGCTCTGTTTAGCATGTCTGGGATTTGGCCACATTGTTGTATGTATCAGCACTTTCTTCCTTTTTACTGCTGAATAGTATTCCATTTTATGCATATACCACCCAATTTATTTATCCATCTTCCTATTGATGAATATTTTGATTTTTTCCAGTTTTAGGTTATTTTGAATAACACTGCCATGAACCTGCTTCTTAGGCAGGAATATGTTTAACTCTATTAAATACTGCTAAACAGTTTTCCAAGGTGACTGGGCCATTTTATACTCTCAGCAGCCCTGTGGGAGAGTTCTAGTTGCTCCACTTCCTTGTCAACACACGGAATTGTCCATTTTTTCATTTTAGCCACTAGAGTGGGTGTGAGAATCAGGTCTTTCTGATTCCAAAGTCTATGCAATGTCATAAAATGCTGGCTCTGAGCTCCTGCTACATCTGTGGCTATCTCGGGTGGGAACAAGAGGCCTAAGTGCCGCTTCATTGTGGCAGCAAGGATGGAAAGCAGCTCCCCAGGACAGCTGGGTGCCAGGAAATCTGCCTCCTCCATCATGTCTGAGGAGTGCCCATCAACGTCAAGACGGGGTGTGTATATGCCATTTTTGAGGAAAAGCAGTCTTAGAGAGAGCTCTCCTGTGGCTTCTGGTCCAAGGGTGTGTCGAGCTTGTGGTCGATGCGGTCAGAGCTACTATGGGGCCAGCCCTGTTCTTTCATAACAGCTTGAAGTGGTTCACACCAGAACATCTCAAGGATGGGGCCTGGTCCAGGAGGCCCTGTGGTCCAAAGCATAAAAACCCTCAAACTATGTTCCATCTTGGCCTCAACCCCTAACATGATTATGGGCAAGTCATTTAACCTCTCTGTGACTCAGTTTTCTCGACTATTAATTGCAGCAACAAGCCTACACTCTCTCACACACAAAGTCACTTAAAGGCTTCTCACCGTTTCTAGGATGTCTGTTTCTCCAGCTCATCTTCTCCCCACGTCCCCTATGCTTCTGCCACACTGCCCTATTTAATATAGGATTAAGCAGGATATCCTCTTCTACTCCTCATCTCCTTATTGTTATAAAAGGGGTTTTTCTACAGGGTATCCTCTCTATCTGAAATGCCCTTCCCCACCAAGTCCAACTGGAAAATTCCTCCCCATTCCTCAGAACTCAGCTTAAGCAACACCTCCTCTGTGCAGCCTTCCCTCTTCCTTCCTGGACTCTCCTGGCAGATGGCTGGCCCCGTAAAATTTTGTATTCTACATCCTCTCACACCACAGTGTTTTCTTGTGAGTCTTCCCACCAGATCATGAGTTTAAGAAGACACACCATGTCATGCATGTAGCAGATGCTCAATAAACATGTATTGAATGCATGAGTGAGTCTTGAATGAAAAAGAAATATGGAAATAGTAAAAAAGGAAATTAGACCATCATTATTGTCTCTGATAGTAAAGAAATATGCATATTGTAAAGTATTGGAGCAATAGAAAGGTGCAGTTTCCCTTCTTCCACACCACACTCAGTGATAGCCCTAACAGCAATTTTCTTTCACATCTTTTTCTTTTTTTTTTTTTTTTTTTTTAATTTTATTTTGTCGATATACATTGTAGCTGATTAATGCTCCCCATCACCAAAACCTCCCTCCCTTCTCCCTCCCCCCTCACATCTTTTTCTGTATGTATGCACGCACATATTTTTTCACTAAAATTGGGGTCTGAACCTGTTTGAACCTGTTTTTTATTTATTATATCATGAATATCCTTTGGAAATGCTTTTTAAAAATTATTATTCTAATATAAGTTGAAAGAACAGGTTCCAGATTTGGTAAATGGTCATAGAGAGAAACTGATGGACTAAATTTCCTTCTCTGTTCACCCCTCTGAGAACCTTAAAAATTCCATTATCCATTCATACATTCATTCACTCATTTATTAATTTTAATTACAAAAGTAACATGTGCACCGTAAGACATTCAGACAGTACAAAAATGTGTACATAAAAAGGTAGATGTCTCCCATACATGTATATGTACCCGTGCGTATATAATTTTTAAAAAGAAAAACAGTACCGTACTACAAGTGTTCCGTAACTTGCTTTTCTACTTAGTAGCTCGTGAACATCTTTCCATATCAGTAAATACATATCTACCTTGCTCTTTTTAACAGTTGCATAGTATTCCATGAGATGATGTACCATAATTTAGATGTTTTCTAACCCTGTGCTAATACAATATATCTGTTCAATAAATACTTATTGAGCATCAAGAGGAAAAGTTAAGTGACGGTGTGGGACCTGCAGTGACAGGTTTATCCCAGGATACAGAGCTCAGAGAAGAACCAGACTGGGATGCCTGTGTTTCACAGCAGTGGCAGCCTCGAGGATGGAACTGGAAAGCGTGACTCTGGAGAGCCTGGCGCTCTCCCACCCACCAGCACTTGCGCTTCATGGGCTAGAACAAGGCAGGATCCAGGACCCCCAGAGGGAACGTCCCGGAATGTGAGCTGAAAGAAGCAAGCACGACTTGCTTTACACGAACAAGTTGGTTTTACAGAAACAGGAAATTTCTCTCATACTTTAAGTCCTAAAATAGAAGAAGTATGCTGGGATGCACAGGGATTTGGGGAATTTGGTTAATGTCCTGAAGAAAATTCGATGTGCATTTGGAATCTGATCATCTCAACGTGAGCTGTTACTCACGTCTCAAAAAGGCTTTTATCTGAAAATCAAAGAACGCTCACACAGTGATAGAATAGTGTGAAGGGTAGAAAACACCTCCAAATATTGCTGGTCTCAGAGGTTCAGGAGACAGGTCCTTCGTGCACTGCTGGGGAGGCTGGAAACTGGAGCCTAGAAGGCTGCGCTTGGTCCGGCCCAGGCTGCTTCTCCGGCCTGGCTTCCCGGGTCTCCCCGCACGGGCCCTGCTCTTGCTCCGACGCGTCCACCGCTGGGCCTCCACGCACGCCTCCCCTCTGTCTGGAAGCTCTTCCTCCCTCGGTCGGCTCCCAGGCCTCCAGGCTTCCTTGTCTGTTCCTACTCATCCCTCACTTCTCAGCTTGAACATACCTGAACATCCAGGACAAATTAGCTGCCTCTGTTTACATTCCCTGACAACCTTGTTCTTTTCTTTCAGAGCAGTTACCACAACCACAGTAAAATATTGATTTGTGGACTGACCCCGTGGCTCACTCGGGAGAGTGCGGCGCTGGGAGCGCAGCAACCCTCCGACTGCGGGTTCGGATCCTATATAGGGATGGCCGGTGCACTCACTGGCTGAGCGCAGTGCGGGCAATGCCAAGCCAAGGGTTAAGATCCCCTTACCGGTCACAAAAAAGACAAAAAAAAAAATATATTGATTTGTGTGATTATTTGTTTACTGATGTCCCACTAGGAACAGTGTCTGTTTTTCTCATAGCTGAATTCCTAAGGCCTCATTATGTTGGACACAGAATAGATATCCAATAAATATTTGTTGAATGATTGCTTTTAGAGGGCAATCTCTATAAGAATTGTAAATGTGCCCCCTGGCCCCCAACGTCCACATCCTGCCCAGCGACAACCAACCTATTGCCAGAAGCCCCCTGGGCTCCCAAGCCAGAGTTGTGGGGGGGCCTGCAGGCCCACATTTGAAATGTAAATGAGATACTGTGTGACTCAGCTATCCAAATTAAAGAATCTGTCCTACAGAAATAACACAATGGCACTAAGATGCAGGTGCAAGTGTCTTCTCGGATGTAACATTTGTATTTGCAGAGGGTTAGAAAATGCCTGCATTATAGTACATTATTCAATGGAATGCTACATAACCATTAAAAATAACGACCTACATTTGGTGATATGGAAAATATGGAGGGAAGGATGAATAGACAGAGCACAGAGGGTTTTTATGGCAGTGAAATGACTCTGTATGATACTACAATGGGAGAATCATGTCATTACACATTTATCAAAATCCATAGACTATACAACACCAAGAATGAACCCTAATGTAAACTATGGATTTTGGATAATAATGATGTGTCAATGTAGGTTCATCGATTATAATAAATGTACCACTTTGGTTTGGGACGTTGATAATGGGAGAAGCTATGCATGTGTAGGGACAGCAGGTATATGAGAATCTCTGTACCTCCCAATCAGTTTTACTGTGAACCTAAAACTGCTCTAACAAATAAAGTCTACTTTTAAAAAAAGCCCAGGAGCCATCTATGGCGGTTTCTACTTTTTTATTTACACATCGATGTGTTTTCTGAATTTGTTACAGTACACATGTATTACTTTTGTAATTAAGAAATACTGAAGATCAGAAAGAAAAGAATAAATACTGTAACAGGCAAACATGTAACACACCCATAGCTCTCTGACCAACAATAACAGCATAAAAACTTTTCCCTGAATGCCCGCAGGCCGCCACATTTTCATTGACTCGCGGACCTCACAGAGAGAGAATAAAGTTGCTCATCTCCAGGAGACGTGCTCAAACCTGCCCCTGGGAAAGGATGAGCCTGGACCCAGTGGAGGTCGGAATCTGTGCAAGACATCCGGGGAGCTGTCTCCGGAGCGTGACACTTTGTTCTTCCAGGCAGGCCCAAGTGAGGTTTTTCTCACAATTATAAAGATTACACCTTTTTTTTTTTTTTTGGTAAAATATTCAATCACTTACAGCTGCACATTATATGACCTAGAGATAATATTTTGGTATAAATTCTTCCAAACTTTAAAATTCACACATATATAAGCACATATCTACACATACATCTTACGTGTAATATGTTCCTATCTTCATTTACTTTATGTGCCTTTGGGCTGGAGCTTTCACCTTTTTTTTTTTTCTTCTTTTCCTTTTGGTATAATCTTAGAGTTACAGAAAAGTTGCAAAGACAGTACAGAGGAATCGTGTATATTCTTCTCTCAGCTTGCCTTAATTAATGTTAACACTTGCATATTGTGATACGTTTCTCAAAACTAAGAAACTAACATTGGTACGGTCCTGCTAACTAAACCACAAACGTTATTCAGGTTCTACCAGTTCTTCCACTTATGTCCTTTTTCTGTTCCAAGATACCACACTGCATTTAGACAAACACGTTTTTACAAATTTCAACTGCTTCTCAAATTGTTCCTTTTCTTTCTCTGCCACGTGTGGCACAAACACAGGGTCAGAGTGCCTTCCTACATTTTTCTATCTCCTTGCTTTCAGGCCACGTGTTTGCTTTCCTTACATGCTTCTCAATATATAGCACATTGGGACCTCTAGGTGTGAAGTCTCCCCAAAGACTACTTTGGTCAAACAAATCCAACTAACTGTCCCCTCTTTGAATATGGTCATTCTAGGCAGGAAGTTCACCTATCAGGAGACACCTTACCCAGGACTGGACGGGGTCCATGGTGTTCTGGCTTTCCTTCACGTGTGACTACCCTATACCTGCCACTGTAATCTCAATCCCAAGACCCCCCTGGGGGCCACCTGCTTTCCCACCCACACAATCCCTGTACTACCTGAAAATGCCCTTAAGATGCTTGATGCATTTTGTGATGATCTTCGTGGTCTTCCCTTTGAAATGTCTGTCCAAATTTTATGTAACCACCAACTATTCCAGTCATTAAGGGGAAGTTCCTGATGCCCTTTTTATTGACCATCTGTATGAAACTTTCCCAGGACAATTCCCCACCTCTGGTACAGAGAGCTGGACACAGCTCTCAGTTCGTGGTACGCATTGTTCACTGTTGGTAGGTAGATGCCCTCTCACTGTTTCCCCTATGCGTCCCCCTACCCACTTATCCTTCTCCCACCCCCAAAGGGGTCTTCACTATAACGTGTTTAATGTGTCCTTGTGTATATAGACATTCCTAAAAGATATATAGTGCTCTTCTGTGGGTAGATGTGACTGTAGCCTACATAAATGGTATTATGCCATCAATCTTGTATTTCTTCTTGAGGCGACACATGTTTTTAAGATTGTTGCGTGGCTCTAAGCACATGTTCCCCGCAGCTGGGTGCTGCACAGAACTGGAAAGTGTGCATTCGCACATTTTACTTTTCCATTTCCCTAGCGATGAACACCCAGGTTGCCTCCACACACAGTATTCTGATGAGTATACTTGTTTATGATCCTTTAGGAACGTGAGATTGCTGGCTCATTGGGCATAGGCGTATTGAAATTCATGAAATAGAGTCAGATGGCTTCCAGAACGGTTCTACAAGTTAATACTTCCACCAACAATGGTTCCTTTCCCCCGACATCCTTACCAACACCTGATAGGTATTATCCGACTTGTCTAATTTTTGCTAATCTGATTGACACAAAGTAATATGTTTTGATGAATGTTGCTCAAAGTGCTTCCCAGATTGAGCATCTCTTCACATACTTGCCAGCCATTCAGATCTCCCTTCTGTGTTTTCCTACTTTACTCATTTCTCACTTTTCCACTGGGCTTCTGGCCTTTTCTTGTTGATCCACAGAGCTTCTTGCACATTTCAGATATTACATGTGTAGCTTTAGACATTGCAAATACCTTCTCCTACTTGGAGGGGCTTACTTTCCTAGGTCTGAGTTCACACTCAGGGAATCAATATAATTCACTTGCTGAGATCCAGCCTCTCATCCTTTACTAAATCTCTCAAGCCCCAGTCACCTCCCTCATCCAAGAACAACTAAAGCATTCCCCTTTATGCTAATCCATTTGTTACAAGTGGTTCCGATTGGGTCTACGTGTCTAGCCTGTCCTCCAAAATATTCATCTTGTTTGCTGCAAAATTCAGGACGGCGGTGGTTTGTGAGAGGAGAGAGGGAGTTGTGGTCGAGATGGGGACACATGGAGAGTCTTCCGAGAGGCTGGCAAAGATTTATTTCTTAACCTGGGTGGTTTTACCATATGATAATAAGTTAAGCTATACATTTGATTTGTGTGATTTTCTTTTCTATGATTCATTTTACAATAAAAAGATTGAAATATACGTCCTTCAGTTACCTTTCATTTTTCTGCTACTCTTCTGATTACAAGACAAAAATCCATTTTTTAAACAAATCCAGTATCTCCCTGAGTGAAAGCAAACCTCTTTCCTAGACATAGACTGCTCTAGAAATGGCTTGTTTCAATTATTGCAAATCTGCTTTTCCTGTCCATTGTCCATTGATACCACGTCCCCGTGACTGAATCCACAACCGTGACAAGGGCCTGTGCGGTCAACCCACCAGGGCTGACCTGGCCACGTGTGTGGCAGAGCGTAGGATTTCAGGAACCTCTGAATCTGCTTCTTGAACCTGAGGGGTTAGCTCTGCCACAGTTCCCGACAGGCTCTGGCTAATGTACCAAACAAGACAGAGAGGGCAGAATTTGGGGAGGCTGCTACCACGAGTGACCTATGGGCCCCAAACTTCACACATGAGTGTTCTTCAACCGTATGTACCGAAGCTGCTTTTTCTGAGGTTTAAAGTTCCCATTTGCAACATTGGATGAGACGCAATGACTAAAGTCTCTCTATCTGAAGTGAGCCTTTGCCAGACCTAAAGGATTCTATTTCCCCAATGACCTGATATGAGCTTCAGTCAGGGCACTGCGCTAAGCCGTGGGCTCCCGTGTGTTATTTTTATCTCAAATACTCACCGGGACCCACTTGGTCAGGGAAGGGTTTGGGGGCCTGAATCCTACCATCCATCCCACAGGGATGCATGCGACATGGCCAATGAAGAAGCATTTTTATAAATGGCTGATTAAGGCTCCTGCCTGCCGTCAGAACAAGGCCCTTTAGTGAAAGCTGGATCAGAGGAGTGAACTTTGGCCAGGAGAGCTCAGGAAGAATTCCTGCTCCCTCTCTCTGAATCTCAGGGTTCATGACCTGCCCAGCTGCGTGGAGGAGGACGACTGCCCTGCTCAGGAAGGCCAAGCCCTTCATGGTCACCTATGGGGTCAGGAAACAGAAAAGAAAAAGTGGGTCATTCATTCCCAGCCAGCAGTAGAGCATTCCCCTGCCGGGGCCCACTCGTCTTGCCTGAGACCTGTACTCGCTTCCTTTCCTCAGCATCGCTCTCGGGACAATTTCTTAGTCCCCTCATGTGGCATGAACAACCTTGAGGTAAACAGCTCGCTTTCTTGGATTCCCTTCTGACCCCAAGGACCTCACGCTGCCCACCAGGCAGCCCTGCTCAGCCTCTTTCCCGGCCAGAGTTCCGGGCACCACGCCGTCCTTGGTGGCCTTCCACCGCCAGCCCAGCAGAGGCCGCCAGAGCGATGCAGATGGAGGCCGAGTTGGCGGGCGCCTGAGGGACGGGCTCCCACGTGGCCCGGGCACGGCCATCACGTCCTAGCAGAAGCCTCTGTCCAGGTGCCCCGCTAGGACAGCGCTCTGAGTCTCCTGCTCGGAGTTGTCCTGACCCTTCTCAGAGGTGCAGACACGGCCAGACTACTTCCATTTTTATTAGTTTAAAAAATGTGTTCACCCCTTTCATTTTTAAGGCTCCTGATATATTTTTTTTGAATGCCAAAGCAAGGTTGTTAAAATTGTGGTCTATTTCTAACATTTACTTCTTAGCAGATAAAGCTACGATACCGCCCCCACCCCCCACGACACATACACACCTAGTCGCATATGAAGGTACTTCAGAAAGTTTGTGGAAAAGTAGAATGACAAGATAATATGAATCTTCCCATGAACTTGTGTACAGACGCGCATGCACACGGGTACAGATGTGTATATGTCACACCGTCGTGAAGTTAATGCCACGGAGTTTAGGATGCAGGGCTTCTGCTGACCCCACCAAGAGGCCCTATGTAAATGGAGGGGGCCCTGGCCAAATGGCCTTCCTGGTCCACGGCCCACTCTCTATCCCGCCCCCATGGTCCAGGCCACCGCGAGATATTGTACTAAGTGGAGAGTGAAGAAAGAGGGGGTCAGAAGTTACCAGAGCCCTCTCCCAGCTCGCAACCTATCACTGCAGTGGAGAAATGCTCAGCTGGCGGGAGGAGTAGAGCCGGATGGCAAGAGGGAGGCTTCTCTGCTCCCTGCTGGCTCTCTGGATAAGCCTCCATCACAAAAGTCTCCACTCCAGTCCATTATCCCTTCTCCTTGGGCCCCAGAGCCTTTTCCTGTGTTTGTGTTGTTTTTGTCAGGGCAGGAAGTCTTCCTGGAAATCCTCCAGAAATCCAGCATCCTCCCCTTACCCAGAGGACACCCGCCTATGCCACTGCACCTTGCATCGGGGACTGAGGTGCTGGGGCCAGAACAGCAGGAAGCCATCTGCCCAGGAACGCAGTGATCCACCCTCAGGGTGACCGTCAGTCTTGGTGTTGCAGCAACACAAGAGTCACAACTTCTTACAGTAGAAAACAACAAGGGAGAAAAAGCTTGTTGTTTTTTAAAGGAAATTTGAAAAACACAAAAGAGTAGAAAGAAGAAAACAACGCTAACCCATGTGAACACAGTGCTGCTCTCCTTCGTGTCCCCTTGTTTCACCTGGGCCTGGAGGCCGAGCCACGACTCCCTGACCAGCCCTGCCGTCTCCACGCAGTGCTGCCAACCTCTCCCTCCTTGTCCGGCCATCAGCACCCTTATCTCATCCGGCATCGTGGGAGATGGTGAGGCCACAGCGTGAATGACCACTATGTTGGCTTTCCTCGGAAGGGCCCAGCGTAGACTAATAGTTTAGGGGGTCCTCCAGAGTCTATTAAACACTAGTCCTGCTAGATGCTCCTGGGAAGGGGGCTCTGAGGTCAAATATGTTTGAGGAGCATCATAGACAGGTCAACCATCCTGTATGCACAGTGTTAAAGTCCAAAAAGTCCTGAAAACTAAAAGTTGTTTTATAACTCAAGGGTCAAACCTGGCCTAAATTGATGTGGCTTTTCAGATTCTTTATTTAACCTATTTAGTGTGTTTTGCTGCAGAAGTATGCGGTTTGATTACAGGGCCTGTCCCACTCTGCTGGATGCTATGGAATAAATAGTATATTTACCATATTATCTTATTAAAACCTGAAAAATTCTGAATTCCAAATACATCTGGTCCCAAGGACTTGGGATACTGGATTTTGAATTGTATCAATTCCCCTTATGGACATTTAACCTGTCCATGGCATATTAGAGGCTATGAAAGCCTTGTTGTAGATAAGAAACTAACTCACATAGCATTCCTCAAACTTATTTGGCTCTAAAACCCTTTGTTCCACTTGCTACCTATTAACATGTCATAGAATTCCCATGTGGACACTTAGGAAACACAGGATCTTTAGAAGAATTTAACTCTCTAAAAGTAAGTTTTCAGATGTAGGAAAAGGGCGGATCTTCCTGGGAGCTCTTAGGTCCCAGGCCGTAGGGACAATTTGTTCCTGCTCTCAGGGCTAAGACCATGGGCAAGATGAGAAGCTGGAATAGAGAGGATTGAAGCAAGCCTTTGATGGTTCACATGAGTCTGGAACGGGGCCACGGCCTGCTGGAAAACCCAATTAGGACAGACATGTATGTTGATAGTCAAACCAGAGTGGCAGACAAGAACCAGGAGGGAAATAGTTAATGGTTCAGCTAAAGATCAGAAACCAAGAGATCTGCAGGATTTAAAGCATTCAGAAGCCCAAGTACCCAACAACAAAGAATCCTTGAAACTGAGACAACCTTTTGCTGCACCTGTGAGCTTTTATGTTTACTATAAAGGACTGCATGTCTCCATTCTGAAGTTTACAAGTAGAAAGATACATGACAGCTCCTGGCTGGAGTGTTAAACCAGTGAATAGGCAGCTAGGACCTACCTTATGTCCTCTCTTGACCCGGGTGAAGGTATTATATTAAGGTATGATATTAAGGGACTTGTGAGAACAGAAAATTCGGGCAACAAAGGTTTTGAATATATTTCTTGGATCTCTGGCCTTCCAGCTGCTGATATTACAATTCTATAAAATTATGCATTGACCAGAAATGCTGGGCTTGGGTACCATGTCTCTGCAGGATCAGAGCTGGACATCCTGGCTGTCAAAACATGCTTGTGAGGAATTGGCTATCTTGGCTAATACTCTTTAACAGCCCTGGGCCCATAACGTGGCAGGAAATCCATCAGAGTTAGCTCTGGGTAACTCAGATAATTCATTAACGGTCTCCTCTGAGCTCTTAAGGCTGGTGCTTGGGAGCAGCAAGAACATGCTGGGGAAAGGATATGCCGAATCCATCCCGGGTTTGCCTACAGCTGACCCCTGTGTCTTGCTGCTGTTAGTACAGTATGTACAAGGCCTTTTTAAAAACTCTCACACTCACCCCTTGACTACCTCCCTGTGCTTGCCCTCTATAACTTATTCTCTATTTCAGGATTTCTCAAACTTGGCACTATTGACATTTGGGGCCAGATAGCTCTTTGCTGTGTGCAGCTGCCCTGTGCATTGCAGGATGTTAGTTACATACTAGATGCCAGTAGCATCCCCCCAGTTGCAACAACCAAAAATGTTTCCAGACACTGCCAAATGTCTTCTGAGGGGCAAATTGCCACCCCCATTGAGAATCACTGCTCTATCTGAATGCGGAAGTCACCTGGCAGACTGAGTGCGTGGCTGGGTAAGACCCCCAGCTCTGCCCAGGGCTAGCTGTGTGCATAGACATCTATACTATTTCCTACCTGACCCTATAATATTTCCTGCTGAATTTAAGCTCTCTGAGCCTCAGTTTCCTCACTCATAAAATTGGGGAAAATGATAGTAAAAATCTCAGGGGCTTGTTGGGAGGATTAAATGTGCTAATTCATGTAAAAAGATTACAGTGCTTGGCACAAGACAGTATTCCAATGCATGTGAATTATTATTGACCCCTGTCCCTGAGGGCTCCACACCTGCCTTTCAAGGTGACCACTAACTGGCTTTAAACTAGCTTATAAAAAAGTTCATGATCTGATCTTACCTCTCTAGCTTCATTGCTCCATACACCTCCTCCAAACTTGACACTCCAGACCTGTCGACTGCTTGCAATTCCAGGGAAGCAGCCAAGTTTTTTATGGCCCCTGCAGTCTTTGCATATGTTGTGTTCCCTATGCCTGGAACTCTCTTCCCCTCCCCCAACTAACTCCTACACACCCTCCAGGCCTCAGCTTGAACATCACTGCGGGAAGGCTTTGCCTCTCCAGTCTGGTTGGAGGAGCCTCCCTTGCAGTTCCCTTGTGTCTGTACTTCCCATCAGCACATTTCTGTCACTGTGTGGTCATTGTCTGGTTGTCTGTCTGAATTGCTCTCCCAACTGGGATCTCTGAGGCAAGGGGCACTGTCTTGCACGAGCTGAGTCTCCAGAACCCAGCACGGTGTCTGACTCGGTAATGTTTGCCTTGTCGATGACTAACTTTATAAACTGCTTTAGCACTAGTTATGCAAAAGGACTCTTTTTCTCTTCCTTCCCAGGTAAACATGTATTATTCTTTCCACTTGAATTGGTAGTGCTTGCAAACGAAATAAGATTTGAGTTATCAAAGGGTATGTGGAGAAGGGTAGAGTTCCCTTCCCTGTCCTCCAGCCACTCAGTTTCCCTTCCCGGAGGCAACCGCATCCAGTTCTAACACAACCTCCCAGAGACAGTCCAGCAGGAGCACTTGAAATCGAGCCTGAGCTTCTGGGCTTTCCTAAGAGCTACCCCGTTGTCAGGACTCCAGTCTGACCAGTCAGCCAAAGTCTTCCCCATTGCCCAAATCCCACCCTCCCTAGTCAACAAATGGACTCACTGGGGTGGGAAACAAAGTTGTCCCTGCAGGTGGCAGAGGACAAGGGTGATAAGAAGGGGGAAGTCTGGTAGATCGCACCATGCCCACCCGCAAGTCTCCACACACATGCACGCACACGCACACACGCACGCACGCACACACATGCACGCACGCACGCACACACATGCACGCACGCACGCACACACACCCCACGCACACGCACGCACGCACGCACGCACGCACCCACGCACACGCACGCATGCACGCACACACCCACACGCACGCACATGCACGCACACACGCACACGCACATGCACACACACACCCCCACACGCAGGCACACACCCACACGCGCACACACGCACGCACACGGACACACGCACACGCACGCACACACGCACGCACGCATGCACGCACTCACCCACGCACACGCACGCATGCACGCACACACGCACACGCGCACACACGCATGCACACACGCACACACACACGCACGCACGCACGCACGCAGGCACACACGGACACCCCATGGAGCACTATCACCTGTGAAGCCCCACCCTCTCCTTCGCTACCTTGAGAAATCAAGGGGGAGGGTCAGACCCAAGTTCAGGCTTCCTTCTCTCTCCCCGATAAGAGGAAGCCAGCTTCAATGCTTAGTCATTTCCCATCGGGTTGGGCTTTACCTGGGAGTCTGAGTCACCACCCAGGTGGCAGGGAGGGAGAGGTGCTGCCCAACATGACACATCTGCCTGACCATGAAGGAGGTTAGCCACTTGGGGGAGAGGGTTAGGGTGCCAGGAACCACTCCAAGTTTGATCCTGGATGCTAAGAACCCCTGCTGCTCTGTGAGGGGTTTGGGAGCCCCAGGCCAAGGTAAAAAATCAAGACCCCAGGGCTTCTTTGCATGTCTAACATCTCTTCTCTTCTCTCCCTCCTCCCTGTCTACCCACAGGGAGCCAGCTGTCCTGGTCTGCATCGCCCAGTACCTCAGCTGGCAAAACCACAACCTCCCTGACAGGGCTTGGGGGAAGATCCCATAGTCCCAACTCTCCCAACTCTCCCTGAGCTGAGAAGAAAGTCTAGGGCCTGAGGAGCACCAAGAAGAGTGCTGATTCCATGGCAGCTTTGGTGGCTGACCAAACCCTCTAGCTATGCCAGGGGCTCCCTGGAGCTGGCCAGAGATGACCAGCCAAGCCCTGGGAGGTGCTGGACTCTAGACTGTGGGTCTCTACCTCTGCGTGACTTGAATGGTCCCCCCAGCCACTGTTTCCATTCCCGTTAAGCTGTACTAACTGTGGTAGGCTGAATAATGTCCTCCCAAAGATGTCCACATCCTAATGCCATGGGAACTGTAAATGTGTTATCTTATGTCTTAGTCCATTTTCTGTTGCTATAACAAAATACCAACAAAATACCAAGACTGGGTAATTTATTTTTTAAAAAAGAAGAAGTTTATTTGGCTTACAGTTCTGGAGGCTGGGAAGTCCAAGAGCATGGTGCCAGCATCTAGTGAAGACCTTCATGCTGTGTTATAACATGGTAGAAGGACAAGCAAGCATGCAAGACAGAGAGAAAAAGGGGGCTAACATCCTGTGATAAGTAACCCACTCCCACAATAATGACATTAATCCATTCATGAGGACAGAGCCCTCATAACTTAATCACATCTTTAAGGCCCCACCTCTTAATACTGTTACAGTGGCAATTAAGTTTCCAAGACATGAACTTTTGGGGGACACATTTAAACCATAGCATTTTCCCCCAGCCTTTAAAATTCATGTCCTTCTCACACGCAAAATACATTCATTACTTTCCAATAACCCCAGAACCTTTAACTCATTCCAACATTAATTAAAAAGTCCAAAGTTTCATCTAAATCAGATTTGGGGGAGACCGAGGGCATTTCATCCTGAGGCAAATTCCCTTCCAGTCGTGAGCCTGTGGAATCAAAAGAAGTTATCTATTTCCAAAATACAATGGTGGGACAGGCATAGGATAGACATTCTCACTCCAAATGGGAGAAATAGGCAAGAAGAAAGGCAGAACTGGCTCTAAGTCCAAAACCCAACAGGGAAAACAACAAGTCTTTAAGCTGAAGAATAGTTTTCTTTGACTCCATATCCACATCACAGGCACATTGGAGTGGAGGTTGGGCCCCCAAGGACTCACCCAACCTTGCCCAAATAGCTTTGCTGGGCTCAGTCCACTCAGCAACTCTCACAGGTTAGAGTCTTGTGCCTGCAGCTTTCTCAGGCTGCAGTAGTATGCTGGTGGCTCTAGGGAGTGGCCCCACTTCCATGACTCCACTGGGCATTACCTTAGTGGAGAGTCTCTGTGGTAGCCTTGATCCTTGGTTGCCACTAGGCATTGACCAGTGGGGACTCTCTGTAGCAGCTCCAACCCTATGGCAAAGTTCTGCCTGGGCCCCTAGGCTATCCAAGATGATCTTTGAAATCTAAGTGGAGGCCACATGCCCCCACAGCTCTTGTGTTCTGTGAGCCTGCAGGCTTAATACCACATGGATGCTGCCAAGACTTATTGCAAACACACTCTAAAGTAGTGGCCTGAGCTACACCTGGGCTCACTTGAGCCATGGCTGGGGTAGCCAAGGGGCCCTGAACCAGAATGTGGGGAGCAGAGACCTGAGGTAGTGAGCCCATGGAGGATGCCCTGAGCCCATCCCCTGAAACCATCCTGTCCTCCTAGAGCTCTGGGCCTGTGATGGGAGGGACGGCCTCAAAGATCTCTAAAATTCCTTCATGATCTTTCTCCCATTGTCTTGAAGAATACCACCTGGTTTCCTTCTACTTTGCCAGTCTTTTCAGCAGTTGCTTGGCCACACACTTCGTATTCTCTCCCAAACGCACTTTTTTACTCTTTACATGGCCAGACTACAAATTTTCAAAATCTTTTCATTCTGCTTCTCTTTTAATTACAAATTCCATCTTTAAGTCACCTCTTTCTTCTCACATTCACTGTATACAGTTAAAAGTAGCCACACTGCAGTCTTCTGAATGCTTTACTGCTTAGATATTTCTTCTGCCAGATATCATAGTTCACTGGTCTTAAGTTCTGAATTTCAGAAAGCCCTGGGACACAGACATAAATCCACCAAGTTCTTTGCTACTTTATAACAAGGATGACCTCTACTCCAGTTTCCAATACCTTGTTCCTCATTTCCATCTGAGACCTCATCAGAATGCCCCTTACCATCCATATTTCTACAAATATTATGGTTATGACCAATTGAGTAATCTCTAAGAAGATTTTGAATTCCCCTACAGCTCTCCTTTTCTTCTGAACCCTCACCAGAATTGCCCTTAGTGCTCCATTCATGGCAATCTAGGCTTTTTCTAGCCTTCTCCTCCAAATTCTTCCAGCCCATACCCATTGCCCAGTCCCAAAGCTGCTTCCACATTTTCAGGTATTTGTTATAGCAACAACCCCGCTCTTAGTACCAATTTTTTGTCTTAGTCCATTTTGTGTTGTTATAAAAGAATACCACATACTGAGTAATTTAAAAAGAAAAGGAGTTTATTTGGCTCACAATTCTGGAGGCTGGGAAGTCCAAGAGCATGGTGCCAACATCTGGCAAGGGCTTTTGTACTGTGTCATAACATGGTGGAAGAGCAAGCAAGCAGAGAAAAAAAGGGAGCCAAACACCCACAAACAACTAACCCACTCCCACAATAATGACAGTAATCCATTCATGAGAGTAGACCTCTTAAAGGCTGTTAATACTGTTACAATGTCTATTACATTTCCAGCATATGAACTTTTGTGGAACACATTCAAACCAAGCACCTTACATGGCAAAGGAGACTTTGTGGATGTGATTGAGTTAAGGATCTTGAGATGGGAAAATTATCCTGGATTATCCAAGCAGATCCAATATAATCACTAGGTTCCTTACAAGAGTGAAACAGAAGGACCAGAGTAGGTGGAGGGGATGTCATGACAGAAGTTGAGGTCAGAGTGATGTGGGGCTATGAGCCAAGGAATGTGGGCAGCCTCTAGAAGTTAGAAAAAGCAAAGAAACAGGGCCGAGCCCGTGGCGCACTCGGGAGAGTGCGGCTCTGGGAGCTCTGCGACGCTCCCGCCGCGAGTTCGGATCCTATATGTGAATGGCCGGTGCACTCACTGGCTGAGTGCCGGTCACGAAAAAGACGACAAAAAAAAAAAAAAAAGAAAGAAAGAAAAAGCAAAGAAACAGATTCTACTTAAAGCCTCCAGCCCTGCTGACCCATTTTGGGCTTTTGTCCTTCAGAACTGTAAAATAATACATTTCACTGTTTTAAGCCAGTGAGTTTGTGGTAATTTGTTATAGCAACAATAGAAAATTAATATGGATTTTGGTACCAGGAGCAGGGTGCTAATTTAATAAATACCTAAAAAACCAAGTGGCTTTGGAACTGAGCAATAGGCAGTGGAAGGAAGAATTTTGAGAGACATGATAGAAAAAGCCAAACTATGAATGCTAAAAACTCTGCTGATGAGGGATCAGAAGGAAATGAGGAACACAGTGGGGAAAATCTCTATTGTCTTAGACAATACCTAATCATCATACATAGAATGTTGTAGAAATATGAATGTTAAAGTCACTGCTGGTGAGGGCTTGGAAGGAAACGAGGAATATTTTATTGGAAACTCGTGTGTGTGTGTGTGTGTGTGTGTGTGTGTGTGTGTGTGTGTGTGTGTGTGTTGGGGGGTGGGGGGAGACTTTGTCATACTCATATAGTAACAGAGAATTTAGCTGAATTGTACCCTGAAGTAGAAGTAGAAGTTGTAAGCAATGAACTTGGATAGTTAGCTGAGTAGATTCCCAAGAAAAGTATTGAATATGCAACATGGTTTATTCTTGCTGTTTATGGTAAAATTTGAGAGAAAAGAGATAAATTAAGGGTTAAAATGTGAACAAAAAAGGACCAGAATTTGGAGAATGGGGAAATTCTCAGCCTATCCAGATTGAAAAAGATGCTAAAACTAGGAGGTTTACTATCAGGAAAAAAATGCTCTGGAGAGAAAGCCAAGGTTGCACTGGACAACCCTTTCTTTGCTAGTGCCTTGGAAGGAGCATAAGGTCAGAATATTCAATCACACAGAAGGCTCTTTGAAAAGCCATCAGAGATGGGATTATACAGGAAAGATCCATGGGGATGCCACTTGCCTAATGGAGTGAATGTCTGTGATACGTGAAAGACCCATAAGGTTCTAAAGATTTTCATACCAGCAGAAACTGCCAGCTTAAAAGAAGGTGGTTAAATGGGCCAATAGTATTACTTAGCTGCGAACATGAGCTTCATATAAAGGAAGAATAACTCAAAGAATGAGTGAAGCCCAGAGGACAGAGCCTTGAGTTTCAGAGGATTATTTCCAAACTGCGGAACCCGAGGAGTTGGCCGACTGGATTTTGAAATTACTTGGAGTTGATGACTTATTTTTTCTCTCCATTTTCTCCTTTTTTAGATGGGAATGTCTATAGCTGTTATCTTATGCCTGTCCCTGGGAGCAGATAAATTCTCTTGCGTTTCACACGTTCACAGATGGAAAGAAATTGTGCCTCCAGGTGGAATATACCCAGCACCTCACTCGTACCTTATTTAGATTATTTAGATTAATGAGATTTGGGACTTTTAGACTGATGAGATTTAGGTGATATTTTGATTTGATGCTGTAATGGGTTTAGATTTGGGGGGATGTTGGATGAGGTGAGTATATACTGCATATGCAATAAATTTGACTCTTTGAGGGCCAGAGGGCAGACTGTTGTAGGCTATCACCAAAAATATCAACATCTCTGAAATCTGTGAATATATCCGTTCACATGGCAAAAGGGACTTTGCAAGTGTGATTAAATTAAGGATCTTGAAATGGAGAGATTATCCTAGATTATCTAGGTAGAGACAATGTAATCACAGTGTTTAAAGGGATCCATATAAGAGGGAAACAGGAAGGTCAGAGTGAGAGAAGATGTGATGACAGATGCAAAGGTCAGAGTGTTGTAGGGTCATGAGCCGAGGAATGTAGGCAGCCTTCAGAAGCTGAAAAAAGAAAGAAAATTCATTTTCCCCCTCAGAAGGAGCCCAGCCCTGCTGGCCCATTTTGGACCTCTGGCCTTGAGAATTGTAAAATAATACATTTATGTTATTTTAAACCATTAAGTTTTTGATAATTTGTTACAGCAGCAATAGGAAACTAATATGCTAGCCTCTTTCTACACTGAGCTCCACACCATCCAAGCCAGCCTACTCACTCTCCCACCTGAGGCCCTTTCCATCTTCCTATCTCTCCTGGATCCATCATGAAAATCCCTGACTAGCCTCAGCCATAGGCTTCCACCGATTGTTTCCTTGGAGCTCTTTCACTTTCTCTGGTTTCTTGACCCTTCTCAGATCTGCTTTTTCCTTTAACTGATAGGTTTTTTTTTTTTTAATTGAAACATAGTTGATTTTACATATCTGTGGGGTATAGCATTGAATATTAATACCTGTGTGCAATATGTGATGCTCAAATTATAACCTTTTAAAAACTCTAACTACACATTAAAGTCATTTAAAAATATTGAGGCCCAAGCCCAGACCAATTAAATCGGACTCTGAAAGTAGAGATCAGGTTATTAGGTAATTTTTAAAAGCTCCCCAGGTGATTCCAACGTGCATACAGCATTGAGAACACCTGCCAACCTCTTGCTTGCTGGTCATGAAACTTTAGCATGCATAGGAATTGCCTGGAAAACTCTGACTATAGATGCCAGGACCCCAAGCCCGAAAAGTCTGATTCAACATGTCTAAAGCAAGTGTAGGATCCTGCTTTTCTAACAAGTTCCCCAGAGGTTCAGATGCTGGTGACATTCGGAACATGGAGAGACATTTCTGTCTGCTCCCTGCCCAGGAGACTCAGCTGACTGGTAAGATAAATTCCTTAGATCAATGATTCTCAATCTTTGATGAATATCAGAATCACTTAGGGACATTACTAAAAATACAGTTGCCCAGATACGAATCCAGCTTTGTTTAACCATGTTATTTATAACAAGCTCCCCAGGTGTTTGGGATGAACACTGAAGTCTGATAGTCAATGCCTGCAACAGGGGTTCTCACACTCGAGCATGCAACAACAGCACAGAATCCCCTGCAGGGCTTGCTAAAATAGATTGCTAGACCCCACCTCTAGAGTTTCTGATTCAGTAGATCTGGGGTGGGGCCTGATAATTTGCATTTCTAACAAGTGCCAGGTGGTGCAGAAGTTGCTGATCTGGGGACCATACTTGAAGATTCGCTGTTTAGATTGGCGGTCTAGGTGGTGGTTATTCCCTGTGTCTCCATTCCATCATTTCTCATTCTCTCAGTTGAAAGAGTTCAGTGAGGAGAGAGAAAGGGCTGAGGGAAGTGCCCAAAGAGGTCTTGACTTCAGGGGACTACAAAAGGGGACTTTCAGAGAAGGACTTCTGGTCAGCTCACCACGGGGGCATGCTGGCATAGTTCCAATAGCTCTCCAAGGCCAGGGATGGTGGCCAAATTCCAGAGGGGAATAAAAGTGATTTGATCAATAGCAGTTAACTTCACAGATATGTCCAGCCCCAGTGGGATTCAGGCTTCCTGGCAGAATCTCTGAGCCTGTGGTGGTGAGGGATGTGCAGGTACAGTGAGGAATAAGAGAAAATCTGAGGATGGGGATGACTGTTGTCACCAAGATAATTAAGGAAAAAGCCAAGCTGGAGCTACAAAGTCCTGCTGTCCAATGGCATTAACCCCATCTTAAACACGTGCTCTGGAGAGGTTTCTCTCTCATGGGAAGAGCCAGATGAGAGAGGAAGTAATATCCTTTCCTTTCTATGAAGAGGGAGTGAGAAATTAAGGATGACTGGCCGACCGCAGAAGAGAATGCAGGGGTCAGGCTGGGAACCTCACCCGCCACGGTCCTTGCAACATCCTCTCCGCTCCTACGCCCTGCATGCTGGAACTTGGTTATGCACTACATGTAAAATCCTCATCTCCAAGTCACATTTCAGTTCCAGGAAGTCAGAAGGCAAACAGCTAGGTCCAGCATCTGCTGATCTCTTTACATATACCACAGACCCATCCACTAATTCACTGACAGTACATCCCAGGGCCGGAAGGTTTGGGCCAAGTTCCTGGTAGGACCACAGTCACAGGTCTGAACAGAGCTGGGCTATTTGGGGGACAAGCATCAGCCCATGCAGGTTTGAGTTTCACCGCAGCTTGGTGATTATGGTAATAGGGAAGATCTCCAATCAGGTGGACAGAGTCAGAGGAGTTATGAGCATAGCTGGCTGCCCTGAGGAACTGATCTGCCAAGTTGCACCAGTGCTAACTCCAGCTTGGCCAACTACCTACTAGAGGTGGCTTTAGGGAAATCACTTACAGTAGAGCCTGAGTTTCTTACCTGTAAAATCATACCATTACCTTATCTGTCTGAAGGCAGGAGACTAAACCAAATGATTCCTCCTCCTCCTCCTCCTCCCATCCCCAGCCAGGCACCGAGTCTATTCTGTCTCCACAAAATCTCCCATATCTGTACCCTCCCCTCACACTCCATAGCCATAGCCCTGGTTCAGACAAACTTCAGCTCCTACCTGGCTAGTTGTAGTAGTCTCCAAACTGGTTTTCCCTGCTCATGGTCTCAGCTAGGCCCAAGAATCTTCTTCTGGTCAGTCTTTCAAACTGCTGCCACACTGCTCCAAACTCTTTAAGATTCCCCCTCAATAAAATCCAAAGTCCTTCATATGGCAGGCATGGTCCTCCAGGGCAGTAGGTTCCAGCTCTTAACAGTCCCTCCAACCAAATCTCTCTCTGGTGCAGGTCCCCACTCTGACCGCTTGAACCATCTTGGGTTCCTTGAGGGCCCCATGCTTCCCCCTTCCTCTTTACCATTGCACATGCTGTTTCCTCTGCCCAGTGTGTCATCTCTCCCTTCCATATTTGCCCTTCAAGATTCCACCCAAGGTCACCTCCTCCACCCCTCTCTCAGCCCTCCGTGCCCATCTGGCACACCATCCTCACTGTGATGCTCTCACTGTGCTCTGTTCATTCACGTGCCTCCTCCCCCACTTGACCTTCAGCTCACTGAGGCTGAGACTGGGGCTTTCATCTCTACACCCAGTACACAGAGCAGTCAGTGCCAGGCCATGACCAACTCTCAATAAGTGGGGGTTAAACAAATGAGTGAAGGATGAATCAATGAATCAATTAACCTCTTGAATACTCTTTCAACCCCCAGACTTCACTAACTTGGGCTAAGAGTGCCCTTCTCTCCGCGATTCTTTTTAAAAATGCAAACCTTTTTGTGCTGGCAGGACATTAAAGTTAATGAGATATTTAAGATCTTAATCAGGTAATCAAGCAGAGCAAGGGTACCCAAGAAATGCCTGAGGAAAAGAGGTATAAACGCAAGATTGGGTAGGGCACCAGAGATAAATGTAACCCATATATCCTTTGAAACGCCAATAATACTGTCTCGTACGTACATACAGTTTACAAAGAACTTTCACATACTTTATCTGTGATGCCTCAATCCTGAAAGTTAGGTTGGATGAATGTTATTATTATACATATGAGGCTTGGAGAGATTTGTAACTCCACAGGAAAAGGTTAGTGATAAAATAGCCAAAGGAAAAGGACAAGATACAAAACTGTGTACATAATATGAACACAATCATGTAAAAAAAAAAGACAAAGGAAAAGCTGGAAGGAAATAATACATCAGAATGCATTCATTCAGTAAATATTTATTAAATGTCTGCCATATTCTGTCTAGGACCTGGGGATAAAATGGTAATCAAAAACACACCATGCTTGACCTCATGGAGTTTATGATTTGGTGGAGGAAAAAGACATTAAATAACAATGAAATAAAGGTAAAATTTTAACAGTGACAAGTGCATCAAAGAGGTGGTACATGGTACAGTCAGACAATAGACAAAATAGCAGGACCTTATATAGACAGAGGCAGCCCAGGAAAGACTTCCTTGAAGAAAAGAAATGATGTTGAAGCATGAGGAGGAACTTAACTCGTCCAGGAAAGTCAGAAGGAAAGTCCCAAGCAGAAGGAACATCATGTGAAAGGACCCGTGGTGGGAGAGAGATTGACAAGTAAGAGAGCGGCTGGGTAGTGCTAGATTGGGGCAGTTTGGTGCCAGGTGAAGCTAAGAGAGGAGGTAGGAGCAGACCTTGCCCAGGCTTGCTGGCCACCGTCAAGGAGCAATGGGAGTCACTAAGTGTATTTGCACTTTCAAAAGATTACTCCGCTTTAGGTGAGCAGAATGGATTGGTGGGGTTGTGGGAGGAAGTGGAGGAGAAATAAAGCCAATGAGGGAAACCAGTTGGGAAGCTATTGCAGCAGTACAGGCAAGAGCTGATGTGGCTTGGCCTCAGCTAGTGATGGTGGTGGAGGAAATAGAAATGAATGACTTCAAGAGATATTAGGCAAATTGCTAGGATTTGGAGATAGATGGGATAAAGGCAGAGAGGACAGAGGAGCATCAGGATGACTCCTAAGTTTCTGGCTTGTGTAATTGAATAAATGTGGTGCCATCATCCGAGCCAAAGAGTAATGGAAGATGTCCAGATTGGGACATGAGGACAGGGCCAGTTTGGGGCAGGTTGAGTTTGAGATGCCCTGTGTGTGACAACCAAAAAGTGGGTCAAATAGACAAGGGAAAATAAGGGTCTGGAGTGCAGAGGAGAGGTCTGGCTGGGGATAAGCATTTATGATTCATCTGTTTATTGATGATAATGTAAGACTGGATATGAATGAGCTTTCCATGGAGAAAGTTTAGGGTGGGAAGGGGAGAAGGTTTAGGATCAGGCTTTGGGGAACCCAACATTCAAGGCCTAGTAGAGGAGGGGAGATTACAAAGTGTTACCAAACCAAAAGGGAGTTCATCGACTGCCACCCCTAAATTACTGAAGAGTCCCTCAAGCCAAAGTTAGCAGTGATAAAGATCAGTATTTATTTTGAACGGCCAGTGAAAGGAGCCTGTGGCAGCTAAAGGAGCTTTAAGACCTTGGGCTCCCAGACAGGTTAAAATCACAAACATTTATAGAGCAAAATAAGGTCTGGGGCTCCAGGAAGTCATGTGAGAAGTGGATTGGTTCAGGGTGAAGTCGGCACAACTATTCCTAGCATCTTGACTGGCATTTTCCATGATGCCTTAGGGTCCAGGGTGTCTTGTAATGCAGGTGGTCTTCAGAAACAACTTGAGATTGGTGTTACAGATGTTATCTTAAGCCATAAGGCATTCAGTTAAGGAATAAACATTCTGACCTTCAAACCAAATCTTAGCCTAAGTAACAAACAACCTGACTTTTAAATCAAGTCAGCCTAAGGAAGTATATGTTTAATCAACTCTACTCTTTTCTTATTATTAACCGGATTTTATTGTTACTTCTGGGAATCCAGCCCATCCTGCGTGGTCAAGCAGATGTTCTTTAGCTATTTCCCTTTCCCCTAGCCAAGGCGGGTTCCTGCTGGGAATAAGAGAATAGCTAGGGAAAACTGGGGTCTGTCCCCTGGTTTTGAAAGGAAACCCAAGAAGCCAGAAATGTTAACAATGGCTGTGGACTGTCTCACTTGTTCTTATATCTCCAGCATCTGAAAGAATCTAAAAGAATGCCTGGTATATAGGTACTTAAAAAAATTAAAAAGACTGTTGAATGACTCTTGATGTGACTGCAAGGTCAGAAGGGGGCCTAGACCATCTTTGCTCCCAATTTGTTATTTAAAATTCAGCAGTGGTACTGAGACTTGCTACAACATGGATGAAACTTGAAAACATGCTAAGTGAAAGAGGCAAGTCACAAAAGACCCCATATTATATGATTCTATTTATGTGAAATGTCCAGACTTGGCAAACTCATAGAGACAGAAAGTGGATTAGGGGTTGCCTAGGGCTCAGAAGGTTAGGGAGGAAAAAGGAGTGATTGCTAATGGGCACTTTATGAGATGGTTTCTTTGAGTGAGGTGATGAAAATGTTCTAAAATTGCTTGTGAAGTCGCACAACTCTGTGAATGTACTGAAAACCATTGAGCTGTACACTTTCAATGGGTGAATTGTATGGTATATGAATTATGTTTCAATAGAACTGCTATTTTAAAAGCCCCTCAGCAACTCCTCTCCCTGTGTGATTCAAAGGGAGGGCTCAACTGTTTCCTGCTGGGTAGGAAGGTGGCCACAATGGGGGTGCATGTGGAGGGGTGTCTGCAGGGGTGTGGCTGTTGTGGACACTGGCTTGGGAAAGACAGGGCATACATGGAAATTGAATTGAGTCCTGACAATAGAATGGGCCACAGAATACTTCAGAAGGAGAGGCTCTGGTGAAAACGGAAACCACTTCAATGAAACCAGATTTCAGCAAAAAAGGCTGAGGTTAGCTTGAGAAGGGTGAAGTTTGACTTTGAACCTGGTGGCTGAGTGTGGTCTCCTCACCTGGCCTGAGAATCTTTTAAAGGAAAGAATTATTACCTGGGAGAGGGTTGAAATGCTGATACACTCCGCCTAGAAACCCAGCACGCTGGAGCCCGGAGCTTGAAAGGAGCTGCTATTCATTCCCCCATGTGGGTGCACTGAAGGGTAATACATCACAGTGCTCTGCGTGTGGACGTGCCTGGGTTTGAAGCACAGCTCCTTGCATTTGCACCTGCATTGCTAGTGCAAGTCACACGGTCTCTCTGTGCTTCCATTCTCTCTGCTGTCAAATGGGGCTAATGATAGTACCTTCCTCCTAGAATTGTTGTGGGGATTAAATCAGACAACACGAGAAGAATCTATCACAGAGCTCGGTCATAGTGAGCAGTAAAAAGAAGAAGGCAGTTCCTCAAGTGAGAATCTGGAGCCATGAAACTGGTTGCTGGAGAAGTGTCTGGTGCATGCCAGCCCCCAAGTGAGATCTAAGATTCAGGGAAGAGCCAGCAGTTGGCTGGGGGTCAGGGTGGTGGCCGGGAAATGGTCTGAAGATTGTTAGCAGCCTCATTGCTCAACTGCCAGTGGGGCTCATGCTTCCTGTTTTCAGTGTCTCTGAGTCCTGATGTTGGAGCTGCTCAAGTTTGAACAAGATCTTTCTTGGCCCCTGGGGGGGAACGCAGAGACTGAGCAGCCACTCAGCCTGGGCTGGGCCCCTCAGCTTCAGATCATGCCTTTTCTTTCCTAACAAGTTTCTGCTCCCACAAAACACTGCAATCCAGGATAGAAGAGGGAAAGGAGTTCCCATTCAATTCTACAAGAACTTACTTAGCTTTGTAATTATAGCCACCATTTTTGTTAGGTGCCAAGTTTATGCCAAAGACTTATGATCTCATGAATCCTTATAACAACCCTGGGAAGTAGATATCTCTTTTTTACATATGAGGAAATTGAGGCACAAAGAGGCGTACAGTCTTTCCCAAGTCACACAGCTAGGTTTGGAGCCAGAATTCTAGTCCAGGCCGCCTTACTCCAAAATCCACGTCTTGAACCGCTGCATTATTACTGTGTAAAACAACATGCTAGCTTTATGGGATTAAAAGCTGAATACTCTGGGTTCTTGCTCTCCAAGAATCCACAGTCTAGAGAGCTTCTGGACAGAAAGCCCCAGAGACTCTGTACCCCTGTAACCCACTGAGAAAGCAGGCAGTTCATGCAGAAAAATCATGCTGTCCATATATTGTATTTTCTGGGCCCTTCATATATTCTGACCAATTGTCCCCAAAGGTTCTCAATCAGTAGTGCGTATCAGAAACACCTGGGGAGGGGAGCTTTTCTAAAATCACGAGCCCAGGCACCAGCCGTGACCTGAATCATAATCTCTACAGGTGGGGCATAAATTTGCATATTTTTACAAGGTTCTCAGGTGACTTGGTTAAGATGATGCCAAAACCCATTAACACAACTTGGAAATCCCAGTATTTTGGCATGCAACTATATCTCCCAGCCTGCCACCAGTTCTTCCGAACCTGATGTTTAGTTCAAAACATATGGTCACCCCCCCCTTAGTACAACATCCAGCTTTAGATACTGAGTTCCCTGATCTTAGGAATAGCAATGGCTGGTCATAAGCTTCATTAACACACTGAAAAAACTCAGCACCCGCCCCCAACACAGATGATGGGAATTTAGGTTTTCTGTTCCCTGAATGCCTCGGGCTGGGGTTTTGGATCAGCAATTTTCCTTCATGCAAGTGTTCTTCTTGGTTGAGGTCAGTCCAAGGATTGTTGAAGGCAGAGTGAAGAGAATGTGGTGGGTGGAGTTAATCCTAAAGAGGACCACTGTGTACAGTTGTACAGGATGCGCACTGTACAAAGGCATCAGGCTGAGAAGACAATTGGGAGCTGCAACTCGGCCTGCACACCACTTACCAAGCCGTGGGCCCCTGGCACGAGACACCTGCTTGTACCTTATGTGCTATGGAGTCCCTGCCCTACAACTCTCCTACCTTCTACTTCCCTAAGCCCCATTAATCCAAGAGATGCCACCCCACAAGAAACTCTGGGGTGCATGCCACCTTTGTCATTTTTCTTTTTATGCTCCCCAGCTCTCTCCCATAAAAGCACCAGGGAGAAACCAAAGTCTTCAGAAAAATCACATTTTATTGATAATTTTTATTTAAAATTACAAAAATAGATATAAATAAAAATAACAGAATATAATTATTAAATATTCAGTGTGCGGGAGTGGTCCTCACCCCACCCAGTGAGGATTGGATGAACTAGGTTGAAAAGTCAGAAGGGATAACTGGCCAAGAAATGGACATCTACATGAAAGTGAAACAGACATTTAGTGCTAGTCACAGGCAGTGCCCCAGAATAATAATCTCACAGCCATCATCACATGAAGGACCCAAGAGGCCCCAGGAGTGACCCACAACCCCTCTAGACAGACCACTCAGTGTGGCATCACTGTCCACACAGTTTAGGGAAATATCTAAACTTGCTGTCAGACACACCAGCTGTTACTCACTTACACATGCACTCACAGCCCGTGCATAAGTGTGCAAACATACACGCAAGCCCGTGCACAAACATATACACACGTGTAATATTTCTTGATACATTCATGGAATGCCAGAGTCCTTCCCTCAAGTCATTAGTGTCTCTACTCCCCAAACTGGCCAAGCTCCCTCAAGAGACCTCAGCTGTTACACTTCCTAATTGGGAAATTATTCATTTCCCAACAGTGGACCTTGTGAATGCCCATTGTTAGGGGAGCTGGCTCTTCTTCCACCCACACACAGGAGATGCCATTTTTAACTCCATTAGGCTTTAGTCCAGAAAAAGACAAACTACTGTCAGCTCCATCCTGAGTCAGGACCACCCCTCCATCCTGGCCAGGGGGGTCTGGGTGGCCAGCACCCAGGCCCGTGTCTGAGGGTAAAGCTGTTGTCATTCATCCTGGTGGGCAGCACAAGCAAAACCACCTCTGCGGAGCCTCTCTTCCTTACAGCTGATGAGACGACACCACCGCACAAATGACAGTCAGCATGGGTGGCACCCATGTCCTCCCTCGGCTCGCTGGGGGCCCTCACAGGGTTAGGCCATTCTCTTCCCCAGTGTGAGTGCGGATCCAGGGCAGGAAGTGTGAGACCCTCGTGTAGACTCCTGGCTTGTCCTTCAAGGCACATCCACTCCCCCAGCTCACAATCCCAGTCAGGGTCAGGCGGCCTTTGGTGGAGCAGACCAGGGGCCCCCCTGAGTCTCCCTGTGAAGCCGAAGACACAAAAGATGAGTCCTAGGAGAAGTGGGGGGGCCTTCTGATCCCACCACCCAGCCATGCCTGAGGTAGGAGAGTTTCCTAGAGTCGAGTCCTCAGTGACTCCCCGTTTCCGACCACAGCGAGTTGAAAATCCTCCACTTGGCTTCCAAAGCCCTGTCATCTGCCCCCGTTCCAGCCATGTGCCCAGACCCCACCTCTCCTCTCCTGGTCTCAGTTTTGCATCTTTCAACCAAAACACCTTCCCTTCTTCCCTCTCCCTTCTCAAACCCCTGTCGAGTCACATTTTCTTCTAAGCCCCCCATCCCTGACCCTCTAGGCACTCACCTCCTTCCCCTAAACCTCCACTCATTTATAATTCACACCACACTCTGAGCACTGCGTTAGTGTCTCCTCTCGCTTCCTCTCTCTACGGTCTTAGTCCCCCCAGTCTGACAGAGAGACTCATGACAAATGTTTGGTAAGCACATAAGGACTCACTTAAACCCCTAAAGACTTCAGCTCCTGATTCTGGCTTCTCAGGGCTTTGGCTGCAGAGACTCCCCAAAGCTGGCAGCGACAGGCCCGGGAGCTCTGGGGAGCTGTGGGCTGAGAAGAGGGAGCGTGGGATTCTCACCTGGCAGGAATCTGTCTCCCACTGTGGGTCAGCGGCACACAGCATTTTGGTGGTGACTTCAGACCCATAGTAGTGGGGCTGCTGACACTCCTGGTGGGAAACCAGCTTCACAACAGTCATTTTCAGCTGCTCTGGATAGAGATAGTCGGCTAGGTGGGGGACAAGGGGAGGAGTTTGAGTTAAGATGTGTCTGTCCATGTGGACTCTGCCAGGGAGGGTAACCGAAAAGGGTCCCTACCAGGGAAAGCCTTTACTTTTTCCACCCCAATCTGGGCCTTTACCCCACCTAAAGCCTTTCACCCCCCACCTATTCCTCCTTGTGGCCCATCACTCCCTAAACAACGCTTCCCACTCCATCCCTGGACCCATCTGCAACCTCGGTGGTGCTCCGATCTCTGTCTCCACAGTCCTCCCTTGATCACGCTGAGCTCACTTCCAGATCACAACACTTCCCCAAGAGTCAGCCCCAAATGTCACTTACTGGAATTCTCTTTTCCGAAGCCAGTAATCTCACAGCTTGTGCCAAAACGGGCATCTCCATACACTGGGGGCAGACAGATGGTCTGTATGGATCGAGATGGCTGTGCACACTGGCCCATGTTGGATCGGATCTTCAGCAAGGCTGGGGTAGGAGGACAGAGTCACAGGGGAAGGATTGCCTGCTGGTCAGATGGTCACCATTTCTCCCCTCCAAATGCTGAAAGAGGGGCTATGTCTATCCTTAGGTCAGTTAGGGTCAGAGGTCATCCAGGGAGGTCTGCTGGTAGCTTGTCACCTGGAAGTCTCCCCTGCCCCATGCCCCAAGAGCTTTGTTCCAGCTGTTGACAAAGGCTTATGCAGCCAGGGCTGCCTCACACAGCTTGTTTCCTGCAAAAAACTCGGCTGAGACAGCGGGGCTCAAATGCAGCCCAAGGCTCTACTCTCCAAATTCCATATTGTGGTACAGACAGAGGCTGCATCCCGCAGAGGAAAGGGCATCCTTTTCTATTGGCACAAACAGGGCATTCCCAGCCCAACTCATATGCCTACAGAAGAGGCTTTGTGTTTAGGAAACTGGGGCACCAGCGCCCTCATTAATTTCACTCTGAACTCTTCCCCACCCCCCGCTCCCTGTGTTGTGTAAAGCAGGGGCTTCAAGGTCCCCTACAACCTCTGCCTCCACTTGGGTTTCTCCTGGGACCCCTTTTTGCCCAGCCATCATCATCAGGTTTTCCACTCACCAATGTCATTGTGGTGCGCGAGTGTGTCAGCACTGTAGTCCTCGTGCAAGATGAGCTGCTCCACCTCAAACTTCATCTCCCCGGGCGTCATGGAGTTGAGCTTTGACCGACCCAGGTAGACCATGTAGTCCTCCTTCTTTATGTGATTGCTGTGGGACATGAGACCTGTCAGACAGCCTGGTCTCATGAAATCCTGTCACTTCCTCCTCCCCACCCAAGAGGCCTCAAAGCATGACTTGTCCCACATGGAGAGGGGCTGGGGGAGGTGGTGGGAGAATCAAGGTGGAATCCTTTGTTGGGATGTATTTGAGGAGGGTAGGAGGGTCGAAGAGAAGAGACAGAGGGACGCACATGAAGCAGTGTGTGGCGCTGACTACCCAGCAAGGACTGATGAGGCTGCCCCCGCACACGTAGGTGACAGAGCCTCCCCGGTGCCTCCTGTAGATGGCCGCAAACCAGGGCTGGTTCTCGATGGTCGTGAACTCTCCCCCGACAATCTTAAAGCGGGGCCTCAGAGCCTTCTGGCCACACTGAAACTCTGATTTTTCTGGAGGTGTGGAGGGCTTTTTTCCTGGAAGAGAAAAAAAGACATGTCTTGAGGAAGCAGGTAGGATAAAACATCCCTCTCAGGCAGGCCTCCCTCCTCATCCCTCCTGTGATGGAATAAGGGGACAGACAAGTTTGTCCCCTTACCCCCACTGTCATAAGCAGGTGAGTGACACTCACCCACAGAGCAGTCATGCACCATGCACTCTTGGACAAGCTGCTTTAGGCCAACCTGCACGTAGCACCAGGGCCACGCCTGGTTGTCTGGATTCCTGGCAACACAGAGGGGTAGAGAACATCATTCCAATCCAGAATGCTGAAAGGCTCAACCAGAGGCTTTGCTTTTCTCATGCTATGGCCAGCACTCTAGCAGCAGAAGGGGATGGTCACAAGAGTTTCTGCTAGGCTGTGGGGAGGGCTCTTGGTCCTGGCTGCTCCCACCTCACCTGCAGTAATTGTGTTTCCCCAGGCCCAGCTGAAGGGCATCAGGTCTGTGGGCATGATATGGTTTCAGAAGGACAGCGGCAGAGTTCCAGGCCAGGCAGGGCCGACCTGTGGTGTCAGTGTTGGCCTTTCCTCGGTAAGAGCGACCATTCCCGTGATAGCAGGTTTTTGATGTATCTATGGAAGGATGTGAGGATGAGAGAACATTAGAAAGAGGAGGACGTTCAGACGGGCATTTTAGACATGACACAGTTCCAGACCTGGCAGAAGACACTAGAAAAGGTCTCCTTCCATCCCCACTTTGCATTTGTGCAGCCACTGCTTCATGAGCGCGCGCGCGCGCGCGTGTGTGTGTGTGTGTGTGTGTGTGTGCGTGCTTGACTGTGCATATCACATAGAGATGAGGATATCACCCACCCCACCTCCAGTTCCCAACTCCTGCCTGCTCTTACATCCCACTCATCTTGCCCTGCCCAGAAATCTTCGGTGCCCCCTACTTCCCAGTTAGAGGGATCCCCATACCTATCTCACAGTGCTCCCCTTGGAATTTCCTCGGGCAGTTGCATCGCCGAATGTTGGAGAAGTACTTGTAGGACACACATGTTCCTCCATTCAGACAGCCACAGTTTGCTACAGAGCACAAAGGTGGGTAAGCAAGGAGCACGGGAGGAGCAAGGCAGGGGCTGCCCCAGGCCTTCCCAGGACATCTATGCAGTCAACTGTCGCGCAAGGGGTGGATACTCACATGCCTCAGACACTCGGTGATGTGCATGGCTGCCCTGAAAGAGATGGGGGGTGAGGGTGTCACCAAAGATCCCATGCTCCTGGGACTCTAGGGAAGGATAACCCGGCCCCCACCCCCAAACCCACGCTTTCCTCCCGCTCCCTCTCTCCTCACCCTATTCCTATCTAACTAGTCCTCAGATGAGAGATCCCAGGTTTCCAGCACTGAGAAATGGATTGACTGAAGCAAGCTTCTCACACCCGGCGCCCTCAGGCCGGGGCAGTCCCTGGGGCTTCTTCCTCCCTCGCCCGCGAGTGGGAGATCCCGGGTTGTCGTGCCCCCACCGCCCGCCACACTCGTCCTATCCCCCGCGAGAGTCTGGCTCTGCTGTTGATGGAACCCGTGCGGCCCCGGCCTTCCCCCGGCGCAGGTCAGGGACCCCGCAAGCCCCTCCTGCGATGTGAGTGAACGCAGGGAAGCCACTCACTTCGGAGTCGCTCACGACCAGGGCGCAGAGGAGCAGGCACGCCCGCAGGACGCTCATGGTGGCGAGGCTGGGGCCCCGGACAGCGGCTCTGCAAGGGAAGGAGAAGTCACGGCAAGCCGCGGTGGGTGACCGCAGTCCAGGCCCGGCCGTCCCCTCCTCTCCGGGGGCTCCGGGTTCCCGGCGCCCCGTAGGGGGACGCGTGGGACCGGGAGCGGCGACCCGGGGCGCGGCCGCTGCGCAGCGCTAGGACCGCCGCACTCACCGGAGGCTGCGGGGACGGGCAGGCGGGCGACACGCGGCGGGGCTCTGCGGCGGGGCTGCGCGCTGTGCGGCCGGCGCCGGCGAGGCTTGTATATCAGGACCGCCCCGCCCCGGCCCCGCCTCCCCGCCAGCGCGCGCGCCGCTCCCCGCCGCCCTTCCCCGCCGGCCGCAGAGAGCTGGACCCCGTGAGCGACGCGACCTGCAGGGCGGGCAGCGCGAGCCCCAGCCGAGGGGACCGGCCGAGCGTGGCTGAGGCCCGAGGGGCTGCACTGCCCCCGCCGCCGCCCCCGGTTCGGTCTCTGCAGCTGTGCCCCGCGGCCCCACCTGCCTGCGGTAGCTCGGCCCTTGGCGCACGAGGGCATCGTCCGCAGCTCAGGAAGCGAGAAAACCGCACGTGACATAGGCTCCCCGACACAGACACAGAACACCTGCTCCCGGGGGTTGCCGCGTCCAGTGCCGGGGCCCGCAGTGCCACCGACACCGCCAGTGGATAAGACGAAGCTGAGTTTACGGATTTCCGTGGTAAAGAAGTCGGTCGTGTGACCAGAAGGGGAAAGGCAAGGTCCCAATGTACTGAGAATCTGCAGTTTGGTGTAAGGCTGGTCTTCGAAAGCGGGAGCTGGATGAGGATGGGATGAGGGTCGTGATGTCACATTGGAGGGTTGCGGGGATCAAAGTCTTAGGGCACAAACTGTTGGCGCCTCCTTCCTATTGAAGTGTTGATGGGTCTTTTGGGAAGTTCCTATAATGAACAATCCATTTATTTGCCTGGGTAAGAATAAAGTTAGTTAATAAAAAAATGCAAGAGTAAAACCTTATTAATGAAGGCAATAATAACAGACCTTCCTACCCATGGAGGTCCTCACCTCTGAGTAGAGGAACCGGGGGACGGGAGGACGAGATAAGAGGAAATTTATTCTTCACTGTATGACCTTCTACACTGTTTACATTTTAAAAAACATCCCTGTACCGTCCATTCCAGAAAAGATAATTACACATGTTTAAGAGCATGTGTGTTTAGTATTCTACTAAATCCTAGAGCCTTGCTTGTATTAAGACAAACACAACTGTTTATCAAATAAAACTGGCCTCCAGAAAGTTAGACGATGCCTGAGAACAAACACACACACTTGTGTGCAGACACACACGCACATCCTTCGGGCACAGTTGGAGGAGCGCAGCAGGGACTCTTGGTTCAGTCACCCCCATCTCTTTCCCCCAGTGTCAGGAACCAGGGCCTGGGATCACTTTGGTGCCACCCAGCAGGACTGGCTCCCTTAATAGGAGGCAGGAGGCTGAATTCCTATAAGTCCCTAACTGGGGACTCTAGGCTTGGTCCCTTTCCCTGCCTAGGCCTGCAGCATTTTGCTGTCTTGTAAACCCAGTCCTTGGGTCTGGGTCCACTTGAGAGGGGCAGAAGAAAGGCAGGGAGAGTGCCAGGAGGGCACGAAGGAGACCCCTCTGCTCCTCCCTAGCCACAGGTCTCAGGACGTGGGACTCCAGCGGGAGAAAGTGCGAGTTAACCAAATCCAGCTTTTGGGAGGCTGGTGACCCATTGTCCTCTGGAAAGAATTTTTGTGTGCCCACTGAGCTGCCAGCCTCTGAGGGGACAGACTGAGTCAGAGGCGGTGTAGGCCTCCGAGCTGGCCTAGCTACTTCCTCTAGAAGACTGTAGCCAGTTCTGTTTGGATTTGAGAACCCATCAATTTAAAATAAACGTGATCAAAATGTAAACAGAGATGTTGCAGCCTAAGGACTTACCCCGAAACTCCTAGGTTAGTTATCAGGAAATTCCCATCAGGTTGTCATGATTCATGTTGCTCTCCAGCCACTCTCATGACTCCGAATTACTTGGCTGGAGGCTGTCATGCTGATTGTCGAGAGCAGGATGACCTCATTTCCTCCTGGACGAAGGCTTGGAGGAGACCGTTATGCAGCATGACACCCCTCCTCTTCCTCCTTCCCCGCCACCTCTTCACCTGGTTGAACAATCCTGGAACCTCTCAATCTTCACAGAACTTTTTCCACTTGCTGATCTTTGCTGCTCTCTGAAATCTCCGTGACTGACCATCTTCTGGTGCAGTCTGTGCTAGACTTTCAGTTCTTTGAGGGCAAAGATCACATCTTATTGTCTCTCCCTCGGCACTTGGTGTATGTCTTATTCATGGAGGTGCTTTATTGTGGATGAATCAGTGAATGAATGAGTAGGAATAGAGAGCTTTGGAGGACCTGAGAGGTTCCCCCATCTTTTTTTCTTGTCATAAAAAATAGTACTGACTTGTACTGTTTTTTATATCATATTTCTGTCCTGTGCTTACAGGACTTTGATGTAGACCATTCCTCTTTAAACTCAAAATTTGTGATTTGTTTTTGTTTTTGTTTTTGTGTTTTGGCAGCTGGCCTGTATGGGGATCCAGACCCTTGACCTTGGTGTTATCAGCACCATGCTAGACCGGGATTGTTATTTATATTTTGCAGATGAGGACAATGATGTGGAAAGAAGGTAGTTGATAAATGGCAAAGCCAGCACTAGAGCCCAGGTCTTCTTATCCTTAATCCTGTATTCTAGACCTCACTGTCTCCATGAAGAGAAAGAATGCTGTGGAGGTCAGGCCCAGGTGATGTGAGTTGTTCCATCTCAGGACATCTGACATCTCCTGCTGGCTTTGGAGAACTCCTTTCAGAAACACTGCCTGGACTGTGGGCTGTGGGCTGCTAGGATGCCCTCCCTGTAATATGAGTTAGTTGCTAGCCTGAATTTTAGGAACTTACTTTGTGATCTAGGCAATCTGAAGTTTCTACTGAGGATGAGAAAATAAGGAACCGAATGTGTAGGATTTTGTACTTTTCCTGGTTCCCAGAGTGAAGCCACCAACACCCTGTCTCTGTGTCTCAGGCGTCCCAACCTCCTGAGTCAGATGTGACAACAACTGAAAGAAGGGCCCCCTTTCCAGGAGCTGCTTACAAAGGGGCAAGCAGGTGCCAGGTGTGCAGGGGGCAGTAGGTGATCCTGGCCTTGAGTCTGTGTCCAGGAAACTGGGCCCCTGAAGGGCTATTTTCTGACCAGCTGGACCCAAAGGGAAGTTCACGTTGAGTCATAAGATGTATTACCGGGTTGCTGTACTAAGACTGTTCAGCGAGGTGTGCAGAAAGACCACAGTGTCTAGCCTCGAGTCTGCCACATGCAAGTTGAACGATTTTAGGCAAGTCACATGATTCTTTTGATCTGCAAAATGAAGCAACACCTGCCCTGCATTGTGCCTCACCTTGCAGATTGAATGAGATAATGCTTGTGAGCAAAAGCATTCATTATTCCTTTATTCATTCATTCATTCATTCAGTATTTATCATGGGCCTACTATGTGCCGGCCATAGTTCTAGACACTAATGATAGAAGGATGAACTTTATAAACTATAATTCTGACTCCAAGTGCCTGTCCTCCCTTCCCTACTGTGGCTAGATTGGCCCAGAAGATCAGGTCATGCTGGAGTCCATCCCGGGCTTCCAGTTACATGGGGGTTCCGTGTCCTTAGCAAGTAGTTCCCAACAACCAGGCAGCTGGGACGCACAGCTGCACGCACTGCTGGCCCCACAGCCGCACTCCCAATCCTCCCCCTCCTCTCTGCAGTCTGTGGGTGGCCCGAAGCGCTTCTCTTTTCCCTCCTACACGTGGGTCAGCAAGTTCTGGGAAGGAGGCACTGAACATTGGCCACCTAGCTTCCTTGGGTCTGAGGATTCCCTTCTCCCTGCGTGTTTAGTGTCAATGGTGAAGCTGGCCTGGCAACAGCAGGCCCTGAAAGTCATGTCTGGGCCCGTAACATGATAGGGGAGGTGCTGGAGTCGCAAGGCCCCCAGTGGCCTGTGGAAAGGGGTGGAAGGAAGCCACATACTTGCTACCTTACTCATGGAAAGCAAAGAGCCCAGGCACTGGACCCTGCGGTTATACCCTGTTGTCAACAACACCATGAAGGGGAGACCAAGTTGATCTCTCCAGCTTCAGCCTCTGACCCCCCTGACCTCCCTCACCCTTTCCTGCCTCACCATCTCTGGCCTGACTCCTAGCCCCACCCTGGCCAGTCAGCTCAGACCTCTGCGTGAATGTCTTGAGTCTCGGCCAGATTATTCTCTGTCCCTAACCCACACACAGTTACCACCTAAGTCAGGAACTTATCACCTTAAACGAGTGTTGACCATGGCCCTCCAGGCCTTCTGGATTCTGAGTCCCCTGCCAGGAACCTAAGTCAGGCACTGGTCCTAGAACGTCTGTTCAGAGTTCAGGTCACCACGCTGAGTGGCAGTGGACGCTTCACTGGAAGCTAACGGGCATACCCAGAAAACAAGGGCTGGGATGGGAAATAGGAAACTGGTGGGTTTGCTGAAAACTGCTAAGAAGTCAATGACGTTTAGGGAAATCTGTTCAGTCAGGAACCGAAATACTAAAAATTCCTGTTCAGAAGAAAACCAGCATAACATCCATAGCCCAGATGATATGTAATTTCATGGGCTCCTGGCTCTCCCGAGCTGGGTTCTATATGCTGGATTCTATATGCTTCTCTGTCTTTAAAGCAAGTGTAAGCACTTCCCCTTCCATTCAAAGCGAGGAAAACAGAGGCTAAGGAAGGGAAGTGAATCATCTGAGTTCATTCACTGAAAAATGATGAGATTCAGAATTCATAGATTTTGAGGAACTTCATGACACATTTCCCCCCTCTCCCCTTCTATTCTGAATCCTCAGCTCCTCCCTTCCTGACCACCCTCCATCCCCACCCTCCCTCTCTTTGCCTTCCCTACCCACCTGCAGAAGGTGCTCTTTTGCCCCAAGCAGTGATTGATAGTTTGAAGAGCCTCTGGGGAGGGTTTGGAGGCAGCCTAGTCCTGCGGAGAGAACAGTCTCCTTTTAGAAGGACCTATGGACAAAATGCATGGATATCTGTGGGAAGAGGGAGCAGGAGCCCAGCAGGGACCCTGGAGCTATGTTCAGGGTGGGTGTGAGGAACAGTATGTGGGCGATCTGGCCAGGATGCACCGAGTTTGCTCAGGGGGCAGCGATGGTGGGAAGTGTGGCAGGAACTAAAGAGGGTGTGATAATCTATCTCTTGTTAAAGACAGATAATAATAATAGCCAATTTTTATTTGCATGACATTCATTTTCATTTCAAATCTTAACAACACCCTTTTAAAAAGGAGGTACTATTAATATCATTTTATGAATGAGAAAACTGAAGCTCATGGAATTTAAGCAATTTCCCCAAAGTTACACTATAGGTAAATAGTGGAGCTGAGACTCACACCCAGAACTGGTTGATGGCAGGGTTTGGAGAGTCATCTCTGAGGCGGTGTCACGTTCACTCAAGAAGGTGGGGACGCTTGTCCTTGTAGCTGGGAATCTTCTTCCTACTTTTAATCCATGGTGACATCCCGGGGTAGCTCCTGCTGTCCAAGCTGTCTACTTTGGTTCCTGCCTACCCAACTCGAGCCGGACTTAGATAAAAAAAACCTTCTCGCTTTTGCTTAATACAGCCAGCCACAGTTGTGTCTGCTGGGTCTAGTCAGAGAAGTGATGATTGGGGCTTCTGGCTGTGCTTATATATCTTTGTGGCTCCGTTTTTTACAACTATTATTCACTCTTTTTTATATGGTAGGGATTCTTCTGTGGGGAAATAACAATAGCATGCGTTGTATTTAGCAGGCAATGGGCTAACGGTTTTGTATGCATTATCTCACTTAATCCTCAGTGAAGGAGTTGCAATATTATCCCCACTTTATGGGTAAGGAAACTGAGGCTCTGAGAGGTTAAATAACTTGCCTGAGGTCACATAGCCAATACCTGGCAGGTCAAACCCAGGCTAAGAAGCTCCAAAGCCTGTGCTGACAATCACGACAGTGTTGTCTCTTTACCTCTCTCTGAGAAAAGAAGTGCTTGGGTATCTGAAATAATAAATATTCACCAATGTTATGCTTTACAAACTTGTCTGATGACAAGTCACCTGGCATGAAGATTTAAAAAGCACAGATTTTCAGGTTACTCCCTTGAAAATTCTAATTCATTAGATCCAGGATGGGGCCCAGGAATCTGATTCTTGCATCCCAGAGGATTCTTATCACCAAATTTGGGGAAAATGTCAGCCAATGCATACCCAGGGAGTGCTGGTTTATTTTTCACCTGGGAATGCCCAGTTAAGCCACAAACTTTCTGTCTGCTGGGGCTTCTAACTCCAACCCCATCCTTTGTGATGGGAGCCAGAGGAGAACACAGAGGTGGGAAAGGCCCGGGGCTACAAGTTTCCCCAGACAGGGGTGAATCAAAGAAGTGGGTGTACAGCCTAGAGCCTTGTGCCAACTGAGCCACTCCGAGGCAACTTTTCTAAAGAACCTGTTCTCAGAAAGTTACTTGCTTCAGCACTTTTGTATTTGCTTTTTTTTTAAAGACTCCTAGTGATTTAAAAAATGCCAGACAGATGGCCAAATGGAGGGACCTTTCCGTTTGGGGACTAAAAGAGCTTGGGGAATCAGAGTAACTGTCAGAGTCACAGCAGTGGATTCCCTGATGTTAGGTTCAGCAAGATGGAGAAAAGAGAGAGAGACCCGAGCCAGGCGCCATTTCAGCCAAACAGCTTTACTCCACAAGCATGGAGGGGAGACCAAATCAGATCAGTCCCCAACCCCGCACAGACTAAAAAGGTTTTATAAGGTTTGAATTAGAGGAAGGGGGTTGGGAGGTCATTTTTGTGTAAGAATCTGTTTTGCATAAATTCCAGTTTTTCTCAGAAAGCAAGAGGGTAGGGGGTTGATGGAAAGTTGATTAACATGGGATTAACATGGCTGTGCTGATGTTAAAGCTGGCCATGAGACCTCATACCTAAGTCCTCCCCAACTCTCCCCAAGTTCTTGGGGGAGAAATTAGCTCCCCAAGACCTCAGGAAAATTGGAGGAAGCTAAGAAGAGGTTAGAACAAAGCAGAGTTGAGAATACCTGTATGTACTGGTTCCTCTCTGTCTGTGGTATTTCCTCACAGTCCCTGTACTGGTTCACTTCTGAGCTTCTCAAGGTCAGTTATTTTTCTGTTTTTATTTCTAGGCTCTTCTGGTTCTACCTGAATAGAATTGGGTTTCCAGAGCATTGTGCCTTTGCAGGGATGATAGAACTACCCCCAGCAATGGACCCAGCAGCCTGTGGGATGACCAGAATATGTGCATTCTTAATCAGATAGGAAGCAAGGGTGCATTATCCCCATATGGACTCTCTGCTCCTCCACATAGTGTCCTGAAGATGTGTTCAGTCTGTGTCATGGCAGTCAGCTTCTTCCATTTGTAAAGAAAATTCTATCTCAAGTACTAAAAATAAGTCTAGAGCTCAGTTCAAACTGTTAATTTCAGTTAATCAACCCGCAAGTACTGTCAGATACCTAAGGCATGCCTAGCACTGTGCTAGGCCCTGAGGGCACCCAGAAGAACAGGACAAGATCTCTGTCCTGAAGATGTTTGAAATCTGGTTAGGAAGACAAAATGAATTTTTTTTTTTTTTGTCTTTTTCGTGACCGGCACTCAGCCAGTGAGTGCACCGGCCAGTCCTGTATAGGATCCGAACCTGCGGTGGGAGCTGGGAGCGTCGCTGCGCTCCCAGTGCCGCACTCTCCCGAGTGCGCCACGGGCTTGGCCCGAATTTTTTTTTTTTTTTTTTATAAAGATGACCAGTAAGGAGATCTTAACCCTTGACTTGGTGTTGTCAGCACTACACTCTCCCAAGTGAGCTAACCGGCCATCCCTATATAGGGATCCAAATCCATGGCCTTGGTGTTATCAGCACCACACTCCCCCAAGTGAGCCACAGGCTGGCCCGACCAAATGAATTTAAATGAAACAATTAAGCCATTAAGCAGGATGGCTACTATTAAAAAAAAAAAAGGGCTGGCCCATTACCTCACTTGGTTAGAGTGTGGTACTGAAAACACCAAGGTCAATGGTTTGGATCCCCTGACTAGCCAGCCTCCAAAAAAGAAAAAAACAGAAAATAGCGTGTTGGTGAGGATGTGGAGAAAAAATTGGGATGCTTGTGCACTATCGGTGGGATTGTAAAATGGTATGGTTTCCTAAAAAATTAGCACTACCAAAGGATCCAGCAATCCCACTTCTGGGTATATATCCAAAAGAAGTGAAAGCAGGGTATCAACCAGATGTGTGTACAGTCATGTTCATAGCAGCAGTATTCACAAGGGCCAAGAGGTGGAAGCAACCCAACCGTCCATCAACAGATGAATGGAAACACAAAATGCGGTATGTACATACAAAGGAATTTTATTCAGCCTTAAAAAAGAAGGAAATCCTGTCACATACTATGACATGAATAAACCTTGAAGGTATTATAGTAAGTGAAACAAACCAGTTACAAAAAGGCAAATACTGTATGATTCCACTTATATGAGAATAGTAAAATTCATAGAAACAGAAAGTAGAATGGGTGATTGCCAGGGGCTGGGGGAAGGAGAAAACTGGGAGTTATTGTTTAACGGCATAGAGCTTCAGTTTTGCAAGATGAAAAAGCTCTGGAGATTCGTTGCACAACAAAGTTCATATACTTAACACTATGGAACTGTACACTTAAAAATGGTTAAAATATTGTTAGAGTGCCATGTTGTAACACCAAGGTCGAGAGTTCAGATCCCCGTATGGCTAGCTGCAAAAAAAAAAAGCTTAAAATAGTAAATATTATTTTATGTTTTTTACCATAAATTTTGAAACAGCTATTAAGCATTAAACAGTCTGACAACCGGCCATAAAATGCAGTAGAAGCTTAGAGAACTGAGACACTAAAGTAAAAGGATTTGCTGGACCTGAACAAATCCCACCCCCCAGCCCCCCACCCCGACAAATCTTAAAAGATGGGTCAGGTTGGGATTGGTAGAAGGCAGGAAAAAAGAAGTTCCAGGCAAGACTGGTGGCAAATGATGAGCTGGAAATAAACATTGTACATGTTGTGGGGAATAAACCTAGCTAGCGTGTGTTTAACTGTGGTGTGCATGTGTGTGCACGTGTGTACACAAGCAGTGAGAAGTCTGGCCCAGTGAGGGAAGGTTTATATTGCAGAGTAGTGAGAACTAAGTACAAACAGGTAGGGGGAGGTCAGATGACAATAGGTCTTAAAAGCCAGGTAGAAGTCTGTAGTTGATACCGTAGACCCCAAGCAGGCACTCTAGGTTCTTGAACAAGGATGTGTATTAGTTTTTTAGTAAATCTGAAAATTCCCACTAATCTCAGTTAAAATATGGGAAGCAAAAGACCTGGATTTTGTCTAGACTTGGCTGGAGGGAACGGGGGAATTGTAACCCCCGGGCTGGGTGCAGTCATGGCGGTGAGAATTGCAAAGAGAGGACAGGCTGAGAGGGAGAGAGAGAGCAAGAAGAGATGAGGACTTGTGAAACTGGCATCTTTCCTAACTTTAAGAGCTCTTGTTTTTCCAAGCTTGGAGGGTCATGTGTTTTGCTTTAGAAAGAGTCTGAGAAAGTTCTTTTAAAGGGCCTTACCATGAATCCATATTCGAATGCCAATAGTCTTGCAGATTGGAATGGAAAGAGCTAGGGGGAGAGAGCCCTACTGCCCAATCCCAGTGGCACCTGTCAAGTCCAGGGGCCATATCTCTAAGCATGAGTTGGAGCATCCTCTTGAGGAAGAGGGTGACTGCCTTGATGAAGGCCGTGGTTTCGGAGTCAGAGAACAGACTTCCATTCCAGGCTTGGTGGCTGGTTCCATCTGTGAACCTGGATGAGTCACTTCCTTCCATAGGCCTCTGTTTTCTCTCTTGTGGAATGCAGAACATTTTTTCCACCTGCTTTAGCAGAAGACAAAAGTGGCTGGAAAAAAAAAAACTTATATGAGGCACCTTTAAGCAAAGGGGTGAGGCCTGGGCTGAGGCAAAGCCCAGGACGCATGCAGCCCATGGGGACTGGGTGTGACGTGGACATGGGGGCCAGATTGACACGTCCTGCTCTTGACATCAGAAGTTCATAGAGAGGATGTAAGTATTAAACAATATATAAACAAATGTTGCCCCAGAGAGCCTGGGTTCTGGGAATATGAACAGGGAATCTTGACCAAAATTCCAGGTCTCCAAGTTCCCCTCAAGGAGTCATGAGTATCAGGCAGGAGGTGAATCACCAGCCAGGGTCTGCCTTGGAGACCTAAATCACGGAATGGGAGCCTCAGCAAAGAAGGGGCTAGAGGGAGGCCTGATTCAAACAGCTTGGGGGTCATAGCCAGAGGAATATAAGTTGCTCCCCTGGGTCCTGATGGGACCAAGAAACAATTTTGTCTGAGGCTCTGGATGCTTTTCTAGTTCTGAGGTCAGCGGCAGGTCAAAGCCATATTGGTCCCCATGGAGTCAGCATACAGTTGCCTCTGGTCTGGAAGACTACATGGAAAAAGGAGCTCAGAAGATTGTGCGCCTAAAGAAATTGAGTCTGTATTCTTGGCAGAGTCTGTATTATTTCTTAGTCCAACTCTACATAAGGAAAAGGCATAGAGGTGGGCAGCTCTTCAGAACCTGGAAGAGAGACCAGAGGGTGCAGGAGAAAGAAGCATGTTGGCTGTTCATCTGCGATGGTGGTTTCACTGTCAGGGAAATGCCAGTTCTCAGAGCTGGAAGAGGCTAGTGGAGTCTCCTGGGGGAGGAGCAGGCCCAGGGGGTCTGGAACAACTTGGACTTCTAGAACGCTATGTTCAAAAGGAATTTCACATACTATCTCACACCCATTAGGATGGCTATTATTTTAAAAAATGGAAAAGAAAGTGGAACTCTTGTGCATTGCTGATGGGAATGCAAAATGGTGTAGCCATCATGGAAAACAGTTTGGTGGATCCTCAAAAAGTTAAACATGCAATTACCACATGATCAAGCAATTCCACTCCTGGGTATGTACCCAAAAGAAATGAGAGCAGGGACTCAGATATTTGTGCACCCATGTTCATAGCAGCATTATGCACCAATAGCCAAAAGGTGGAAGCAACCCAAGTATCCATCAGCAGATGACTGGATACTCAAAATGTGGTGTATGCTTACGTCCAATACTATTCAGCCTTATAAAGGAAAGAAACTCTGATTTATGCTACAACACGGATAACCCTCAAGAACATTATGCTAAGGGAAATAAGCCAGGCATGAAAGACCATATACAAGCATTGTATAATTCCACTTATCGAGATACCTAGCATAGGCAGATTGATAGAGATAGAAAGTAGAAGGATAGTTACCAGGGGGAAGGGGGAAAGAGGGGGAAGGGGAATGAAAGTTATTATTTATGAGTACAGAGCTCTGTTTGGGATGATGGAAAAGTTCTGGAAATGTATGAGGGTACTTCAAAAAGTTCATGGAAAGATTCATATTATCTTTCAATTCTTTTTTTTTTTTTTTGGACCTGTAAGGGGATCGCAACCCTTGGCACGGTGTGGTCTGCACCACGCTCAGCCAGTGAGCGCACCGGCCATCCCTATATAGGATCCGAACCCGTGGCCTCAGCGCTACCAGCACCGCACTCTCCCGAGTGAGCCCCGGGTCGGCCATTCAATTCTACTTTTGCGTGAACTTTTCAAAGTACCCTCGTATAGGGTTGATGGTTGTACAATAACATAAATGTACTTAATGCCACTAAATTGTACATTTGAAAATAGCTAAAAAGGTAAATTTTACACTATGTATATTTGACCACAATAAAATAAATAAATAATATTTTTTAAAATGGCGAATTTTTGTTATATACATATTTTACCATAAAAATTGCCCTCCCCCCCTCCAAAAAGATCCCCTGACACAGGGATCTTCCAGGCTCTGAGAAGACGCAGAACATGAGAAGGCAGCAGCAAAGACGCAGAGAGGTGTGAGATGAGCTGTGGGCGGGGACTGGGATGGAGACAAGGAAACCTGCCCACAGGGAAAAGGATGAAGCGTGAGAGTCAGAGATGAAAGGCAGAGAAGTTGACTGAAAGGGAGCCTTGCTAGGAGGTAGGGCTGAGTACGGACAAGGAAGTGAGGATCGGCAGGTCTGATTTTAAAAATGAATCTTAAGTCTGGGTCTTTTCTTTGGCAGGCACGTGGGATTCCGTGTTTAATCCTTGCAGGGCTTGTGGTGGGATGCTTCTAGGACCTTCACCCACTCCTCGTGGTCAGGCCATAGTTGCCCTCTGAGGCTTCCTGTCTCCTTTTACAGCTGACAGACACCACAGTGAGTCAATCCTACCAAGGCCTGACTCATTTTTAACCTAGTTTTGGTGATCAAACATAATACACTGGAATTTGATGCTCCAGCTCAAAAGCTATGGTGAGAACATGGTTGGAAGACCCAGGCTCCTAGCTGCTTCCTGTTACCCCATTTCATTTCCTCGTAAAGGGTGAAGTGAACTGCATTTAAAGTCAGAGAGACTTGGATTCAAGTTCTGGCTCGCCTCTTGCTAGCTGTGCGACCTTGGGCAACTTACTTACCCTCTATAAGCCATGGTTTTCTCATCTGTAAAATGGGTGACATAGCTCCATAGCATCGTAGTGGGGATTAGAGGATAATGTACGAAGAACTTCTTAGCACTCTGCTTGTCACAAAGAAATTGCCCAGTGAGGTAAGGTTATTACCCTTACCACTGCTATTAGTGCCCGAAGATCTTTGATTATCTAAGATCACTTTGCCACAGGGCAACAGAGATTTATATGTGCACCTTCAGCAACCCCGACTTCCACAGCACTGGATTTGGAGCTGGAAGACCTGACTCTGATCTGTGTTCCCCCACGGACTAGCTGTGTAACCTTGGGCATTTTTCAGAGTCTGTTTTCTCCTTCGTAAAATGGGGATAACTATACAGAGTTGTAAATGTCACACGAAATAATATGTGCAAAAGCATTAAAAATATTTAAAAAGCACAGATGTATAGTGTACTCAGAATAAGAAGCAAGTATGTTCCTGGGTCAACATTAGGGTCGAGATGGGAATCAAGGTTGGGATTGGCACCAGGGCTATAAAAGCAATTATGATCAAGTTCGGGGTTGGCACAAATTTGGGGTCAAAGACATGGAGGGCTTCAGAAGCAAGGTCATGGCAGGGGGTTGGATGGGGTTTTCAGTTTGGGGTAGGAATCCAGGCTAGGAGGTGCACACTGTCTGAGCCCTGAGGGGTACAGCAGTGTTATGCGGTGACTCAGAGGCAGCTGTGCTGCCTTGGTTAAGGCTGTAATCCAGTAATCTTGGTTTGGGGGAAAGTAGAGCGTGGGATCTAACAAATCCTAGGAGACCTGCAAAAGCATAGGCCTTTAGCAAGACAGTTCAATTGGAGTAGTTCAACCACCTCATTTCCTCTATTTTCCTACCCCCACCCGGGTAGCTAGGTCAGATTAAGTGTCAGCCTATCTCCAAGGACATCCTGCACAGCACCGGTCCTCACAGCTCTGATCATCCATCGTCACCCATCTTCATCTATCCATCCCACAAAGATTTATTGAGTACTTACCAAGTGTCCAGCACTTTGCTAGACCCTGTGGATCCGGCAGTGACAGAGGCGAGAATGTTGCCTGTCCTTGTGAAGCTTCAGTCTAGAGCAGATAATATACTTATCATGGGTTCATATCCCTGTTACTGGCCAGCCCGCCCCCCCAAAGAAAAACCATACAGTGGATTCCATCTTCTGCATGTGTGTGTATTTGTGGGAGCAGCAGTAGACTCTAAAATCAGTTTAGGAGATAAAGAATGCTAAATTATTCTTGAAAATCCCTTACCAGGACCTAAGTGTTTAGAAGCACAAAAGCCAAGAAATAACATCTATTTCTCTTTGCAGTTTGGGTGTGACCTTGGGGCAGTGGATATCAAGATCTGGCTTTAATGGTGGCATGTGACTTTAGATAAGGGAATTTGGGGGCTGGTTGGTTAGCTCAGTTGGTTAGAGGTGGTGTTATAACACCAAGGTCAAGGGTTCGGATCCCCGTACCAGCCAGCTGCCAATAAATAAAGGAAGAAAGGAATCTCTTTGTTTCTTGCTCTTTCAGCTGAGCATGATAGTTGGGTTTGAGTAAATTCACTGCACTAGTGATGGGACTCCAGTGTCAATACAAATTAAACCAATATGTACGTAATTCTTGTAAATATGCTGAGGAGGACCACGGTGCACTGTGAGAATGTGCAGCACAGGGATGTAACCTAGGAAGGGGTGGCGTGAATGATGTGGAAGTCTTCACTGAGGGGCTGACATTTAAGGTGAATCCTAAAGGATGAGTGTGACTTATCCGGTCGTAAGGGGAAACAAACTTTCTAGGCAGAGAAATTGCCACCAGCCAGAAAGGAACACAGTGCCTCCAACTAGTCAGGTTGGAGATGTTGAGATAACTAAGGGCCCCCTCTCATCAGCCCCCAGAGTGAGGATCTATTTCACGTGTTCTGACACAGTGTCTGAGAGGTCTTTAAAAAGTTCATTGAAAGATTTATATTTGTATTAGTTTTTAATTCAACTTTTCCATGAACTTTTTGAAGTACCCTCATATTTAACAGCATGAAGGTAAGGTGGTCTGAGTCTCAGGGAATTAAATAATTCAGCATCCAGGGCTAGAGAAACAGAAATAACCAACCAGTCAACACCTTTTGGAGTCACTGGGCTACAAAGAACACAAAACCAAGTATTGGAAACAGAGACAGTTGGATTCATGGCTATAGTGGAGTAGGCTGCACACAGACATAAGCCAGGAGTCACAACCACAAGCACCCAAGAGGCTAAGCAAGCAACTTAAAGAGGACAGCAGGCTTCATGTAGGACAATAGGGAGAGGTGGGGACTATGACAAACTGGAGAGCTCTTGTCTAAAAGAGCAACTGCTACTCAGCTCCCACTAATTATTGCCAAGTTGGAACTGAAGACCTGTCTGCTAGATCTTCTGTATTGCAGCAGATGCTGTCAGTGCCAGCTTCCTCTGGCCCTGGAGCCCATTCTTCACTGCTGCACAAGAGGCTGGAAGTGAGATAACTTTGAGATACGTATTCTACACTTTCCCCAGGGTTCTCCAGAATTAAGCTGCAGTTCTCAATATGGTGACTTCTTTGATCACTCATCCTTCTGATGCCTCCCTCTCTCTGTCTCACTTCCTCACTACATTTTCCAAGGGTAAAATTCCAAATAAACTACTTGTCACTGAAGCCTTGTTGCAGCATCTGCTTCTGGGGAAAACTAACCTAAGGACACAAAATGTTAGGAAATACTTGAAATCTGGGTTTTTTAATGTTAAACTGTCCCAGCTAAATTTGTGCACATCAACAAAAACAGGTTTGGGGGCTGCATTTGGCCAACAGACCATCAGTTTGGATTCCAACATAAACTAAGACTTTATCGCTCTTTCTTATAATAACCACCCAGGAAAGGAATATGTGTGCTAAAGAAATGTGTTTAAGAAAGAGTTAGATGAGAGAGTTCTAATGGTGAAGATTCATGCCACATGGAAATGGCTGGTTAAAAGAAGGGGGATTAGAGAAGGGCTCAGCAAGGATGAATGTTCCTGCTATAGCTGCAGTTCCTACCTATGGCTCCCTGCTGCAAGCTTCTTCGTTTGAATCTGGCCTTGGCAGTCACCACTCCCACCAGGGTAAGTCATAAGAAGGCCCCATGAGAAGTCTCAGAGCCGAGCTTGGGAGTCACCCCCACAGCTGCACACCAAACTGGTTCTGTAGCTGGAGTGACAAGCCAGGGCCTGCTGGCTGCAGGGTCCTCAGAATCTGACTTTCCTGGTACCCAGTCCACAACCCTTCCCCGGGGCCACAATGACAGTTGCTGCTCTGCATGACCTTAGCCCACCTCATCTGGCCTCTTGGCACAAGGAAAGTCCCAAGAGTGTGGGTTTAGCAGCTGGTGGGGTGAGCAGTAAGCCCCTTCCCCTGACACCTCTAGTCAAGTCAGCTTTCTAGGTAGTCTCATGATTCAGCCACCCAAAGTGCTGACAGGAGGCACTGTCATCCTGGTGCTGCATAAAGAAAGACAGGCCAGTCCCTGGAGGGTAGAGGGCTGCACCTGGCTGGGATGCCCAGGCAGGCCCACGGGTGACAGACAGCACCTTATGCCCAAAGCCCAGTCTCCAGCAGTGTTTGCAGAGCCTGTGCTATTTTAGGTTCTTTTGTCATCACTGCAGGCAAACTGGGCTGGAGAAGTCTGATTAGAACCGGTTTAACAGAGCTGGGGTGGAAGGGGTTGCTTCCCTGAGCTGGCACCTTAGCAACCAGGCAGAAGAGCTGTGTCAATGCTTCTGAGGCCTGGGACAGGGTTAGGACTTCAGCAGTGGCTTCCAGAGCAACTTGTCAAACAAAAGAGGCAAAGAGGAGGATGTTGAAGTTCGGGGGCCAGAGGCTATAATTCTTGTCTCCAGAATAATCATGACAATAATAATACCTTATTATAAATGTGCTTTATAGTATGCAATGTACTTACAGAGACATTATCTCATTCAATCCTTACTGCAGCTCCACGAGGCAGGCAGGTATTATTCATCCCACCTTAAATATGAGGAATCTGTCTTACCAAAGTAAGTGACTTGCCTAAGGTCACAGTGTTAAGAAAGTAGCAATGGAAGGGCCTGAATCAATTGTAGAGGGGGTTTGGGGCACCTAGAACTGCATATCTAGAGGTCTTTGCAGGAAGAAGGGAACTCAAGGAATGAGTGGGAGCCCTGGCCTGCTGCTTCACGGATCTGTGGCCTGAGGAGTGGAGCCACACGCAGAGCCTGTTGGTGGTCTGGCACCACAGGGCCATCACAGCGGGCCTCAGGGAAGCTTCACCTCCTCTCTTGGCTGGTGGGTGGGAAGGGCTTTTCTGTTCCCCTCATGCTGCCCCCTGAGTCAGCTCTCTGGCACTGCTCTGGCATGTCCTGGGCCCCACGCCCAGGCAGTGAGGAGGCACTGGCAGATTGCCCAGGGAATGCTGCTGTCTTAACACAAGCCAAGTCCTAATTATGACCCCCTTCCGGGAGGCAGCCCAACAATGGCTGCATTGGGGGCTGCGACTTGTAGGCACAGGTTGAGTCTCCCAAGCCCCTTGGACTTCCTGGTACAGGTGTCACTGGGCATGTGCCTTCACCTGATGGCTGCAGCCCTAGAGGGGATGCAGGGACCAAATCCATTGTATAGACGTTCACTGAGCCAGGCTCCTATCCCAGGGTCCTGCTTGGGTTTTTGGTCACATCCAAATAGCTAGGGAGGGAGTTGCTTTTGGACAGAAAGGAGGAAAAGAGAGCCAAGACTCCAGCCTGAAGCTGCCTCAGCTGTTTCTGGGGCTCTGACTCAGAAGCTACTTCTCAGGAATGTTGAGCACATGGGCCTCTGAGACCCTTGTCCAGGCACAGTGGAATGAACAGCTGGGCGTGGGGGATGTTTTAGCTTTCTCTCTCTTCTCCAAAAACACCCCTCGCAGAGAAACCCACCACTGGGCAGGTTGAGGTCTCATCCTGGAAGGCCCTGGTCACCTTGGCCAGGAAGGAAGCCTTCCCAGACCCCTAAAACCCCAGGGATCTACCCCTGGCAACGAATGTCTGTAGCAAACAGCTTGAACTAATAAAAATGCTGCATTGCGTGAGAGTCTGTCTCTATCTCTACTTTATCTCTCCAGCTCTGTTGTAACTTCCTTGATCTCATGCTCCTGGGTGAAAAGAGTGCCCTGCACATCACATTCATTTGATAAATGAGTTGATTGATGGATAATCTGAGAAAAAGGAGCAAAGAGCTGGCTGGTTAGCCCAGTTGGTTAGGGTGTGGTGCTGACAACACCAAGGTCCGAGGTTCAATCCCTTTACTGGCCAGCCACAAAAAAAGAAAAAAAAAGAAAAAGAAGAAAAGGGGTGGGGGAAGAGGGGGAACAAAGAAAAGAAAGAGGCAAAGAGAAATCAGTGAGAAAGCAAGCAGGCTGGGTTACCCCCAAAATTTGGAGAATCTGCTTCTCCAAATTATTATTTCCTGCAGATTTCTGCTTACATGTTCAAAGCAAAGCCTCCAAGCTGCTCAAAGAAAGGAAAGCAGAAAAGCTGCGTGGAGGTGGCCTGGCACTTCCTGTCCCCAGTGCCCACCAAACTCAGATGCCCTCAGATCTGGCAGGAGACACTGGGAATCCTTCTGCCTCTAGAGAGGAGGGGGCTCTGCAGTTGACTCTCCAAATGTGGGCAAAGGTTCTCTCTGCCTCTGGCTTTTATTTTGTTTCCCTAAGACAGGTAGATGTCCCATGGGATAACCCACAGTAAAATGAGACCCGGGGAGAACTAATCCTGAAACAGAAATCATGTCAGCAGCTTATCACACAATACAGGAATTTTAGGCTTGTCTGTGTACCTCACAAGAGCGTAAGAGCTGGGAGGGCAGGAACAGAGTCTGCCTTGTTCACTGAGCTAGTCCCACAGTCTAGCACCCCGCATGGAGTGTGCTCAGCAGGGTGTTCAATGTACGTGTGTTGGTTTGGCTAATTTAGGGGCATCTGGAACCTGCCAGTACACTCCTGCTATCTAGCTGCCATCAGCAACTTTTATTCTGGAGCGCATTCCAGATCTCAGAATCTGATGGTCTATTGGATCCCTGGGGCCTTGGGGTTCTAGGATAGACTTGGTGTTGGAAATGACTCCTGGGGTGGGGTCAACTGAGTAATCCGTAGCCCTGCCGGCTCTCTAAAGCCAGGCCTAAGGCGGCCTCTAGTGGCCAAGAAGAATCACTGCCCTTTTGGGATGGAGGCCCAGCTTCCTCACCTCTACACCCCAGGATTTCCAGGTTCTCCATCCTTGGGCCCAGGGTCAAGAGCATCTAAGATGGCACCACCAGCAAGATAGGTGGATGAAATCAGAATACGCCAACCATCCAACAGACCAGTCCAACAAAAAGCACTCATAGGGCTGGCCCGTGGCTCACTCGGGAGAGTGTGGTGCTGATAACACCAAGTCAAGGGTTCAGATCCCATATAGGGATGGCTGGTTAACTCACTTGGGAGAGCGTGGTGCTGACAACACCAAGTCAAGGGTTCAGATCCCATATAGGGATGGCTGGTTAACTCACTTGGGAGAGCGTGGTGCTGACGACACCAAGTCAAGGGTTAAGATCCCCTTACCGGTCATCTTTAAAAAAAAAAAAAAAAGCACTCATTACGTACAGTACATAGTGCTCTGCTGAAAACCATGAAGAGAAGGGAGAGGGAGATATGGGGAGAATAAGACAAGGGTTCTACCCTTAAGGAACCTATAGTCTAAACAAGAAGGCAAAACCAAAATTGTAAAAAGGCAAATGGTGAGCCCGTAATAAGATGCCAACCACGTCAAGGGCTGAGTTCAGAGTCAGTGTAACTTCTTTGTGACTCAGTTTTCTCACCTGTAAAATGGGGATAATAGAACTTACGTCGTAGGGTTTTTATAAGGATTAAAAAATAAGATGATAGGGAGAAAATATGGCATTGTTGTTGTTATTCAAGTAACCTATATTCATTATACAAATTTTAGAAAGCACATTTTAGGAAGAAAAAAGTTCACACTAATTCTATGATCTAAGATAAGAACTATAACCAATGATGTACATCTTCAAGCAAGTGGAGCATGTCTGCAGAAGCAGGGGCATCCAGGGAGTGCAGCAAAGTCCCAAGACGGACTAGAGTTACAGAGGACATACAAAGTCATACATGAGCAGCATTTCAGCAAAGATGTGGCCTATTGAGAGTGATATTATTTCCTGCAGATCTCTGCTTATATGTTCATCTCAGTGGAGGGGCCTTCCTTGACCCCCCCTATATTAAATAGCACCCCCTTGCCACTCTCTATGCCTTTTCCTTGCTTTAATTATCTTCACAGCACTCACCACCACTGGATGTATTAAATATTTACCTGTTCATTTGCTTACTGTTTGTCCCTCTCACCAGAAGACAGGCTTCCTGAGGGCAGGGACATTTTCTATTTTGTTCCCTGCTATATCCCCAGTACAGAAACAGTGTCCTGAAAAGAGTAGGTATTCCATTAATATTTCTTGAAATAAAGGGAGAAAGAAAGAATACATACGCAGAAGTAGAATATAAAATGGGTCATCAAAGTTAGGTGAACGGCTATGGAGGAAACTCTGGACTAGTCTAGGATGGTGGGAGAGAAATGGAGAAGAAGGGAGGAATACAAGGATATTTAAAGGGAAAAATATACAGCTGATTGATTCTAATGATACACAGCATGATTCTAATAACAAGTACCATTAAGTTAGCATCAGGCATTGATCCATTCATCTCCAAATAGCATCATTAGATTATTATAACAACTCTATAGTGAAAGTTAGAACATCTTTATATTATTGATGGGGAACATGAAGCTCGGGGAGCTGAAGTCACTTGCCCAAGGTCACACAACTAGTTAGTGGAGGGGCCAGAATTCAGATCCTCCCCTAAGTGAGATAAGGGATGAGTCAAGTTGACTCCGAGATTCCGAACCTAGGTCATTGGCAGACTAGTCATGTCACTGTCAGAGCCAAGGGAACTAGAGAAGAAAAGTGGTCAAGGTGACAAAGGAAATTGTTGTATTAGTTAATATTTATTGAACCCTTACTATTCAAGGCACTGTTTTACCCTTCATAGGTACTAATATTTCCTCCTCATGATTAGATAGGAAGAATAAGTCCAAGAGATCTATTGTACACGTTAATATAAAAGTGCTCTTACCATAAAAAAAAAAGCATATATGAGGTAATACATATGTTAATTAGCTCAATTTAGCCACTTCACAATGTATACATATGTCAGAACAACAATTTGTACATGATAAATACGTATAATTTTTTATTTGTCAATGAAAATAAATAAGGTGTTAATTTTTAAAATCCCTATGAGGTGAGTACCATTATTATCCCTATTTTTCAGATGAGAAAACTGAGGCACAGAGAAGTCACAAAACTTGCAGGTAAGAGGCAGTGTCAGAATTTGGTTTCAGTGTTATTAACCACCATGTTAAATTGCCTCTCGATTTGGTTAATTAGTGTTTGGATTGTGTTGAATTTGGGTGGACAGCAGGATATTCAAGTGGGACTGTCTGATAGGTAACAATCTATAGCCCAGGTTTGGGACTTAAGAGCCTCTGGCACTGCCCTGGACTCCAGCTGGACATTGAGGCCCTGCCTGGCCTATAAGCCCGCCCAGGACCAGACACCGTTTACAACTGGCTGGTCTCCAGCTTTATGGCCTGTTTCTTCCTTCTCCACACCCGCTACTCCAGTTCGCCTGATCACCCAGTTTCCCAAACACCTGCCAAGCCCTCGATGGCTCAGGACCTGATTCACACTCTTTCCACTAGCAATGCCCCCAAATTCCACCTCCATCTGCCAACATCCTTCCTCTTCTTCCATCTCTTCCATTCAGTCTTTTCTGATTGTTCCAACTGATTCGATTACTCCCCTTCAAAAGTCCTATAGTACTTGCTTTTACCTTCCAAGCATTTATTGAGTACTTCCTACACCCCAGGCGCTTTAGACATTAGAGATACCAAGATAAACATAAGCAGACACAGAGCCTACCCTATAAGTCACACAAACACACGTAAAATTACTCTTGGTACAAATGCTTTGAAGAAGTGGTGGATGGTATTTTTAGGGCTGTCATTACAGAGATTTGATCTGGTCCAAGAGGCTGGGAAAGCTACTCTGAGAAAGTAACACTTGAGCAGAGGACTGGAGGGGAGGGAAGAGTGATTAGGGCAGCCATTTGTACAAAGACCCAGAGGTTGTCCGTGGTACTAATCTATAGCCTTGTATCATTGTTTTATTATCATGCTTATCTTCTTGCCCCCGGGGAGGAAAGCTCCTTTAAGACAGGGCCTACTTCTGGCCCACCTTTCTATCCTCTATAGGAGTTAGGACTAAAGTTTTCCTAGGGCAGGGAGATAGTTGTCTAAATGAGCTGAGGGGCCCAAATGCCCATCATCAGATGAGTGGATACGGAAAATGTGGTACATCTACACAATGGAATACTACTCAGCTATAAAAACGAATGAAATACTGCCATTTGCAACGACATGGATGGACCTTGAGAGAATTATATTAAGTGAAACAAGTCAGGCACAGAAAGAGAAATACCACATGTTCTCACTTATTGGTGGGAGCTAAAAATAAATAAATAAATTCACACACACACACAAACACACACATACACACACACACACACACACACACACACACACACACACACACAAAACGGGGGGGGGGAAGAAGTCATAACAACTACAGTTCCTTGAAGTTGATACGACAAGCAAACAGAAAGGACATTGTTGGGTGAGAGGGGGGAGAGGGAGGAGGGAGGGGGGTTTTGGGAATGGGCCACAATAATCAACCACATCGTATATCGACAAAATAAAATTTTTTTAAAAAATTAAAAAAATAAATAAATGAGCTGAGGAGACGTAGCCTATTTCTACAGAGGCCCTCAGCACACCAGCCCCAGGTCCCCTGGAGCACCAAGAGGTCATCCTGTGCCCATCTCTATCAACCTCCATTGTGGAACAGCGTCATTTCCAGCTCCAGGCCCAGATTTATGTCTGTCCTTGATGGAGGTATCTGCTGACCGTGAGCTCGGGTTTTGGGTTTCATGCATTTGTGAGCATGGAAGTAGCCTGCTCTGTGGACTCCCTGTGAGCTATCGAGCCTGGAGCCACAGAATGAAAACTAGGGTGGTCGTGTCAGGAAAGTGGGACTTTTGGGGGCCTCCGGGTCTTATTCTCCTACTGCTGTCCCCTTGCCCTCTCTGCTCCTGCCACACCAGCCTTCTTTTCACCCTCAGACACACCCTGACCATTTTAGTCTCAGGCCTTTGTGGCTGCTCCTTCCACCAGAAATGTCCTTGTTCAGATGTTCCGACAACTATCTCCTTACCCTCGTTTAGGTCTCCCTTAAAAGTCACGTTCTGAGGGGAGCCCAGCACGAGAACCTCAGTTAGAGGAGCTCTCGGTGTCCCCACGCTCTGCCTCCCTGGCGACTCTATCCGCATTCCCTGATTCTGTGTTCTCTGTAGCAGGACTTCCTCCCGTCTAAAATTACCTCCCAGGTTCATTGCCTGCCTACAAGAACATAAGCTCCAAGGGGGCAGGAATTTGGCTGGATTGTTCTTTCCTGTTTACTCAATAAAATGAATGAATGAACGTCCGTCTGAGTAAGGGCCTGGATTCAGGGCTGGGGCTAGACTGGGATGAGTCCACCGTGAATTTGAGATTCCAACCCAGATCCCACTGGGGCTATGAGCACATCTGCGTGGCTCGCGCACACCATTCACTGCCCCCGCATCTCTTCCTACCTGCTACCTGCAATCGCACTACCCCAGCGCTACCAGGATCAGGTATTTGCCCTCGGGAGACCTACTTCACCTTTCCAAACTCCAGTCTCCTCCTCCGTAGACTGCGGCAGAAGTAGATGCCACTCACAGGGTGGCAGCGAGGGTTAAACGGAATCGCTCACGCAGAGTGCTTAGTGCACGTGCCTTGCCAGCAGCAAGCCCTCCCCAAACGTTAGCCGCCCCAGTGTTTGTCATCTTCGCCACACCTCCCTTTGTCGTTCACGCGCCGCTCCCTTTCCCGTCCCTCCCGCGCGGCTCCCACCAGGGGGCGCCACACGCCGTTCTTCCCGCCCGGTAGTAAACGCTGGGGCAGGCAAGCAGCCTCAGCGCCTCCCTTGCGCCTCTGGTGACAGCTCTGTCACCTCTCCACTGGCCCTGCCTTTTCACTCCAACTATCTCAGCGCTTTGCCCCCAATACTTTATTCACCTCACAAATACTTATTGAGCGTCTACTATATGCCAGGCTTCCCGATAGGTGTTGAGGGTACCAGGAGAAAGGTCAGAAGCATGGAGTCTGCAGGGGGGTGGCAGAGGGGATTACAGGCAGAGGGGCCCTGACCTGGCGTTGGGGGGTGGGAAGGTCAAGATCAGCCCCGTGGCTGGAAAATGCAAGGGGGTTCCTCCTCGTGGGCCCTTAATCTCCTTACTCCAAATATCTTGGCTCCTCAGTTACATATTCCTACCTGAATTTCTGAGCTCAACTCTTCATCTCCAGTGCCTCAGACCCTAAATAGCCTCAGCCTCTCACTCAAAAATCTCTGTCCCCAGTGCCCAAACCTTCAGGAGTTCAGCCCCTCACTTCAAATGTCTCAGCTCCTCCTTTAAGAAATACCACGGATACTGATTTAGTCTGTGGTTCTTAGCCCTTTTTTCAGTTCTTGGATACAGAAGGGATGGAAAACACTCCCACCAAGGGCAGGGGCTCCATTGGATGTAGATCTCACTGGGGATGGGCCTGTCAACTTTCCTGTGCAGGGTTGTGATTTGAAAAAGCTAGCCCCCTCACCCCTGGCCAAAAATCTTTGTTCTGATGTGTCTTGCAGGGGAAACAGGGGAACCCTCATTCCCTCCCAGTTTGAGTATTGCTTATTGAAAGGTTTCGCTTGGCTGGCAGGTTAGCTCAGTTGCTTAGGTGGTGTTGATAAGAGGTCCAGGGATCGATCCCTGTACTGGCCAGCTAATGACAAAAACAACAAAAAACACAGAAATAATAAAGCTTTTCATTTGTCTTTCTCACTCTTTCCTATCCCTGTTATCACATCTTCTCTTTAGTTTCAAATGCCTCATCACTAATAATTCTCTCTGAGTTCCCTGAAGAGAAGCTATGACCTCTTCACCCCTAATTCTCCAAAACTAGTCACAGAATCTTAGAGTTGGAGGGGACCTCAGAAGACAACGGTCCAGTGGGTTTCAAACGTCTTTTTAGCCAGGGACTCTTATCTTCAACCAAATCCTATGTGGAACCCCAATAATATACGCTGAGCATCTGCTGGGGCATGGTCACGTAACCCTTAGGATTCTGTGGAATATGGATTGAAAACCCCTCTTGGACACGAAACTGAATTCCCTTCTGACTGATTTTACAACATCTCCCAATGATTGGGTAACTATGAGGGGGTCTTCAAAAGATTCGTGGAAGGGCCGGCCCGTGACTCACTTGGGAGAGTGTGGTGCTGATAACACCAAGCCCACGGGTTCGGATCCCATATAGGGATGGCCGGTTTGCTCACTGGCTGAGCGTGGTGCTGACAACACCAAGTCAAGGGTTAAGATCCCCTTACCGGTCGTCTTAAAAAAAAAAAAAAAAAAAGATTCGTGGAAAAATTAGTATTATTTTTTAATTCTATTTTTCCATGAACTTTTTGAAGTACCCTTGTGTTCTTTACTTCCAAAGCCATCATCTCCCTTGCATTAAATTACCTCAATTTCAACTGCACCACTTTTCTTAGATCTGAAGAGTAATACTTTCATACTCTAAAACTGCATTCCAAGGTTAGGGAGGGAAGCTTCTCTCACTCCGGGGGCAGCCCCATGGTGTCCTGTGCAGAGGCTTCGAAGAGAAAGATTGGAGTGACACAGGGTCCCACCATTATCAGGGCATCGATTTCCTGGGATGTTCCCTGTTCCTCAAGCTCTGGGCAGGGCCTGAGTGCCCGAGTGCTGGTGCTGCCCAGGGGACCAGCTGCAACCGGAACAGCGCAGCCGGCGGACCCCACGAGGTTGCCATAGATACTGATGCGCAGGGAGCTGGTGAGCTGGTTATTATTTATATGTATCTTCCCTCTAATTGCTGTGGGGTAGCTGGAGGTTGTGTGGGTGCGACAGCGATGGAGATCAAGGAGGGTACGTGAGGGTGTGTGTCTGTGTGTGTACACAGAAGTGTCTACAGCTCCAAACTGCCACTGTGGACACGTCAGAGTCTGCGCCGTTGAGAGGAACAGGGAGGGAGGGAGGGAAAAGTGAGGCAGAGCCAGAAAGGGAAAAGGAAGAATGGGCTGAGTTTTCCTTCTAATTGTGTAAATTCTAATTTTCCACTTTATTTGGATGTTTCGCAGAGTGAAAGGCAGTGGTAAGCACATAGTAGGCAGCTGATAAATATTTGCTGAAAGGCTGCTAGCTCCACTCACACAGTGCAGTGAGTCATCCCCAAGCTCACCCCCTCCTGCCCCCCGCTATTTTTCTCATCACTCTTCCTTGTACCCAGAGACGCAATGCAAAATGCTTTATATGGTCACCCTGAAACGCCCAGCGTACATCCCTCACCCTCATGCTTCTCACAGCAGGCACATGGGATCAGTCAGGGCTGTAGTCCGGTGTTTACATTTCCCCTGGATATCCCTTGGGGACTCCATGGCAGCCCTAGTCTGTGCTTATCCTGACCTCTCTCCATCTCCTCATTCCACCTTACATTAATGAATGTAAAGTTTCAAGTATCAGAGTCTGGAGGTCAGGAACCATGTCGCCTTGAGCACCGGGAAGGGCATGCTGATGATCAACTGATATGTGGCCCCCATTTCTGGAGGGCGGGCTAGCCATAGCTTCTGCCTTTCGGGAGGATGACAGAAATCCAACACTTACGGCATCCCCGTGCACACAATCTCATTGCCCTTCTCCATGCTGGGACTTGGGACCTGGCTCTCACCCTGGTGATTTGAGATAGGAAGTGGCCTTACTCTCTATTGCTTTACTTCCTGTTGCCCTGGGGAGGGGTGGGGCACGGTGCTCTGTCACCTCTGTCCTTTCCCTTGGCCTTTTCTGCCCTCCTCTCAAGCAATCTGTTAATGCTTTTCCTCTTGGGCTCCACTGCCTCCTATTCTCTAGTCTCCCCCATTGGGCAGTCTGGTTCTCGGAGCAGCTCCCAGGGCTGCGGGTAGGAAAAGGAGGGGAGCTCTCCCTAAGAGTTTTGCTCCACCTACCCCTCTGGGAGGTGGCTTGGGAGGCTGGGACGCCTCTCAGCTGCCTCCTCTGGCAGAGTGAGCCTGCTGACAATGGAGGCTTGACTCCCAGTGGGCGTCCCGCTGTAATCAAGACTGAGCTGCAGCAGTTGGCTCAGCTCCACCCTGCCCAGTTGGGGCTGGTCCCCAACTCAAGGGTACAGCTGCCTGGGCTGGTCAGGAACCTGCCCAGCCTGTTTCTCCTCCATCAAGACAGTTATGTGCCTCTGTCCCACCAACCTGTGATGGTGGGCACAGAGGAAGGGGTGGTAACGCCCTCTGCCATTCCATAAATATTTACTGAGGGTCTGGGGCTGAGTATGCAACGGTGAACAGAGGAGGCAGAGGCCCTGCCCTACTGGAGCTACAATTTAGTTGGAAGGCAAATATTAAGCAAATGATCACAGTAAACAGGTTTTTTGTTTGTTTGTTTGTTTGTTTGTTTTGTTTTTATAAAAGATGATCGGTAAGGGGATCTTAACCCTTGACTTGGTGTTATCAGCACCGCACTCTCCCAAGTAAGCCACAGGCCGGCCCTAAAACAGTTCTAATTAGGTACCAGGTACCATTCTAAGTGCTATATGTGATTTGCCCATTTAATGCTCACAATCCTGTGAGGTAGATACTATTAATATTGTCCTTTTCCAGATAAGGTAAACTGAGGCACAGAAAGATTAAGTGACTTAGGGGCCAGCCCGTGGCTCACTTGGGAGAGCGTGGTGCTGACAACACCAAGTCAAGGGTTGAGATCCCCTTACCAGTCATCTTTAAAAAAAAAAAAAAAAAGATTAAGTGACTTGCCTAAGGTTACACAGCTGGCCAGTGAGTTGCCCAGAGATCCAAGCCAGGCAGTCTACTCAGAGTTCACTCTTCAGACAACTATGTCTAGTTCTACCGCCTCTCACACCAGTAAATGTATCGTTATGAAATGTGAGGAGTGCCATAAAATAAAAGTACAGGGTGCCCTTTCTTCCATTCGTTCTTCTAGCCCAACGCACAAAACCTTTTCAAATCGTTCCCACTTCATCCCTTTTATTACTAGCCTGAGAGAGAACATTCTCTCATCTCCAAGGCTGGAGTGCAGGAAGGCAGAGTTCATCCTGCCTCCTTACCCCTGGCCTGGTCTCCCTGATCAAACCTCGCCTAAAGGTTTTTTTTTTTTTTTCCTGATAATGACCCTGATGCATACACAAGTCTAGACCATCGGCTCCCCGAGGGGAGGCTGCTGGCAGCTGGCTCTGCACAGGCTGGGGGCGCCTCCCGAGTGTGCAGTCTGACACTGGCTCCTTGACCTTGGCCCTCTCTCCACATGGTGTGGGCCGGGCTTGGGGCTTGGGTCCCGCGTGTGGGGGACCCTCGAGAGAGCTCGGGGGTCCAGACGTCGACACAACTCCTCACACGCGCTCCCTTGCACGCATTTTACCAGGCCCTCACAGGGTCGCCCGGGACGAGCTCACAGATCTTTCAGCTCAGTCCGCCCCGGCGGGTGGCCCGGAGGTGGGACCCGGGGGTAGGACCCCCTCCCCTCCCCTCCGCTCCTCTGCGCGCGGGGCCCAGCCCCAGCGGCTCGCGGGGAGGGGCGGGGCCGGTGGCGGGAAGCCCCTCCCCGGGGGCGGTCCGCGGGCCGGGCGGGGGGCCGGCGGGGCTGGGGGCGGGGCGGACGGGCGGGCGCGGGGGTGTCCCTCCCTCCCTCGCTCTCCCCGGTAAAGTCTCGCGGTGCTGCCGGGCTCAGCCCCGTCTCCTCCTCTTGCTCCCTCGGCCGGGCGGCGGTGACTGTGCACCGACGTCGGCGCGGGCTGCACCGCCGCGTCCGCCCGCCCGCCCGCCAGCATGGCCACCACCGCCACCTGCACCCGCTTCACCGACGACTACCAGCTCTTCGAGGAGCTCGGCAAGTACGGCCCGCGCGCCGCCCGCCGCGGCCCCCCACCCCGCCCCGCCGCCCGGGCGCTCTGCGGCTCCTCGCCCCGCCCCCCGGCCCTGCACCGGCCGCTGCAGCGCCCCCTCGGCCCGCCCCACCCCCAGCCTTTCCCGCCAGCCGCCTCCGGGGCCCTTCGCCCCCCGCTCCCTGCCCCGCAGCCCCCTCCGCGCCCTGCAGCAGCTGCCCGGGCTGCAGCCCCCGGACCGCTCCTGGGCGCCCTCCAGCCCCGCCCCTCCCGCACCCTTCAAGCTCCCCCCTTTCCGACCCTGCCTGCTCCCCACCTTGCTCCGGAGCTCACTCTGCACCCCGTCCCCAGGTCCCACGCGCCGGGCACTCAGGACCCTCCTCACCCCTGCAGCTTCAACCCCGCTGCGGTGCCCGGCCCCGCCCCCTGCTGGTGCCGCTTCCAGGATGGCAGCCCCGCCGCTGGGCAGTGCTGCAGCACCCCCGTCCCCTCCCCCCATCCCTGCAGTGGTCCCGGGAGCCGCGCGCCGCAGCCGCAGCATCCCCCTCCCCTCCGCACTGAGCGGGCCGCTGCAGCAGCCCGGGCCCCCCACCCCCACCGCGGCGCCCAGCCCGCCCCCCAGACGTTTCCAGAGCCAGAGAGTGCGAGCGCCCATCTCGGGGGACGTAGAGGAAGATATCGTGGGGAAGGGGAGCTGTTGATGTCACACCGTGCCCTCTCTTTTCCGGCTGTCGGTTGAGCCGGGATGCAGTGAGATGAAGCCGGTTGTAGGGGGTTGAGCCTCACTTTGCCCCGTGGTTGAGGGAGATTTCTCTCTCAGGGGATCATACCCTCTTTTTAACGTCTCCTTCCCCTACCCTCAACTATTCCTGCTGAGGAAAGGGCAGGTTCTCTGTCCCCTTCTCTCCCCTGGTTCTCGGTGGCCGGGACCGCAGGGCTATCAGTGAGATGCAGCAGGTGTGTGTTTTAAGCATCGCCCACCAGCTCCTGATGTACAGCCCGGGAGGTCGGGGCTGTCGCTTTGCCAGGGACTAGGTGAGCGGGTGGGAGCCGGGTGGCACTCCACCCACCTCTATTCCGCGTCCTGCGGTGGCCTCCTCCTTCTGCCTCATGTGAGATGGTTGTGGTCACTGCGTTGGTGTGTGAGTGTGACAAAGGTCTGGTGGTGGGAGCATCACTGTCTTCAGACCCAAAGTGTGCCTGTGTCTCTCTGCCTTGCTCCACATCCCAGTTCTTTCCCCCTTTTCCCTCCAGGGGTGCTTTCTCTGTGGTCCGCAGGTGTGTGAAGAAAACCTCCACGCAGGAATATGCAGCAAAAATCATCAATACCAAGAAGTTGTCTGCCCGGGGTGAGTGTTTCCCATCTTGGCCTCTCCTTGGGGGTGCCTCCAGGGGCTGTGGCTTCTTCTGAAGATGCCCCAGGAGGTGGGGGTTGTGCACTGTAGCACTTGGAGAAGAGTTGGAATTTTAGGGTGGGTGGACTTTGCAGCCAGACCAGGAGTTGCATGGGGAACTGGACGTGCTCAGGTAGAAAAGAATGAAGATGTAAGAGGTGTAGGTAGCTGCACTGGTCCCCAAAGACTCAAGGGAGGTCAGTCCTTAGGGAGGTGGAGGATATGGGGGTGGTGGGTGGCGTGGAATGGAGAGCTCTTAATTTGGGACATCTGGCACCTCTCTCTTTGGGGCAGAGGTGGCCACTGCAGGCCTGTTCTAGTCCCTGTGCCCCAGTGGTGACTTAGGATGGAAATGCAGCAAGTGAGCAGCTCTGACAAATCCAGCCTCCCTTGCCCACCAGGCGGCAGAACAGACTCCCAAGGGAAGGGAGTCTGTAAACATCAGGGGAGGCTGCTACTGGCGAGGGCTTCTCAGGAACAAATCCTGCCAGATGAACTTGATTGCTTTTTTTGATCAAATTACAAAGTTGGTGGTGCAGTAGCAGATGTAGTCTGTACTGGGTGGAGGGCGATGCCTCGTGGTCTGGAATTCCCAGTGGCCTGGTCTGGGCAGGAGCTGCACTGCCTCAGGGTCTGAGGAGCATGAAGGCCCGGGTCTTGGAGCCTCACTTGTGAGGTCCTCCTGAGTACCCGAGGTGGAAAGGGTCAGGGCCTGTCACACCTCGAGTGTGCGCTCTCTGAACCTTGTATTGGGTGCTTGCCAAACTCACCTCATCTGATAGATGTAGACCCAGCAACGTGTGATGTGCTCTGTGAATAGTCCTGGTGAGTATGGAGGCTGGGACGTCAAGGACTGCCTGGTGCAGCTGGGGGACAAAGGTTATGAGACTCAGAGAAAGGAATTAGGGCTGGGCAATGGGACGCCATAAATATATGAGGAGCCAGGACAGATGCCCTGGGGAAGACATGGGCTTTGGCCAATAACGATGCGGGCATGTCTGGGATAAGAAACATAATAGATGTCCCAAGCGCCTAGAGAAGCTATAACATTCCACGGAAGTGGCAGTGGGCTTCTGTCATGTTGCAGTCGTTCTGGCACCTGTTAGCAGGACTGTGTCTGCCACTGGCTGGGGAGTCTCTCTCCATCCCCACCAGCAGGGCTTGTCCTGCCGTCTCCCACCCAGCCGCCATCTCTTGCTGTGCGTGTACATTGGCTGTAAAGTTGACTTGCTTGTTTTCTTTCTCTCTGGGTATCTTGAGTTTGAGCCGATGGTTGCCATAGAGATATGTGGGTGGTCAGATGCCCTCCTCCCCTGGGGAGGGGGGACAATGGGGACAGGACTGTCTGGCAGACATCCTCTGGCCAGGGATGATGGCGTGTGAGTGGATGCTTCTTCCTGCACACGCAGCATAGCCCTGGTGCATCAGAAATGGGGCTGGTGTCTGGTGTCTCTGGTGGATGTGATGCTGTGCTTTCCTTATCTCGCCGGGGTGTCCTCTGACCCAGGGGTGAGGGAGGGAGAGACAGCTGGGATGTGAGGATAGTTGGGGTGACCGTGGGGATGCCTGCCTTGGGCTTTCATTTTCTACTCCTCCTCTATCCACCCGAACTTCTCTGACCCATGTGATAGTGTCCCTTTCCCTTCCTCACCTCCTTTCAACCTTGTCCCATCTTTCTCAGCTGCTACCTTTCTTTCCCTGCCCAAATTAGATGAGGTTTGATTTCTCTTTGGGTTTTTTCCCCTCCTCGAGAAGGGGATTCTTGTGTAAAATCATATGTTTCAGACAGCAACTCCCCCTCTCTTGAGATGGTTATGCCAAGTCTGGGGCAATGTCATGCAGCCTTGTGTGCCAGGTTAACTTTGGGACAGAGGCCTGGTCCTGGCTGATAGGCACAGATGCCAACAAGAGGGGTCAGGGCTGTGTAAATGCCAGTACTGTTTGGAGGTAGGAGAGTGGGAGGATGTTGTCTTGGAGATGGAGGGAGTATGGGGGTGTAGGTGCGGGCACTGGGGATGTGAGCTCCTGGAGTGGGTTGGCCAGGGTCCCTACTAGGCTGGTGCCCATGGGTTCGGGAGTGAAGGCCGTGGCTTCCCTGCAGCCTCTCAGCTTACGCTGTATATTTTATAAAGGTGCAGCAGCTGAGGCTGGGTTTCACTCGCCGCTGTCTGTCTGTCTAGGACTTCGCAGGTGTTGGATTTCTGTGTCTGGGAATGTCATGGGCCCACCAGGGTCATCTCTGAAGGTCTGAAGGGGCTTGCTGTGTTTGCTGGCTCTCCCTGCTTGCCTGCTTTCTTGTTTGTGACTCTCTGTGCTGCAAACTGAAAGGAAAGAAAGAAGGTATAGAGCTGCTTCTCCTTGGCGTTCCCAATGAGATGGCCCAGGAAGTACGGAAAGAGATCACCTGGTCTTCTGGAGTTCAGATCTGGATGGGAAGCCTTCTTCTGGGCTGTTGTTTCTTGTCATTGTGGCCTCAGTGGTCCACGTTGGTGGCAGGGTTGCAGGGTACGGAACTGATGTGGATGTGCATTGGACACCATCTTTGAGGGCTTGTCTGCATAAAATCACTGAAAGTCACATAACGTCACTCCATGTGCTTCAGAACAGCGATAGGTGTGGAGTTGGGGCTCTTCAGGGAACCCGTGGTTCCAAGTTGAGCTCTGCTAGGCCGAAGGAGGCATTTAAAATAGGCTGCTTGGATGCAGGAGCTGGTGGGCCAGGTGATGGCAATGATAAGGCGTTATTTTAAGATTTAAAAGCACCCCCCCAAGGAGCCTGAGCCCTTATGTCTTTTTTTATTTTTAAATCTTCATATTCCCTTCTTATCTTTATTCATATGCATACAGATTTTCACCTCACGGAGCATAACATTTTATATCCTGCTCTTTGCTTATATGCAAAGCATTTTCCCCATATCGCTACAGTTGAAGGGCAAATGGTCCTTTCTTCTGCATCATTCAGGATTGATCCTTGGAGCAATCAGCATGATAAGAAACCTCTGTATTCCAGCTGCTTTCACTAAGCTAGATACTGGGGTAATGCCCTTGGCCTCACTAAGTGATGCTACCAGAAAAAGCATTATGAAATCCGTTATGGCACTTGCTATATTTATTTATTTAATCTGTGCACCCCATGTGAAGAAATGTCTATTGAAGCTAAATGTAAGTGAAAGCTTTCCTCTTCTTGAGGACCTGGGAGGTGACAGTAGGGACCTTATCTGTTAATTTCTGTGTGGGCACACCCTAGCCAAGTGCTTGGTACATACTGAGCATATGCAGGTTAAATGAATAGTCAAGAGGACTGTGTAACCAATCATGGTTGCCTTTTGGCTTTGGCTCCCAGGAAGCTCAGAGTCAGGTTGCTGGAGCCCTTGTAGTCTGCTTGGGTCCCCACTTTCTGATCCAGGGAGACAGGCTGCAAGCCCCACACGGCTGCTGAAGGAGAGGACAAATGAGGATAAAAACCTGTGCCTGGGCATAAGGCAGGGTGGGAGGTGTAGGAAGACTGTAGCTTATGATTCCTCCTTCCTTGTCATTAATGTCCTTCCAGGCCGTTGTTGGGACTTCCTCTAAGCAGTGATTTTCAATTTTAGTGTATATTAGGATCACCTTGAGTACTGGTTAAAAATGCAGGTTCCTGGGCTCTATCCAGAGACTTTCACCCAGGAGGTCTGGGGTGAGAGCCCAGAATCTGCATTTTTACCACGTGCTCCAGCAAATGTCATGCAGGTGGTCCATGAGCCACTCTTTAAGAAACGCTGTCTAAAATCAGCAACAGCAGCGACAGCTGCTCTTGCCGTGCCCTCTGGGATTCACGAGACACACCTTGGCTCAGGTGGTGTCTCTGCTGGTATGTGGCCATCTGTGCACATGGGCTGTTCTGTGATCAGGGGTCTCATTCTGGGCCCCCCGATTGGGGTGTCAGTCTGTGTTTGAGGCTGTGGCAGGCGGAGTGGCTGGGGTTGTGACCTGTTGGCTACCAGAAGAGTAAAGGCTGTCCCTTTCTGGATCCAGCTGGCCCTGGGGACTGAAATGGGATACCCCTGGGTGGTGCCAGCTGAAAGTCCCCGCCCCCTCCATGTTGGCCTGAGTAGCCCCCATGACATTTGTGTCCCCTGTGGTATCTCGGAGTGAGACTTTCCTGTTAAGGATCTGGGTGAAGTGAGGGGACGTTACGGGAGGGCGAAGCAGCAATGGAGGGAGGTGAGAAGGAAGAGAAATCTGTGCAGCCCTGGACTCTGGGACTTGAGGAAGCATCAAGGAGGTTGTGTGCAAACTGTGCTTTCCTCCTGAGGATGAAGCACCTGCATAGAAGTGACTGAACTCCTCTGACTTCTCTCCTGAAGGGACAAGGAAGTGGATGGAGGTGCTGCCTCTGTGCCAAGGCTTCTGCCCAGCCGGTTCTATCATACAGTCATGATGTGAGCTATGGGATTAAGCTCCACAGCACTGGCCTGTTGCCTGCCCTCCCACCCACCTTCCCAGAGTGACTTGGGTGCTATACCAGGGGGTGGGGATGGAGGTTGGAAGGTGGCCACATCCCATGGGAGAGGCCCCTGCTTTCCTCCTGCCACCTGCTCTGGTCCCTGTCATCATACCTTGTCAGGAGCTGTGCTGAAATCCTAGAGGAGCGTGGCTGACCCCATTCTCTGCTGAGGCTGGAGACAGGGCAGGGAGGGCTGGGTGTGACCAGCTCCTGTCGCATCTCTGTGCCTGCAGCTCTCCGAACAGCCTTGGCATGCCCACAAGGTCCTGATCCCATGGGTGCCAGAAAGGTGGTGACCGGAAGAGATGGGCACTTTGTACCTCCTGAGTGCCTCTTTGCAGAGGCTTTTTGTCACCTGCTCACAGCCAGATAGATCTGCCCCAGGACCAATGGGGAAACCAAGGCACAAGAGATTTGTTTGGGGTTTTTATTGTTTCTCATTTTTTAGTTTTTGAGCTGTAGGTATGCCACATCCTCAGGCAGTGTGGCCTTCACTTACGCCTTGGCTCCTCCTTTTGAAACAGCTTCTGGGTACCTTGTTCCTGGGATGAATCCTGGTGTATCACCCTCTCCTCTCTATCTAGGCCCCAAGCTCTAAGCTCAGTGGAACAAATCCCTCTGTATTGCTGGCAAAGACCCCACTCTGGTCTGCACCCATTTTTGGGGCTTTGTGGTGGGGAGATTTCCAGCTACTCCTCCCCGACACCATGTCTACTTCCTGGGCCCTAGCAGCAGCAGCTTCCCATCTGGTCCCCTCTTTTCTCCTCTCTTTCTTTCCCCTCCCCCACCCCCTGCTGCTGCCCTGGGAGGAGCTATTTTTAGGGGCTGCTTCCTGGGATGTTTTACTTGGGGCTGGTTACCATGAAGGAAATGTCACCAAAACAGTGGGCAAAGGCTGCAGGCACCAGGAGCCCTGCCGGGGGCCCAGGGAACTCATTGGCTGAACCTGTTCTGGCCCTTGAGCGTGGCCAGAGTGTCTACAGGCAGAGCCTTGCCTTCTTGGGGCTTGCTAGTGACCCCATGGGGATTTTCTCTGTCAAAGCTGGTTTGGCTGGCCGGCCCGTGGCTCACTCGGGAGAGTGTGGTGCTGATAACACCAAGGCCACGGGTTCAGGTCCCTATATAGGGATGGCTGGTTTGCTCACTTGGGAGAGCGTGGTGCTGTCAACACCAAGTCAAGGGTTGAGATCCCCTTACTGGTCATCTTTATAAAAAAATAAAAATAAAATAAATTTTAAAAAGCTGGTTTGGGAGCCTTTAGCTGTTGGGCACTTCTTGGAGGTTCTGTCCTTTTCCTCCTTAGTTAGAGCTTCCGTTGTCTTGAGATCCAAAGGCCAAAGTAGGGCTCAGGTCTTTGTGTTGCTCTGTTAAAACTGCTGAGTTAGGGCTGAAGAGAAGGAAAGGATGCTCGGTTAAGGGCTGGAGCCTCAGGGGTTCAGGTGGGCGCATTCTGGGCCGTGTCCCGCTGTAGTCACAGCCCTCAGCTCATCCGCAGGTGATATGGGTGTGGAGGAATTAGAAGCCGTGGCCCCTGCAGTTAGATGGTGGATGGACTTTGCTTTTATTTTTATTTTTTATTTATTTATTTTTTTTTGTCGTTTTTTCGTGACCGGCATTCAGCCAGTGAGTGCACTGGTCAGTCCTATATAGGATCCGAACCCGCGGCGGGAGCGTTGCCGCGCTCCCAGCGCAGCACTCTACCAAGTGCGCCACGGGCTCGGCCCTGGACTTTGCTTTTAATTGGAGACTCCTTCCACCTTTCAAGTGAGATTCAAAGAGGAAGGCTGTGGTATTGCACTGTCAAGGTGAGGCCAGTGGGACTGTGGCTTGGGATTCCCACTGGTTAGTGCCTAAGGACCAGGCTGTGTACAAGCAGCTGGGGAAGGGGGGTTATGACACCAACTCCCTGTGCTGCCCTTTTCTCTGCTGCTCAGAGTGGTGCCCAAGGGGGCCAGCCGAGGGCCTCTGCAGCCTGGGAAGGAGGGGATAGGAAGTTGGGAGGGCAGCAAGATGAGACTACCCCACATCGAGTGTCCGAAATCAATGGGGTAACAGGAAGCCCCTCTCCATCCATGTGGGGTCACAGACACAGACCCGTGAAATGCCCTTTGAAAAGTTGAAGGTGTCTTTGATTGGAAGTCGGGAAGGTCCTCATTGCCACAGTAGGGCTGTGCGTCCTTTCCCACTTACAGAGGGTTCTATGCTTAGGTGGCAGCAGGATCTTATTTGAAGCTAGTGCTGGCTTTTAGAGAAATGTCCGTCAGTCCCTGGCAGGGCCCTGGAGAGTCTGCCCCCGATCCTGTGGGGAAGGAAAGTGCGTCTGGAGTAGGCTTGGTTTCTCTCGGGGCTGGAGGGGAGAGGTGGCTCTAGGCTCTGTGCGCCCTTTGCTGCATGCCATCACCTCTCTTGCTTCCTCTTTTCTGCCTCCCTTGTGCCTCTGGTCACTCCTTGCTGCCCTTCCTGTGAAATTGCAGTGCCCAGGACCAAATCTTGGGGCACTGGGGCAGAAGGCAGGAGAGCTGAGACTTCCCAGGATCCTCGTTTCCCGGGGCCTGGCTCTGTCCTGGGTGGGTTGTTGGTGAAGGGCCCAAGCTGGGCCTGGAGGGCCACGGCGGGTCCCTGATCACGGCCGCTTCTGCTTTCTGCTCCTGTTGCCACCTCTGCTCTTGAGGGGGAAAACCTTGCAGAGAGCTGTGGTTGGAGCTGGGCTGACGGCCGGCAGGGGTGGGTCTGCCCATGGCAGTAGCACACAGGCGGGCAGGAAGTGGCCCTGCGCAAAGGCGGGAAGTGGCTGTTGTCAAACAGGAAGGGGGGGCTGGGCTGCGGGAGGGGGTGGGGATGAGCCCGTAGAAAGGTGGGTGGGAGGAAGGTCAGCCTTGGGAGGTCCGAGCTGCTCCCTAGAGGTCGCTGGAAGGAGGGGTGTCTTAAAGGAGGAGGCCGCCTTTGTGGCAGGAGCGTGGGCTGGTATGCTGTCACCTGGGCATGCCGAGCCAGGGCCTGTTCCTACCGCTGTGGACCACACCAGTTAAGTGACCTCGCCCTTTTGGGGCTGGGGATGCTGTGTTCAGCCGGGATGCCCTGCAGTCAGGAAAGATACTCCACACACCGTTACTTGTTCCAGAAACACCGCTGCTGCCACTGCTGGGGTGGAGCACTCTGCATTTTCCCACCCTGGACCGGCCCTGGAGGTGACGACAGGACAGGAAGATGGGGGGTGGGGGGCTGGAGACAACAGCTGGGGAGGCTGGGGTGGTGGCCAGGCTGTGCGTGGTGGGCATAAGGAGGCAGGGAGAGCGTGGTAGGCAGAAACCACACCACTCATTGAGGAGAGAGCTTCTGGATGGCAGGGCGCCACAGCCATCAAGGCCGAGGGACCGGAGGGGTCCTGTGGGCAGCAGCACTGCCTGGGGTGGTCCCCTCTCTGAGGGCCCCTGTTGCTGGCCTTCACCTGCCGGCTGCAGACACGGGCGGGCGCCACCCCCAGGACTGCCACAGAGGGCCTGCTGGGAAGCCCAAGGGCCAGCTCAGAGGGTTGGGCTGGTTGTGGACCCTGCATCTGCCCAGGCTCAGGCGAGAGCAGGTCCTACTCTGTTGGTGTCTGCGGGGATAGCTGTGGCCACAAGCCAGGCCTGGGGGACCTTGTCTGCCTAACCACTAGGCCCTTGGAAAGGAGGCTCTTGTCAGGCACTCTGCTAAGTACTGTACCCATCTTACCTTGTTTAAACCTCAGATACTGTTGTCTCCATTTCAGGAGGGAGGAAACTCTTTCCCAAGATATACGCCCAGCTCTCTCTTTTACCTCCTTTGCATCCTAATCAAATGTCGCCTCCTCACTGAGGCTTTTCCTGACCACCCCACTTAAATGTGCACTCTCACCCTTCCCTGCTTTATTTTTCTACGTAGCACTTGCCGTGACATCTAACGTGCCATTGAGTTTTCTCACTGTCTTTCCTCCCCACACCCAACCCCACTAGACTGTCAGCTGCATATGGGCAGGGATGTTTGTCTGTCTGTGCACTGCTGTCTAGAACAGTGCCTCTCACATAGAAGCCTCAGTGAGCATCTCTTGAAGGAATGAATGAGGCTCGGGTGGGTTTAATCACTTGCTGGAGTGGCAGTGCTGGGCTTAAGCCAGGGCTGTCTGACTCCAAAACCGATGCGTTCATTGCTGTTCTCCATGGTTTAGAAACAGAGCAAGGACCAAGGTGCGACCCCAGGTTCAGAGAAGACATGGGCCTTGCATGGGACGTGGGGCTCAGCACCTTGGAGTTGGGTGGCTGTTGCTAATGAGGACCCTCTGGGTCCTGGACAGCTCCTTTGAGGAGCTAGGAGCCTGAGTCTGGGTCTCTCCTCTTTCTATTCTGAGTCACTGGTAAAGCCAGAGCGCCCTTATTTTTAGTGCTATGGCAGTCATGGAATTGAAACCATTAGCCAGTAAGAGACTTAAGGGAAGAGATAGACACTAATCTTCTGGGCCTTCCTCTCAGCCACCTCCTCCGCATCGCAAGATGCTTTTCTCTTGCATCTGCCTGGGCAACCAAGCCTGAGAGGTGTGGGTTGGAGAGTGGTGATGAGTGGCCAGAGAGAGGGCCAGTGTGCCTGCAGCTTTGAGGCTTTGTACCTCCATGGAAAGTCCAGGGGCTGCGAGGAAGCTCGGGTCGCCCTCATATCCGGCCAGATCTGGAAGAAGCAAGGCCCCAGCCACCAGGTAGGGCTTTCACTGCTTCCTCGAGTGCCCCAGCTTCTGGAGGCCCCTGGCCACATCCTTGTGCCTGGGAACAAGGGATACCAGGTGATGTGGGAGTTGGGGGTTACCTTGGGTTATCCTGGCTGCATGCTTGTTGTTGGTCATGCTGAACCTGGGGAAGGAAGGCCTGACCCAGATCTTTGGGCAGCTGGGATGGATTAGCTGGGCAGTAGGAACTAATCTCTGCCTGTCCCCACCTCCTTCCACAAAGCAGAGCTGTCACTAGAGGGAAAGTTTACGACAAAGCTAGAGTGGTTGGTGAAACAATAAATACGAATTCCTTCTAGTCCATAATCCCTGCATTATCTCAAACTGACAGGCCTGGGTTTGAATCCCAGTTCTATCCCTTTCCTGCTGTGGGACCTTGGGCAAGTTATTTAACTACTCTGGGACTTAGTTTCATCATCTGTAAAATGGAGACAGTTGGCACCTAGCTGGTGAGATGGTTTTGAGGGTCATGGGAGGCTTTACAGAGGCTCTTTGCTACTTAGGGTAGAGGCAAGGTGGGGAGAAACCCCTACCAAAGGAGACAGGAATCGCTTGGCAGGTGTGGATGTGAATGTACCTGTCCAGGCATGGAGAAGTCCAGGTGAACTGAACTTTGCTCCCCAAAGCCTGGAGTCTTTACTTGACATTCTCAATTTTCTTTATCAGGTCATCATAGCATAGTGATAGAGAAACAGAGCTCTAGGCTCAGACCACATGCATCCACCGCCTAGCTGTGTTACCTTGGGCAGGTTACTTTATCTTTTTAAGCCTCAGTTTCCTCATTTGTAATGTAATAGAGCTAATCAGATCCCTACTTCACAGAGTTTCTATGAGGATGAAATATGATAGCCATGGCTCTGCCTGGCATATAGTAATGCTTCTAAGTGGTAATTATTATTACTACTCTTGTTACTGATAAACTCTGATTAAGCCCCGTGTATGGAAGGAATTCTAGGAAGCACTGTTCAGAGAGGTCCCCACTTTGAAGAGCTGGTAACTGAAAGATAACTGATATAATACATGATGTGAGAGTCCCAAGAAGTGCAGTGGGAGATTGGGGGAGGTTATCAGAGGTTATTACCCCCCAAGAGGAGCAGGGAAGATTTTAAGCAGGAGGTGACTTTTGGCAGGATACCACCAAATGGAGACAGGGAGGGGGTCTGGAGACGGCTTCTAAGCCTCCTGGCTTTGAGTAGCGTCCCTCTTTCCACTTCCTGGAGCTCTGGTTTCCCGTGGACAGAATTGACCCATCAGTTCCCTCGGATCTGGGGTCTCGCAGATTCTGGTCATTTCACCGAAGCAGAGTAACCCCAGAGCCTGAGTGTGAAGAGGTCAGAGCTCCCAGCAGTGGGCAGCCAAGAGGATCCTGGGGAGGCGCAGGATTTGTGTCCTGCTTTCTCTTTCTATAAAATGGGCATCATAATAGTGCCAACCTCATGGAGTTGTTATGAGAATAAATGAAAGGGTATATCTGCCTGGTGTAGGAGTAAGCTCTCAGTAAATGTTACCTGCTATTATTATCATTTTAGGTCATCATTTTTTTGTTCATCAACGTCTTCATTGTCAGCATCCCTATGTTTCAGGGTTGCTGTGAGGACTACGTAAGAAGATATATGCAAACCTCCTGGCACCGTGCTTGGCCAGATGTTAGGTGCTCAATACAACTTAAGTATTATTAGTATGTCTAAGAAGAAGGAGATTCTGGATGCCCTGGCACAGTGACATACCTGATGGAGTGGAAAGAGCACGAGAATTTTAGTTAAAAACCTGTGTTCAAATTCCAGCTCTGCCATTCGCTGGCTGGAGGTGTTTACCTCTTAAATCATTTCCTCATCTGGAAAAATGCTCATATAACTGTCTCCGGGATTATGGTGATTTACTGCATTAATTCAGCAAACCATCAAAAGTGCAGAGTTGGGGCCTTAGAATTGAAGGAATATGAGTAGCCAGGTGACCACAAATAGAATGGATGGCTGATGGCTTTTGTTTTCTCTCTTCTGCTTTTAGATCACCAGAAACTAGAACGTGAGGCCCGGATATGCCGACTTCTGAAACATCCAAACATTGGTGAGTGCCCCTGCTCAGAGTATTTTGTGGGTATTTTGGGGAAGGCAGGGGAGAACAGAGATCCGCTGCTTTTGTACGTAGAATTTCCTCTGCCCGTAGGCCTTTGCCCGGTGTCTTTTTTGCCTGAGCAGCATAGCAGCTGTGTCTGAGAATTCTGGGGCGTTCTAGATAAGAGACCTGAGCATCTGCATCACTGCGGTACCATCTCAGGGCTGGGGTGTGAGGCATCAGAATGGCTTTCCTGCTCCTTACTTCCCTTTCTCTTCTCACCTTTGGGCTGAAGTCCAGGGTCCTCAGCCTGTGAGGTTCCGGGCTGCTAGCCTGCCAGGGGCCATCTACAGCCTTCACGAAAGGGTCAGGATTTTGTTTCTGGACCTGAAAGAGTTTTGTTCCTGTTGCGGTGTCCTGCACTCTCTGGGGGTTTCCATGGTGTTCCTGTTTGTATTCCTCAGAGCCAGGAAAGCAAGCTGCCCACCCGCCTGGCTTCTCTGGAGAAGGGATGGCAGGAGTCACTTGGATAGGGAAGGAGAAAAAATTAAGAGGATTTCTCCTGCTCCCACCCTGACTGGGGGTACAAGAGTGTATTGTTGGTTGTTCTAAAGCCTGAGGAGGTTTGCCTGCCACAACCCACTCTGGCTCTGTTTTACATTGTTCAGCTGGAATAGTCTTTGCCAAAAGCATTGGCCCTGATTTGGCGTTCCTTGCAGAAGGGACAGAAACTGGGCTGGCTGCAGTGTCTGAGCAGAACCCCAGTGTTGGCTTTAGGCAGAGCAGGGAGCATCTCCTAGGTTTTCCCTGAAAGCCCTGAAAGCCCTGAGTCATCTCAAAAGACAACACGTGTTCTGTGCTCCCCAGGCATGGCCTAAATATCGGGGCTCCCACAGTGCCCTGGAGGCTGCCTGCTCTGCTCTGTTGGTGGTCAGGGCTGTGAAGCGACCTGCCGAAGCTCGATGCTTCATCCAGAGCTACCCAGCCTATGGTTCCCAGATCTCAGGCTAGAACACCCATCGTGAGCTTACATAGAAGAGCTGAGGTCGTACTCTAGCCCATGGGGAAAGGAGCAGCTCTGAGGTAACCAGAACCCCAGCCCTGCAGGGCTTTATAGATCACAATCAGCAGCTTGGGTTACACCCGAAGCAGATTGGCATAGCCAGTGCTCAGCCCTGCCTGGGGCAATGTGTTCCCCAGAGCCAGCTCCTCTCAGCCTGGGGGTTCTGGCCTTAGAACTACTGGAGCTCCTGGGTGGTCTCTGAGGTTAGACTTTCACCTGAAAGCAGCACAGTGGGGGCCAATGTGTGCCCTTGGGTAGGAGAGCGCCAACAGAGAGAAACACCTAGAACAGCAATCTCAAATTCAGGCATGTTTTGTTTGGCTGACTCAGTGGTCTAAAAATATTTTTATTATTTGCCAATATTTAAAAATGAGATTTCATATTTTCAAAAAAATTCTATTCCCAGCCTTTCAAATCAGAAGGCTTGGCTCTGCTGAGCCTGCCTCTGTGCCTGGCCAGAATCAGCAGAGGCAGAGCAGTGGCTGGCCCCTCAGCCCACCAGCCACCGTCCTTGCCACCCACTGTGGTCTCACATTTGTATTGCCTACCTGGTCCCTGTAGGCCTGTGATCTTGTGACCTCTGACCTAGAAGATCCAGAACAGTAAGAAAAAGCATTTGGGTGGCTAAGGCCACCCACAATCATAGAAGCATTTTGGTGTTCCAGTCCTGTGTCTCAAGATCTGAGGACAGTGACTTCCTTACTTTTATGTTCCTTGTGACCAACTCGTACAGCAGTGATGAATTGTCCTCGTGCAGGGAGGAGAACAAGGGGTAGGGGTCAGTGATGAGGGAGGCAGAAGCTCATCTGCAGCCCCTGCAACGCAGGTGTGGCTGACCACAGAAGGGACGGGCTGTAATGAAGACAACTGAGAAATGAACAGGAAGGACAAACATGGGATTCTAGCTGAAAAAAGCCCTGGGCTTCTTTTTTATGTATTTCTAGAATTAAAAATGTACTTTTTGGCTTCTTAGACTTTACTTGATTTGGTAGCCCTTTCCTTTTACGGCCTGCCCCCAGTTCAGAATAAAAAATGACGAAGGGACTGTTTATCCCAGCCATCTGTCCTATTAGGGGGCAGCAGCCCCAGGAAGGGCCAGGCATGGCACAGTCACTGTTGGCACCTGATTGCCTAGAACTGTCCTTCTGTTTCATGACTGCTCCCATCCTGAGGGGTGTTGGTCTGAGGACCTATTCCGGGGTCAAGGGCAGGCAGAGGAAAGGGTGAGTCAGGATTGGGTCCTGGGAGCGCTGGCTGGCCAAGCTGTCTGGCTTCCAGTGGGAACCAGGGCTCCTGCAGGTCCAGGAGGCGGGGGTTGCCGTGGATCCGGACTTGGCTTGTGGCAGGAGAGGGGCCAGTTTTGTGCCCCTAATTCACTATTCCTGCCCTCTCTCCACCGCTCTGTCCTTCAGAGCTGCAGCCGTCTGGGCCCTGGCCTCTTTAACTCCATCGCAAAGGGATATAAGCAGTCCAGCAGTGGCGCACAGTTGAGGACGCTGAGAGCAAAGAGCATGTGGAGAAGCTCTGGCTGCTGTCAGACTCGGAGGCACGTGGTTCAGAAGGGGTATTTAGTGCAGGGGGCTACATCCCCAGTTTTTTCCCTAATAGCTATTCTATCCCAGGACTTAAAAAGCCTGTTAGAAGAGTGAACCCTAAGGCAAACTGGGGACTTTGGCAGATAATGATGTGTCAATGCAGGCTCATCGATTGTAACAAATGTACTGCTTTGGTGTGGGATGTTAGTAGTTGGGGAGGCTGTGTGTGGGTGGGACAGGGGGTATTTGGGAACTCTCTGTACTTTTCACTCAATTTTGCTGTGAACCTAAAACTGCTCTAAAAATAAAGTTTCTTAATTAAAAACAAACAAACCAACAAAAAATGCCTGTTGGGTGTAAGGCATACTGCTGAACTCAAAACAGCCCTGGGAGAGTGGCCAGCGGTGGGGGGTGGAGAGGAGGAGACGGGGCACTGACATCTGAAGTCTGAATGAAGCGCGCTCCACCTGCGATCTGCCCGCTCCCTGCTCTTGGCTCCTCTAATGAATACACTGTCTTCCTCCGTGCTGAGCTGCCCCAGCAGTTTCAATCACAGTCTAGCATTGCAGTTTAGAGCAGTGCTTCTCAAACTTTTATGTGCTTATGAATCAGCCAGGGATCGCATTCAAATTCAGATTCTGATTCAGTAGGTTTGGGTGGGACCTGAGATTCCTCATATCTGACAGTCTCCAGGTGATGCTCATGCTGCTGGTCTGTGGACCATACCTGGGGAAGCCAGGGTTTGTGGCTGTGGAATCAGCATCCACCAAGTTTGAATGTGGGATTTGCTTCTTAGTAACTGTGATCTCTAACAAGTTATTTAACCCATCTGTGCCTGCCTCTGTTTTGTCATCTGGGCCCCTTTGTGACATTGTTTTGAGAAGATTCAGAGAGTAATGGAGACTAGGAAACGGAGATGAGGAAAACAGAAATGGAGATTCCAACTCCCAGAAGTGGTCCCTCCTCAGCGTCCCATCCCCAACTTAGTTCACACGTTATTCAAGCCAGGCTGCCATTTACCTTGGGCCCAGGGCCCATCAGCTAACAGTTCAGTGTAGCAAAAACGGTTGCAAAGAAAAAGAAGGAAAATTCAATCATGACTGAGCGGCTCCTAAATCCCCTCCCCAGGGCAGGGGTGGAGGGAGTCCTGCCACAGCCTGCTCCTGGGGGACAGGCTCAGTCCCCTGCAAGCCCCTTGGGCAATGGGACCTCCCTCCCACTGCGTTATTGCTGTGGGCATTTTTAACAGTGACACTTTTTCAGTGCTTTTTTGAGGAAGATTTGTTAGTTAAAATGTGGCATATTTTGGGGTGGTTTTTGAAGAGTTGGAAATAGCCCCAACATTTGGGTTGTGGCTTTCTCAGTCCTTGAAGATATAGTATGTCAAGTCAAGGTGTTTCGGTGTTTTGGCTTCTCCTTTCTTCCACAGATTTTAAAGAATAGTAATTAGGTTTATCGCTGAAACTCTCTAAATGCTTTATACTCCCCTTCCCAGATCTTCCTGTCTGTAGACTTGACCTTTGTGCCCCGTCATTACCGTGGATGGGCTGCGTGTCAGGTGGTTTTATTCCATGCATCCATAACCCTGCACACGGTTGTGCGTAGTTGCATGTTTGTGTAATTGCTGGTTTAAAGCCTGTCTTCCCCTTTTGCCTGGAAGCTCTGTGGTGGCAGAGCCAGCTCTTCTTCACAGCTATCTCCATCCCACGTACAGCCCCACTGCTCAGGGTAGGTGCCTAATGGACACTGTTGAGCAATCAGAATGGCCAGGGCTCATGGGGACTGGCACTCCTTTGCCCAAGAGATGGAGAAAGTGACTCCATAGTGATTCTGCGATGTCAGGAATCTTGATGTCGGTTTGTCTTAGCTTCAACTCCTGGTTCTGCCACTTAGTGTGACTTCGTGCAAGTTTCTTCGGGAGCCTCAGTTTCCCATCCTGTTAGATGGGAATGACGTAAGTAGCTGCCCTACAGAGTTAACGCGAGGGTTCAATAAGGTGACCCATGTAACGCACATGGCACGGGGCCTGAAATAGGAACAGCTCCTCGGAGTGTTAGTTATTATAATTCTGACATTATCACAAGAAGCTGCCAGGTAGGCACTTACAGTGGCGCAGTCAAGTTTCTCCTCTTGTCCTCAGTTCCTTGTTAATTTTCTTTACAAATTAAAAAAAAAAAAAAGGAGTCTTATTCAGATATGCCCCTCTTCCCTGGTGTCTTGGGCGCCTTGCTCTGGGCACACATCAGAGCCGTTCTCCAGGCTGGGTGGCCTGGAAGGACGAGTCTTCCCCTGCTGCTCCTGTCTTCTGACTCCCCTCCCCAGCTTCCCACACCTGGGCTCTGTGTGTGGCCTTCCTGGAGAAGGGCAAGCACCAGTGACTCCATGTCTGGGCAAAGGCCTGGGTCCTGCACTTTTTGCCCTGTGCTCCGCCTTGCTGTGCTGGGCTCAGGGGCGGGGGTACAGGGGACAGGACCGGGCACTGGGACTCCCCTGGGAGTGCTTGTTAGCGTCGTACCTGCTGTCCTGTTAGCTCCTCATCCTGCTACTATTAGTCACCTCCCTAATGAAGCTGGTCTTTAGCTTCTGGGACAGTTGATTTCCAGGGGATTATTTGTATTACACACTTTAATGCTTTTTAATAGCAAATTTTTAATTAAATGGAAAGTCCTTTTGGAAGTGAGGGAGCAGCAGCTGCAGCAGGGTTCAGCACGAGGCACCAGCGAGACCAGAGAAGCACAGTGAGGAGGAAAGAGGCAGGGCTTGGGGGACTTGGCTGAGTGGGCCGGGCCAGGCTTGTTTGGGGTGGGAGGGAAGCAGGGGTCTGGCCGTGTGGCTCCTTCCTTCTGTCCTAAAAGCCCTTCTCTGCCATCCGCAGGCCAAGGGAAGATGAGCTCTTTTGCCCAAGTATAGGAGAGAGTGGTTTGAGAGAAGGGGTATTAGAAGTGTCTGTCACCTGCCTTTGATCTCACTGGTAGATCGCAGAAGTACTGATTAGGGTGGGATCTGGGGGTTGAGTGACCACATCAGATGAAATAAGATAGACAACATGACGTGGATGCAGTCGCTAGGCCCTGGACCAAGCGCTGGCGGGGTAGTGATGGCTCGGCGCCGCGGGATTGCTGGGTCGTGTACTTTGTGTCCAGGCTGATGTCATTTGGGAGCGGAGGGGATGTGCAGAAGTGCGGCAGCCCTGGGGAAATGGCCCCGGGCTGCCAAGGACAAGGAAGGATGAGGCCCGGTGATTTCTCGGTGTCCGAGCACTTCACCAGCTGGTTTGGTGTCAGGCCATTCCTGGAGTGCTCCACGAGGTGCTCGCTTGCTCGCTCGTGTAACTGCCAGGGATTGGAGCAAAGGTCAAGCAGAGGGAGCCCTTCGGAAGAGAAGTTCCCCATCAGAGAGTACAGGGGAGGCGAGGGACAGGAACAGTGGGGACAGTCGCCAAAGCATAGCCCGTTTGCATTAGAATGATGCTCAGTGGTTGGCATTTAACCTGGAGGTGGCTTTGTGGGCAGAAGCTTGAAGTGGAGACCTCGAAGGCATTAAGATGGTGTTTTGCCCAAGGGCTTTGGAGGCGGGAGCAGGAAGGGATTCTACCCGCCGGCCTTTTTGTGCCGTTGGGGAATTGCCCTAGTCTTCTCTGTGCAGTGCCCTCCCGGCCCTGTCTGCGGTGCTGCTGTACGACATTTGTCAGCAGTCCCTCTTCTGGGCTCTGTTGCTTTGTTGCCTGGATGTGTGGGCTGCCCCACGTTCAGGAAGCAGTGGTGGAAACCCGTCTTTGGAGTCAGAGAACGCTTAACATCTTGGCCTGCCACTTAGAAACTCTTTGGCTTTTGGCAAGAAACATATGTCCCTGAGCCTCCAAGGTTGTCATCTGTAAAATGGGAATAACATTCATCTCAGGGTGGTCAAAAGGAGTACTAACCTCCTCGAAGCCAGGCACTATGTCTGTCCCTCCTGAATCCCACCACCTAGGACAGGATTTGGCACACCATAGGTGCTCAACAAATGCTTCTGGAATCAGTAATGTGTGCCAAGAGGCTACCACAAGGCCAGGCACACAGTAGGCACTCAGTAAATGGTTATTGTTGTCGTTGCCTGAACGTCCATGAGGCCTTCCGGGCTCACCAGCCCTTATCCTGTGCCATGTCCCTTCCTGCTGGGCTCTGCCTTTCCACCTCCTTCCCCTGCCCGTAATTCTCCTGTTCCATCTGCTCCTCTGAACGAGCTCTCTGGCCTTCCCATCTTGTCATTCCCCGTCCCTCTGCCTTCAGCGTTGCTAGGATTGTCCTGCGTCATATCCCTGGGCTGCTATCTGAGACTAGCCCCTCTGGGAAGGTTCCTGCTTTTCTTCGTCTCGACTGACTTCTTAGCCATGAAGCTCCCTTCTCTTGCCTAAGTCTGAGGTGGCAGCCAGAGCCCGAGTCTTGCTTCACGGCCACATAACCCTGGACTGGGGGCGCTGGGCACATGGCCATGTCTCCCTTCAGGAGGGAGCCCAGTGAGGCTGGCAGGAGCGGGCAGAGGTGGAGCTGCTGAGGAGAATAGGATTTCCGAGTTTTCTCTGTTAATCTCTGTCCCTATCTCCTCTCTTACAGTGCGCCTCCATGACAGTATTTCTGAAGAAGGGTTTCACTACCTCGTGTTTGACCTGTAAGTGCCACTTTCTGAGGGTGTGGGGGCCTTTCTCTCTAGCTGGCTCAAGATGAAGGCCTGGGAAAGGCCTGAATGGGTCTTCAGCTGCTGCAGAGGGTCCCTCTCGTTTGCCTGAGGGAAAGGACTTGATTGTGCAGTTTCTCTGGTAATGGGGCAGGTCGCTGGGCCAAAGCTCCTGAGAGGGTCTCCCGACTCCCTCGTGTCTCCGCAGCGCTCCGAGTCCCAGCATGGCATCACTGTGGCCTTTCTGTTCAGCAGCACACCTCGTGCAGATGCTTTGTTCTTGTTTCTTGGTGTGTTGCCCTTAGCAGAGAATTAAAATACAGCTCTTTGCATGACTTTAGAAATTCTGGGAAATTGAAGGTAGTTCTTATTAGTTGTAAACCAGGCTCCATTTGGTCTCTCCTCCACTTTGGTTATGGTTTAATAGCTTAAAAGTGGCTCTTCCCCTCCTGGAAACTCCTCTCCAATATTTTCAGGGCTGGGTCTCCGTGTCCTTGGTCTCATTAGTTTTCAGCCTCAGTGGGAGATCTGTCCTTCTTGGACAACTACGTTTTAGTGTTCGTATTGGTCTCAAACAAAGCTTTGACTTTTTGGGCAGGTCGGTTATTTTCTCTTAGATTCCTGTATCTTCATCTCTGCCTGAGTATTAGCTAATCTGTAGTTTATAGGAACAGAAATGTCCAGAAGGAAGGGAGGGCCCATGATACCCCAAGGAGAGGCCCTGTGTCATTGAAGGATTGAACATGTTCTGGGCTCTCAGATGAAACACATGTGCAGTTGGGGCCTCTCTAAAAGCTGTTCTGCAGTGTGACTCTGTTACTTGTTGGACGCTGGAGTTGGCCAAGAGACTGCTGCCTCCTCTGACCCTTTTCTTCTGTTGGTTACAGTGTTACTGGCGGGGAGCTGTTTGAAGACATCGTGGCCAGAGAGTACTACAGTGAAGCAGATGCCAGGTGAGATGAGAGCCCAGTTGTTCAAGTGTAGCTCTGGAGGTTAGGACTGAAACAAGTCTTGGCCATCTTATGAGGCCAGCATGGTGCCTGCTTGAACAGTCTTTGAGGAAGATCAGAAGAGCTCTTTGTCTGGACAGAGATGAGATTCTGTAGAGCCTGGCTAGGGCTGCATTCTGTGGGAGATATTAGAAGTTCTCAGATCAATTTTTTGCAAAGCTATCACAAGTCTCCTTTACCCCGTCACCCCAGAAATATCTTTCTTTACACTGCTGTGTATTCACATGCATGTCCAAGGTCCTCTCTACCCCACTTCTTTCCTTTGACAAATCAGGCCGCAGAGCTGAGGTCCTGGGGTGATCCAGCAATGGAGAAAAAACATGGTTTCTGTCCCGAAGGAATGTAAGGTTCTGGGTTAATGTAACCAGGAGCCTCCTCAGGAGCTTTCAACCTCTGTCACCTTGTTTCTTGGTCATTGTGAGCGGCCCCAAGATGGGGCTCCTCTGGCTGTAGGATCATCCCCCAGCCACATGGCCCAGCCTTCTGTGGAAGCCCTGGTGGCTTCTTCATGTGACACAGCAGAATTTCTCCCACACCACGTCTCCAGGCGCTCGCTTGGCCTGCCTTTCCCACCTCGGCTCTTCCCCCGGCCCGCTTTTCTCTGAGGGTGATGTCCTTGCAACCTGGTTTTGATCATCCTGCCTGCAACTTATCTGGCTTCTGCGGCGGCTCTGGCTGCCTCTGGACAGTGGGGGAGTGTAGCTTCCTCACGAGTTTCTCAACCCTGAGAGGCAAACGTTTGCTGATCAACTTCAGATGCTTCAGCCTCAGGAAGAATTCTCAAGTGGGGAGATGCATTCCAGTGCCAGCAGGGGAGGACCAGGCTCTGGGGCGGGAAGAGGCGGTGATAGCTCCGGGAGCCTGGCGAGAAGGAGGGAGAGCTGGGGGGGTGACTGTACCAGTGGGTTTGGCCTGGCTCTGCTGGGACACTTCGCACTTTTGCCATTTTTGGCCAGAAGGCTCTCCCTGCTAGCCCGGCTCTGTTCTAATTATACATTTCTGTAGAGACTCGCCTCTTTGACTTGGTCCTAAAGTCTCTTTGGCCCACTCGTGGACTATGTCCTGTGGGGAGGCCTGAGCATCAGCATCCAGGGGTTTGGTAAGACCCCTTGGCTCTTGTGGGAGCCCCAGCATCAGATTTTAGAGAAAGGAATAAGTTCAGGCCACCCAGCCCAGGACATTTGGACACTCTGCAGAGCTGCTCAGTATGCCTGGTAGTGCCTGATGACGGAGGATCTGACATTTTAGGCCAGATAATTTTTTGTTGTGAGGGCCTCTGCTGTGCACCGTAGACATTTAGAAGCATCCCTGGCCACACACACACACACACACACACCATTAGTCGTGACAACCAGAAATGTCACACACACACACACACACACACACACACACACACCATTAGTGCACCACACCTGGCCACACACACACACACACACACACACACACACACACACACACACACACACACACACACCCACACACACACCATTAGTCGTGACAACCAGAAATGTCACACACACACACACACACACCATTAGTGCACCACACCTGGCCACACACACACACACACACACACACACACACCATTAGTCGTGACAACCAGAAATGTCACACACACACACACACACACCATTAGTGCACCACACCTGGCCACACACACACACACACACACACACACACACACACACACACACACCATTAGTCGTGACAACCAGAAATGTCACACACACACACACACACACACACACACATTAGTGCACCACACCTGGCCACACACACACACACACACACACCATTAGTCGTGACAACCAGAAATGTCACACACACACACACACACACACACACACACACACACACCATTAGTCGTGACAACCAGAAATGTCTTCAGGCATTGTTGATGTCCCCTGGAGTGCAAACTCACCTCCAGTTGAAAACCACTGTTCTACACTGGCCACCCTCCCTGCTGGGAGTTTGACAGCAGGGATGGCTGGAATGTTTGCAGGGTGGATGGCCTGAATGTGAAGCTGGTTTAGTTTGTCTTTTTCTATGCAAGATCATCAGAAGTGCTCTTCAGGTGCCCTGTCTGGAACCCTCTTAAGTTTATTGTTTCTTAAAGGTATCCGTGTACTTGTTTGGCCTCCCCTACTAGATGATTCACTTCAGGGCAGCTACTGGGTCTTGTTCATCTTTATGTCCTGTGTGGTACCAAGCACAGTGCCTTATAGGCACTCAGTAAACATTTAAATAAACAGATGAGTGCACACACCCCAAAAACAACTTAGGTGGCTTAGCTGGACTCTCCTTTCTAAGTTGCCAGCACAGGCGTCTTCTCCAAGAACAAAGTTACAATGTGGGGAAAGAGAAAGAAGCAAGGGGTTGGATGGGCTCATCTTTCTCAGGACTCTGGGGTGTCTTTCAGTCTTTTGAAAGCAAATTGGCTGTGTTGGACCTTTACAGTCAAAAGAAGGCATGGTGGACCCCTGTTCTAGTTTCTTCTCTGCCATAATCTGCAGGTGGCCCTGGAAAAACCGCTTAATCTGCCAGGGCCTCGGTTTCCTCTTCTGTAAAGCAGGTTGAACCAGATGACGTCCAGGTTCTAGCTCGTCATCCAGTGATTCTCTATGAACCTGTAACCCACTGTTCCTTCCTTTAGTCCACGGCCTGTAGTCATGGATGAGGTGGTTTAACCACACACTGATATTTCTTTTCCTTCTGCTTTTGCAGCCACTGTATACATCAGATTCTGGAGAGTGTTAACCACATCCACCAGCATGACATCGTCCACCGGGACCTGAAGGTACGACCCAGACTTCCCCCACGTCCCCCTCCAAGCCCCGGCCCTTTGCCTCCCGCTCATGAAATGTTGGCGCCACCTGGCGCCAGGTAGTGGTACTGCGTGGGCCCGAACTAGGCTCCCTCTGGGCTGCAGGGTGGGTACCTCACAAGGTTCTCTCTGTTCCTTCTGCAGCCTGAGAACCTGCTGCTGGCGAGTAAATGCAAGGGTGCCGCTGTCAAGCTGGCTGATTTTGGCCTGGCCATCGAAGTGCAGGGAGAGCAGCAGGCTTGGTTTGGTAAGGGTGACCCTGTCTTCTCGGAATGCAGCCTCCGCCCTTCCTCCTCTTCCTGATCTGCCTTCCTCTTTCAGAACTAGAAGCCAGATCCTTAATGGTCTTGGCCTCCTCAGAGACTGGAGGAGGGTGGGAGGGTGCAGAGATCCCTCCTGGTCCTACGTGACTCAGTACAGTGAGACTAGCTGTTGTCAGCACTGCGTTCTTTCTACCCCTGGGGAGGAGTTGGGAGTTCCTGGTAGGCACATGGACTTGCCCTCTGATTCAGATTCCAGGCACTGCGAGAAGCCCAGCCTCTCATCTCTTGCTGTCCGGGTACAGAGAGCTTATGTAGCAAAAGCCACAGGGATGAGAAGGGCCTGGGGAAATTGCTGAAATGGATTTAATGAGAGAGAAAGTGGGTTCAGTGTGCCTCTGCCCTCTCTTCTGCTGCAGGTTTTGCTGGCACCCCAGGTTACTTGTCCCCTGAGGTCTTGAGGAAAGATCCCTATGGAAAACCTGTGGATATCTGGGCCTGCGGTAAGCCCATTCCACACTCTCAGCTTTTCGGTGTTAAGGTCCCTCGACTTCTGGTGATGGCGAGAAAGAGGCATCGCTATTCCTTGCGGGTCCCACAAGTGCCTGTTGTGTGTGAAATTGTGGTGTTTGCTTTAGTGCCCCTGGGATAGCTGTTCCCATCACATCCTCCTCCCCAAGTACTTCCTGGATTATATTACAAACTTCTTGGAGAGGGATTTGCCCACGCCTTAGAAGATGGCTTGTGCCTAAAGAAATCTCTGATGTGACTTGGTGACGTGAGGAGTGAGGCATAGCAGGAGGGGCTAGTGGCACAGCATTATTGGCTGGCATCCACTTCTAACTCTGGTATGGCCCTTGCCTTTCTGGGTGGCTGTGAGCCCTGCATGGCTTTTCTTGGTCCCTCAGGGTAGTAGGTGACTAACCCCAGTGACTTGTGTGTTCTGTCTCATAGGGGTAATCCTGTACATCCTCTTGGTGGGATACCCTCCCTTCTGGGATGAGGACCAGCACAAGCTGTATCAGCAGATCAAGGCTGGAGCCTATGATGTAAGGACCAGTTTGTGGGAGAGCCACGCAACCACAGGGGAGGGCAGATTTCCTGCCCCTCAGGCTCTGTCCAAGGGAGGGGGCTCGTTTAGTGTGTTACATGATACAGGATTATCGGGGGACTTTGAGGACCCAGGGACGGGCATACAGGGCTCAATTCTTGCCACCCAATGTCCCAGGGAGCAACTTTCTCTTTTTTTGCACATACTTCTTTGTAGCTATAAAATTAAGGAGCCCACTGAAGCCTTTTGATCTTTATTTCCAAAGAATGGAGAGTCCACATGGTCACTGCATAACACAGGGAGGAGGAATCTGCAGCTCTCTCTGCTGTAGGGGTACCTTGGGCACATTGCTGAGCCTCTGTTTCCTTCTAAGTAGAGAGATGGGGTTAAACCACAGAATGTTGGAGTCCCCTTCCTGCTCCAACCTGATATTCTGACATTCTAGCCATGCTTGTTCTGTTTTCATTTCTCATTCTTTAAGTTGACCCAGGGCTTCTCTAACTCTCTGCAGGGCAGCTTTAGGTACCAGAGTATCCCAAGTCTAGGAGTCAAGTTGAAGACAGAGCCTTTGTTTCAGGGTGTGAGGCTCACAGATTTCATATTCCTCTTCCCCCTGTTCCTGCTCCTTAGTTCCCATCACCAGAATGGGACACAGTGACTCCTGAAGCCAAGAACTTGATCAACCAGATGCTGACCATAAACCCAGCGAAGCGCATCACAGCTGACCAGGCTCTCAAGCACCCGTGGGTCTGTGTAAGTGTCTTCGCCCAGGGACGAGGAGATAAGGGATGTCAGCCCCCCGTAAGCCCTCAGTACCCCCTTTATTCTCCTTTTTACCATCAGAGAATCCTTCTGGGTCCTGAGCAAGGATCCAATGGGAAGACAGGGGCGTGGGTGGGACTCAAGGTCAATAAATGTCTTGGGGTGGGGACTTGGGGAGGCTGATGGGGCTAACAGGCCTCCACTCACTCGTTTCTCCCCCGCCCACTGTTGCCAGGTTGTGATTTAGATCGGTTCTTGAATGAGGGCTTAGGCTGACCCCGGCGCACTCTAAGTAGTTGATGTTAGGAAGCAGCTGGCGAAACCCAAACTGAATTCCCGAGCTTGAGGCAGACTCAGATCTCACCTCTCATGCAGCTCTGATGGGCCTGTGACCAAGACCCAGCGCATAAGCAAAAGGGGCCCCGAGCTCTTCAAAAGAGCATCCCAAAGCTTGGTCATAAAGACCCCAGCCAGATTCCTGGGAAACCCCTTAAACTTTTGTCAGTGTGGGTCAGCATACTCAGTTTTCACGCACAGTTCTGTCCAGCTGAAGTATCTATGTACTTCAGACAAAGAAGAGCGTCTGGGACAGTTAGACATCTTGACAACCACAACACATTTATTTGTTTGTCCTTTCCTGTGTTTACTGAGTGCCGCTTTAGTTTTGGTCACTGTGCAAGTCCTGGTGATACAAAGCTGAATGGGGCATGGTCCCTGCCCCCAAAGATCTCAAAGATTATCTGGGGAGACGGGCACTCAAACAGGCAACCAAACCCACAGCGTGACGAGCATGTGAAGGAAGGTCATGAGAGTACAGGAGCTTCTGGAGGGCAGTGGGGTTACTGAGGGCTGCATGGAGGAGGTGACCTCTGTCCTGGTTCCTGGCAGATGACTAGGGGTTCCATGGGATGTTAACTAGGGGTTAGCATTGGCCAGCGTGCGCGGTCATGGGCAATTGTGGCAAGCTGAAGGAATGTTAAGCCGTTTGGTTGTAGATGAGGCCATGACTAGAGGAATGCAAGAGGATGAGACCAGAAAGCTTCCACGGCTTACAAGTTTCTGCCTAAGAAGTTTGGGTTTTATTCTGAAAGCGTAGGAAACCATTTAAGGGTTTTAAAGAGGAAATGAAATTTGCATTTAAGGAAGATCACTTTGGAAGCTGGGTAGACAGCAGAACTGGAGAGGCAGGAGCCGGGGCAGAGCACTCAGGAAGCTTCATAATTGTCTAAGCAAGACCAGAAGAGGCCTCAGCTGAGGCTGCAGATGGGGAAGCGGATGGTGTGGCGAGGAGTGGACACGCCCAGGAGATGTCTGAGAGACTGAGTCAAAGGGGTCTAGAGGCCATTTGCATTTGGGGAGTGAAGGAGAGAGAGGGATCTATGGGGACTACCAGGTTTTGAGCTGGTGACTGAGCGGAGGGTTGTGCCATTCACTGACCCCGAGGAGGAGCCAGTTTGTGAGAAAAGATGATAATTTTAATGTCTGGGGACCTCCAGCTGGAGACATTCAACAGGTAGTTAGAAATATATGGTTCTAGAGATTAGAAAAGAAGTTAAAAATTGGACATACAGGTTGTAGTAATCTCTGTGCGGTTGGTAGGGGGGCTGCGGAAATAGGTGGGATCATTCCTGCGCGGGTTGAATTCTTACTGTGAGCTTATATGAGGGGTCTTCAAAAACGATTATGGAAAAATTCATATTACCTCACAACCCTGTGTTTCCACAGACTTTTGAACTATATTCATATTACATCAGTAACAAAAGAGATGGCCACTAAACACCAGCATTAGTGACAGGGAGGGTTAGAGGAGCCAGCAAAGGGGACTGAGAATGAAAGCCTCTGTAGTAAGAGGAAATTCAGGAGCAGGAGATCCAGAAGCCAGGGGACAGGAGGTCCCAGTAAGGGAGCACTGGTGGTCACGTGCCCCGAGAGGGTCCCTGATAACGGTGGGACGGGATCGTCTGGCTGTGGCCAGTTGGAGGCCACCGTCTCGTCATTTCACTGATTGAGGCGGTGGAGTGGGACGGATGGAAGCCTGTTCTCAGCCAGGCAGAGAAGGAAGGGGGTGAGGAGGGGCCCGGGAAGCTGGACGGTGAGGGCGGAACACAGCGGCACTGCTCAGAGGAGGAGGGTGGGTCCGGGAGTTTTGAGTTTTTCTTTAAGATTTATGTAAGGAGAGGCTTGAATGTAATGTGCAGAGTGCAGAGAAGCATCTAGTCCGGGGAAGGGGTTGGAGATATTAGCTAGTTGAGGAAGTAAAGGTTTGGATAACAAAAAGAGAGAGGGACCCCAGTCTGGGTCTGGGGTCCACGCAGGTGTGGGAAGGTGTCTCCGAGGCTTGGGTTAGGTCAGAGGTGGCGAAAGTCACCTGTGGGGGGGGTGCGGAGCTGAGGTGAGGGGAGTTTGTTCGTGATGCCCTCTCGTTTCTCTTCGAGGAGAAGTTTACTCTGAGGAGGAGGCGGTGAGATGAGAGATTCAGGGAAGGTGGAAAAGGTGGGGAGAGATGCTTTGGGAAGCAGGGAAGCGAGGCGCCCACGGGTGGGGGACGGATTGAGGGGCGGCCCTGTGGGCTTGCTGGCACCACGCTGCAGGTCCCAGGACGTGTCGTTCTAACAGGCCAGTCAGGACAGCAACAGCAGACAGAGGGCGTGAGCAACTTAAAACGGGGGGAAATATGTTCTGGGGGTCATTTTGGGGGGTCCCACCCTCTGCAATCCTGTATCTCTCTGTAGCCCCTGAGGACATCACTGTATTATGACATTACATAATAACTGATGCTGGTATTGATGACCCTGGGTCATCAAGGAAGTGTAGACCATGTCCCGTGGGCCCTGAGGAGGTTAGGAATCTAGCAGTAATTACATGGAAGAAAACTTTCCATCCAAAACGATGAAGAGAATTGATGCTTCCAGGTAAAGACCCTCAGCCTCTCGGATCACAGCTTCTCTCAGAAGCCCGGGGTGTTGAGAGGGGCCCTTGGAAGGAAGGAGTGTTCTCTGTAGGGAGCAGGAGTCCTGCCTGTCCTCTCAGTGCCCAGGGTCTGGGATGCAGTAGATGCTCAGTAAACAGCTCCTGAAGGCGTGACTGAACGCGGTCACCACACGTAGGATGCTCTCTCCCGTTTCGCGTCCTCAGTTTCCCAAGGATTGGATTAGAATGCTGCTCTCAGTCCCCGCACCTAGCATCAATTACCTTCAGTGTTTTCATGCTTTGTCTTTATGTAGTCTTGAGTTTTGGGTAGTGCTTTTATTCTAAAAGAATTTTCACATCTGTGACTTCAGTTTATCTTCAGAGCAACTCTGGGGTGGCCAAGTGCACAACCCCGTCCTGGGCACGGCCATCGGTGCCAGGACTGTGGTGAAGGGCAGAGGATCTGGGCTGGGGGCTCACGGCCTGTCTGTCTGGCTTCCAGCAACGATCCACGGTGGCCTCCATGATGCACCGTCAGGAGACTGTGGAATGCCTGCGCAAGTTCAACGCCCGGAGGAAACTGAAGGTGAGCCGTGCTTCCGGGCTGCCAGCCTCCTGAAGTCGTGCCCTTTAACCGTGTGGCTCCTGCCCCATCACAGAAGGAAGCTCCCCTCCTGGCTGGAGCTGGGCTGTGAAGGCTGTGCATGTCGGGGGTCCTGATGCTTTCTAGAGTCCGATTGAATTCATAGGCCTCTCCTCTTTTCCCAGGGTGCCATCCTCACGACCATGCTTGTCTCCAGGAACTTTTCAGGTATGTTTTCCCAGCTGTGCATTTTAATTCTGCTGAGGTGAGTGGGTCAGGAAAGGGGCGTTGCCCCCCATACAGCGCTGGGCATCTCAGGCAACACCTTGGCCAAGGACGGATGAGGACCTGTTTGGAGGGGCTGCTGCTGCTGAGCCCTGTGACTGAGATTCTGGGTGGCTTTGCTTGGGTTCCCATTTCTGAATTCTATTCCCTAGAAACTCCAAGGAGGAGCCTGCCCAGCCTCCCACGTACTTTTTCCCTGTGGATCCTTAGTTAATTCTCTGAAGGCTCAGCACTTTAAGATTTTAGCCAGTCTAGGGTGTTGGAGGGTGTGCTGGGGGACAGAAAGAAAGATGGGGTAGTGAGTCTGTTCAGTTTGCCAACTGGGATGATCTCTGACTTCGCTGCATCCAAGGAGAGATGACTAACAGAAGTTATTCCAGATGTGAAACCTCTTACAGAGACTTGTGCTGAAAGTATTGTCTGTGATACTAGCTGTAAAAGGGAAGAAACGGAGACCAGCAGGAGGGAGGGAAAGGAACTTGCATAAATTTGCATGAGGAATTGGGAGAGCTGGGACCAGTCATTTGGAAATCACACTTGACATTTCTTTTCAAGATGCAAGACACTCCACTGCCCCTTGACTCCGCCCCGTCATTGTTTGCCTTGGGCTGGAAAGCAGTGGCTTTTCTGTGAGGAAGAGATTAACATTAGGACTTAACTAAAGACAGACAGGTCTCTTCTCAGCTTGCCATTTGCCCTGGTCTTCCCCTCTCTAACCCCCAGCCTCGCTGTTTTGGTTCAAGAACCCCCTTCTCATCCTCATAACAAGACTCCTTCCCTTGCTTTGCCTCTGCACCCCCAGGGAGAGGGGGTTGTGCGGGAGCACCAGCCGCTGCTCGGGTAGGCAGCCGCTTCTGGGCAGAGGTTGCTCCCTTGGGCTCGGTTCCCAAGGGGCTTATCTTTGCTGGTTCCAGTAACCCAAGCCTTGGCTTGAGAATGTGCAGGCAGGAAGGTCTAGGGCTTCACGAGCTCTAGCCCAAGAGACAGAGAACTCTGGAATGTCAGGACTGGATAGTGAGCCCATGGGGTGCCCCATCTCAGGCCCATCCCCTGTGACCCTGGTTTAGGGCTCGCTATTATGTCGTGGGACCCACAAGGGAAGATTGTGGTTCTGGATTCACCGTACAGATGGGAACTGGTGGGCACAGCTGGCCACCTCCCACAGAGGTGAAATTGGAGTCCCACGCCTCTCCCATTGCTTCCTGTCTTCTAGTTACCTGCAGCTTCTACTTTCTGGGTTTAAGAGACTTTCTAGAGGACACTCAAGGGCATTTCTGAGCTGCCCCTAGTGTTGTGACCTGTCTTCTCTCCTCTCCAAGTCAAAGACATGGGAAGAAAGGCAGGCTTTTGCTTCTCTTGAGCCTGGCCAATCAATAGCAAATGCCTGTCCTGTGGCCTCAGGCCTCCACAGCACCCTTCCCTTCCATTTCAGGAAATTGGTGTCCTGGTTTCAGGAAATCGGTCTCTCTGTTAGGACAAAGCACTTTTATTCATCTCTAAAGAGCCTCCTGTCCTTGTTGCCTAGACCTCATCTGGCCTTTGAGCTCACTTAGCCCTGGGTCAGAGGAGACCAAAAAAGAATGCTTGTAAGCATTCCAGGATGGCCTCTTCTACCCTGATTTTGGGAGCGGAGGACAGAGCTTGTCTCTGGAAGCTTCTGGAGAAAGAGGTATCTGCAGGTGTAATCAAGAAGGAAGGGTACCTGTGTGTTTCCTAAGGAACAAGCTAGGCTGTTTTCTGAGTTGACCCCAAATAGCAGGTGCAGTTTAGCCCTGGACTCCAGCAGCTTGGCTAATGGTAAAATTAGGCTTCTAGAATTTATTGCTTCAGCAGCCTTTGTTTTCTTTCTGGGGGCTTGTTTCTTGGGCATCTTCACCTTCAGCACACTGTGAACTATAGGCTCAGAAAAGCTGCCTCTCCTGGCTACCTCCCTTAAGAAAGGGACCCGTGTCTCTGAGTGGGGTGGGGACGTGGAGCTGGGGCCCATCAGTAAACATGGCTGCACAGGGCCATGGATCCCCCCAAGGCCCTGAGTCCCAGTCTCACTACTGTTTGGAACATGGCGAGGGTCAAGGGCAGCCCTGTGCTCCAGGCTCTCTGATAATGGCTTCATTTAGGTCCTAGAGAGGGAAGGTCTGAAGGCAAGGCTCAGAGTCCTCATAGCGTTATGCTTGGGCTGGGCTACCTCAGGAAGAACACCCACCTCTCACCAAATCAGGCCTTTCCCTGTGGACCCTCAGCTGAGGTGGTCATAGGATGGGCACTGAGGTCATTTCCACAAAGTGGAGACACGGTATTCCCTATGCCCTGTCCCAGCCTGGTCTTCCCAGGCCCCCAGACTGCTGCAGGGCTGGCTGCACCTGCCTCATCGGCCTGCCCGAGGCACCTCTGCTACCCCAGCTGGGCTGGCTTGGCCACGCCACCTGGGCCCCGCTGTGTGTGGGCGGCCAGCGGTTCCCGCGCCTCGGCTGGGGCATGCTCGCTGCTGACTGGCCCCCGTGGCTTTGCGGCAGCTCTGTGCACTGAGAGATTGTATCCCCTCAGTTGGCAGGCAGAGCTCCGCCCCCGCCTCGCCTGCCGCGAGCGCCGCCGGCCTGGCCGGGCAAGGTACGTGGCATGAGTCCTCCCTGACCGCCTGCCTTGGCTCCCTGCCACCCTACCAGGAGGGCCAGCATGCCAGGCCCACTCACCAGGGAGGCGAGTCCCATGCTTGCGGGCTGAGATGGGCATGCCGGACAGACCACCTAACTTGGCATCTGCAAGCGCATTGGTGTTAAGGAGCCCCCTAACCAGCGGTGCATGCTGGGCGCTTGCCAACTTTCAGGAGGCAATAGCCTGGGGATGTGGAGCTGGGCCCTAGGAGCCTCTCCTCCAGATGGCCCGAGAGCCTGACCTGCCTGTGGGGGCTATGGCTGATGGCGGCCCCCCCCAGTGACTAAAGTCCAAAGTCTAGGACTAGACTTCTGCAGCACTGTGTAAGACCACACAAAGGAAACCTCTCCCATCAAAATTGTAAAATCTGGTGTTTGCAGGCCTTCAGGTCTGAAAGGCTCTGGAGTGCAGAGCCTTGGAGTCAGCCATCCCTGGGTTTGGATCCTAGCCCTGCCACACCCTGAGCAAGTCATGTCAGCTCTCCCAGCCTTAGTTTCCCCATCTTGTGTATTGAAGGCTCTTGACCCTGCCTGTACAGGACAACCAATTACCTGGGAGCTGGTAAAAATTCCTGATGCCAGGACCCCACCCCAGACAAACAGAAGCAGAATCCCTAGGGGATGTGATAGGCATAAGCTCCCTAGCTGATTCTAATGGGCGACCAGAGTTGAGATCTGGCTGTTGTATGTCAAGCACTTAGACATTAGGTGGTCAGTAAACACATTTAAAAAATAGTAATTTTCAAATTTAGCATGGCTGGAGATAAGACCAATGGCCTTTTTTAGAATCAGAATTCTTATGGGGGAAGGACCCCTGTTCTCACTGGAGAGAGATGGGATGCAGCATGGGTAGGAATGGCCACCTGAAGGGCAGAAGGGTAGCAGCAGTTGTGACCACGGTTGACACAGAGTACTTGCTGTGTGCCATGCACTCTGCTAAGTGCTTTTCATGCATTATCCTATGGGATCCCCACAATCCCACAGGATCCCCAACACTGTTCTGTGACCTCAGCCCTGTTTTATCCCATTTTATAGATAAATTGAGGCTCAGAGAGGTTAAGTAACTCACCCAAGATCACACAGCTGGCAAGTGGTGGAACCAAGATACAAACCCAGGGCAGTCCAGGTGGCTCAGACAGTTGGGCTGATTTCATCTCCCTATGCCTTCCAGACTCTCCACCCACTGTCTGCTGCCTTCCTGTGGCTTTTGGCCAGCCAGTGTCACCAGCCTTCCAGCACAGAGCTCATCAGTCTTGAGTGTCACCCTGTGCCTGGCTAAAATCTGTTTGACAGCTCTTTATTCTGTCTAGTCCTTTCCTGTTCATGGGTCCAGAAAGTAGACTCTGGAGAAAAGGTGGCAGCTAGGCCCCAGTAAACCTGGTAAGGACCTGTCCAGTGAAGGCTTCAACCCCCTGGCAAAACCCTCCTGTAGGTGGTCCTGATTTCTGTGTCTGTGCCTGTCTGTCCTCATGTCTGGTCTCCTTCGTGAACTGTGACACTTTGTTTCTTGAGAACGCTCAGGAGATGTCTTGCATCCTTCCAGTTTGGCCGTCCAGAGAACCTCCGTGGCATCTGGGGATGGAGCCCTCACCTTTCACCCTGGCATTCTGCTTCCAGGCCTGGTGGAGGCTGCTGAAGGCAGAGTTCCCAGTGTCCCAGGCAGCTCCAGTACTGAACACGGTTTCTCCCAAGTGCAGTGTGTCCGTGTCCGCTGAGCCCTCTTCCATGGCAGAGGATATCCTAGGGTGCCACCCTGAGGGCTCTGCTGCTGCTTGAGATGCCCTTCGTACTGAGGGGCTGCTAGGAAGGGCCCTTCAGGGGTTTCGGGAGACCACTGGCTCCCTTGCCAGACACAGCAGTCTCTTGCAGATCCAGCTGCCAGACTTGAGGTTGGGGAGAGGGTACATTGAGGAGACTTGATTTTCCTCTTTGTTTTCACAGCTGCCAAAAGCCTACTGAACAAGAAGTCAGACGGTGGCGTCAAGGTAGGTGTCTCTCCAGCCCTCCGACCAGAGGCTGGCCTCTCTCCCAGCAGTCACTGTGGGGACATCCTGACAACTTGTTCTCCCTCTCCCTGGGAATCTTCCCGTCCTAGCTCTTCTGCTTTAAACCGGAAGCTTTTGTGCCCAGAACAGCAGGTTCCACCGGCCTGAGAGGGGAGAAGGGAGAGGTCTTTCTCCTGACCCAAGCTTGATGGGACAGACTCGGGGAGCGATCCACATTAGAGCTGACCAGAGCCGAACCCCGATCCCGTCTTCCACTGGGTTTTTTAGGTCATTTGGTTATTCTTTATTTTATTTTTTTTTCTTTTTCTTTTTGAAGCACAGCCCCTTATAATCAGATGAAAGCAAAGTTTGCCTGAGTGATTCAGTCAAGGTACAGGGCTTGGAACCTGAAGCCACTGTCCTTTTGGTCTTTTTCCTTATCTCTAAAATATGTCCAGAACCCAGCTCAGAGACCACTGAGCGAACGTGTCTTAAGCTTTCTTGAGGCATAGGCTCCTCAGAAAAAGGCGAGGAACACAGGGTATCACAGCTCGTTCCCATTTGGCGAGGGAGCTGTTCCTATAAGGCAAGAGAAGGGACCAGGGGCCCTCGGGGGCCAACAGAAGGCCCCGCTGGGAGTGGCTACTTGGCCGAGGGAACGTAGAGGTGGCTGGGAATACCCAAAGGACCCAAGGCGTTCTGTAGATGCTCTGGAGGCTGAAGGAGTCCTGGGGCTTGGGCACTGGTTAGGAGTTAAGCTATCTTGAAACCCACCAACTTATGCCATAGAGAGTTTCAACCATGGAATTATCCAAATCTTTGAATCTCCAACAAAAGTTTAAATTAGGCCTTTTCCCAGGATCTTGTATCCACAGCTGAGATCTGCCCCACTCCCTTCCCTCCCACTTCCTCTTTCCCTCGTTCTCAGCATGCCTGCTTCTGTGTCCTTCCAACCCTAGGAGGGGAGCTTGGGCTCTGCGCACACCTGCTGACATGGAGCTGGGGTGGCCGGGCAGCCCCCTTCCCCCGGATCTGGGCGTGAGCTGGGTGGGTGGAGCCAAGGTAGGAAAAGGGGACAGGTTGAGTTGGAGAAAAATTTTGGATATTTCTACCTGGGGAAGAAGCTAAAATCAATCAGTCTTTACAAAGTATTTAATAGTAAATACCTATCAGAGGTCCAGCACTGCCCTCAGTTTGGGGGGCGCACAGAAGAGGTGTAAGAGGTGATGCAGTCATCGTCCAACCTGGGGAAGAGGGAAGCACGCATCTGGACCTAGCTAAGCCCTGGTACTGGATACTGCATGGGATGGCTCAGCCCACGAAAAAGCTTACAGGAAAAAGCTTGTTGGAGAAAGCTTAAGGGACATAGGAAGGTTGGAGCCAAGTTAGTGATTGCCTCCGGGCATGGAGACAGACATTTCGTTTTTTACTTTGCACTATATGTCGTCCTTAAAATGAGTTTCTTACTTGTATAACTTAAAAACAACAGAACATATTTATGGGTTCTCTTACACATATGGATGTTCTCTGCTTAATGGGAACACAGGGTGTGTGATAGAGGGATGTCAAACATAGGCAGGATCAGTCTGGTCAGGCAGAATGAGAGCTGTGTGTGTGTTAGACCCTGGGAGGTACCCCAGGCCGCCGAGCAGGACGCTGTGGCAAGTGGGACGATGAGGATTTGGCTGAGAGTGTGAGGGCGAACGGAAGAGGGGAGGAACTGGACGCAGAGGTGTCCATTAGGTTGTGTGGTAACCTGGGGGGAGGGTGGAGAAGAACAGGTGATTAGAAGTAGAAAGGGGAGTACTTCATCCGCAGGAGAGCACAGGCACCAACCGATCAGAACAGGTGCTGCTGTAGGAGACCGGTCTCGCTGCGCCCATGACGCTGGGAATATGAGCTCTGACGAGAGGCCTGTCCCAGGACGCTCACACTGGATATGGCGGGTTGAAAAGGATTCATCAGAGATAACATTGAGGTTTCTAGACCTCTTGCCTTGAGACCATGTTGAGACTGAGGAGAAGGTAGGGGAGTGTCTGGGTGGAGATGTCTTGAAAGGCCCTGGGAAATACCTGGTATAGCCCAGGGAAGAGGCTGGCAGGGGACGTGTAGATTTGGGGCTCACCTGATTGAGTTACCTGCATGCACTCTCTCAGCCAATGCTTTTTAGATGCCTGTTGTGCCCCAGGATCTGGGAAGGCAGCGACATAATCTGCCCTTTAAGGTGTTCACAGTGGGAGAGAGACAAGTATCCAAACCAGAACTGGAAACCCTCCTGAAGGACATGGCCCAGGAACTGCGTTTCAAGGACTAGCTGGATTTCACCAGGATGAGGAGGGGAGAGGAGGGGGAAGGATAGTCCATGCAGAGGGGATGGCACATGTGAAGATACACACGTGTGAAACAGTGTGATGGTTCTGGGAACGTCAGTAGCTGTGTGTGGCTGAAGGGAAAAGCAATTACACACAACAGGACCTGCAATAAAACAGTGACTGCTGAGGTGGAGAGAGAACAGGATGAAGGAGCTGTCGAGGAACAGGTTTTTAGCAGAACTTTCTAGATACTGGACCCAAAGACGAATGTTAGGTACAGCCATGTAAGATTTAGCCGAAGGAGCTAGTTAAAATGTACAGATTCCAGGGTCCAGTATGGAATTCAGATTCTGGAGGCCTTGGGTGGGGAGCAGAATCTGTGGATTTTAATAGTACTTTTCTTCCTCCATATGAATTCAAAGCACATAAAGTTTTCGGAGTCTGGTAAAAGTAAATTTGGGGGCTTATCTGTTAACAAGGGGCTGGAAGAAGAGGAGTCAGCAAAGGAAATGGAGAGAGAACAAAGGGGTGAGGGCAGAACAGAGGTGTGCAGTGATGTCCCATCTTGCAGGGACTCTGGGCATGAGGGCTGGGCAGACAGGATTGTTAGATAAATTGCTTTCAATAAGAATGTGGGGAACCTGCCCTGTTATGTGTGTCTGACCCTGATGTGCTCAGTAAATGAGTTTTATGATATGTTCTTTTGAGAAAAGAGTTTCAGTATCATGGTGGGACCAGAGGCCATCTGCAGGTGTTTAAGAAGGGAATGACAACCAAGCTTAAAAGGCCAATAACACATGGGCTGGGAAAATACTCACAGCGGGTGTGATGGGAGGAGCTAATATTATTTTTATTCAAAGCCCTTTTTTAATGAATAAGAATCCCTCATAAAACCCAGTAGATAAATGATGAAAGAAGATGAGCTGACAATCTATAAATGAGGAAGTAGAATTGGATAACAAATGTGGAAAAATTTATACCCTTACTAGTATCAGAGAAATGCAAATTGAAAAAGGTCCCAATTATCTGACTTTTAAGTTAGTGATTATAGTGAAAACCAGAGTGGTCCTTTCTAAAACAGCCTGTGTGTCAGAAGCCATAAAAATGTTACTACTGCCTTTTTTACCCTGTAATTCTCCTTCTGGGATTTTTTTCCTAAAGAAATAATTCAAAATAGGGAAAAGCTCAAAGCAGAAAGATGTTTAACATGACATTATTTATAACTGAAAAGATTGGAGACAATCTCAAAAGCCAATAAGGAAATAACTAAATAATTATAGGAAATGTATTTAATAGACCATGACATAGTTGTTCATTTCCATGACTATATAGTGACAGAAATGTTTTATATTAAGTGAAAAAAGTGGGATATAAAGGAGCACATACACTATGCTCTCAATTTTATGTTGCAAAAAGAATGTGTTTGTAGATACTTATGCAGTTTATAATATGTGGGTAGAAAAGAAACTGCAAGAAAACCCACTAACGTGTTAATAGTTAACTTCACTGGGCGATGGGAATTTGGGAAACTTTTTTTTATACATTTTTCTGTATTTTCTACATTTTTCACCTAGACTGTGCATTACTGTTGTAATCAGAATAAAAATCAAAATCCTATTTATTTTTAAAGTAAGGCATAAACTTGTATATAGCTTATAATGTTATTTTTTAATTACATAAGAAATAAGATCAGAGGAGTGATAGTATGATGGGTGGTTTTTTTGTTGGTTTGTTTCCCTCTTTGTTTTCCTAATTGTTTGTGATGGGGCTGTAGCCCTTTTATAATTGGGAACGTGTACGTAACAGTTAATGGCGTGGTTGCATGAAAGGGCTGAGGAAAGAAGAGGACAGAGCACGTTGTGCAGAGTTCGACCTTTCTGGGCTCTCTTGAGAGTAAAGGTGATGCTCCGTGTGACGAGGAAAGCCTGTGCAGTTGCTTGGAAGGTCCTGAGCTTTCAACATCCTGGATTCTTCTTTTAGACCCCATTTTCCCTTCCCAACCCTCCTTTCCCAATTCCTACTGCTTGTAGGGAGGTTTCTTTCTCACGTTCAGAAGCTTTCTGCAAGATGGTCGAAATACTAGCATTGGTCTGAGCAGCTGGTCTATCTTCTGCTTTTGAATTTGGAGACTTCAGGTTCTGTTTAGATTCCTTTGAAGGTGGATGCCAGTGACCCAGGGTCTGTGGAAGAGCAAGCGCCACTTGTGAGGACAGGACTGAAGGGGCCACAAACTCTCAGATCCCAAGAGGACCCTAGTCTAGGACAGCTTGTGCATTCTTCTAGTCCCAGGCCAGAATGGCCGTCCAATCTTTAAGAAAAAGAAAGCAAGCAAGGAAAACAAAAAAAGGTTATAGCTCTTTCCTTAAGTACTATTTGAATATTTGTTTGTTTAAGTACGGAATGGAGGCTTAAACCCTTTTCCAGTTTAAATTTATGAATAAATATATAATTTGTAAATAAAAGCGAGATGTGGTTCTTTAAAAATGAGCTGGCGTTTAAACCATGCAACAGTGTGCTGGTCGAGAACGAGAACGAGCCGAGCCCTGCCGTACGTGGCTGAGGGCAAGGGCCCGAGGGGAGGGAAAGAGCAGTTGAAAGGTGTTCACTAACCTGAGAAACAATCTTTGAGTGGAAAAGGGGATCTCGGGTTCTCGTGCAGGAGAGCTTAGGAAAAAGGGAGCCAGCCAGGAGAGAGCTGGGGGCTTTTTCCCCATTAGGTTGAAGCAGACAGCTGAAAGTCTTCTGTTTTAAGGTAAGGTTCTGTTAAAAGCCACTGGCAGTGGCCTTAGGGACAACAAGCCCCTGAAAATCACCAGAACCAAGACTGGGCCCAGTGAGTGAGTCCAGGTGGAGTTCTCATTGCTGGGATTCAGCACAAGTTAGGAACCTGTGCTCTGTTCTAGCCAGGGAGAAAACCAGAGGCAGCAAACCCAGCTCAACTCAGAAAACACCTTTTGATCGTATGCTGACTGGAAGGCATTTTGCTGGGTACCGTGGAGATGACAAGGATAGGTGAGATATGGACTTTCCCTCAAAGCATTAACACTCTTAACTGAGTAAAGGGTAAGAAGATATATATGAAATCCATATGAATGTAAGGCAATTCCCTCTTTCTGAGGGAAAATTTTGGAAGTAAAATCTCATCTTATATTTGAGTATATTTGAAAGATTAATGCAAGTGCCCGTGTTATATTTAGGTACTTATTTTCTTTAGCTCTGAATCTAAATTGTGGACCATTCTGTTAAGTATTTGTAGCCCCCTTCTTTTGATTATAATATATTCCAAAAAATGTCTTCTAAAGTAGAATGTCAGCCCCTTGAAGGCAGGAACAATTTGTCAGATGTGTTTACTGTGCCTAGAACAGCCTTCAGCAAGTGCTTTTTTTTTTTTTTTTAAGATGGCTGGTAAGGGGAACTTAACCCTTGTCCTGGTGTTGTCAACACCACACTCTCCCAAGTGAGTTAACTAGCCATCCCTATATGGGATCTGAACCCTTGACTTGGTGTTATCAGCACCACACTCTCCCAAGTGAGCCACGGGCTGGCCCAGCAAGTGTTTGTTGGATGTCGTTCCATGAACATGCGGAAGTCGAACAGCAGACGGATATATTCCAAGGGGACTGTGTCTCCCAGCGAGCTAATTATAAAATTCATAATTACCCTTGACCTTCTAGACACAATCTTCTACCATAGATTTTCGTTGTCCCTCACGGTCTTCTTTGATGCTCTTGTTTCACATCTGAGCATGAAGTCGGTGAGCATCTAGTTGAGGCTATGGAGTCACTGCTGTCAGCGTTCCCCGTGGCCAACATCTCTGCATCTTTATGATGACTGTACTTTTAATCACAGCGCTCCTGTGTTTTCATTTCCCACTAATTGCAACATGCAGTAAAACATTCAAGTCTTTTAAACAGGCATGGCCATACCGACAAAGAAGGGAGGCCAAAATTTTACTGCTGTATGATTTGCAAAAGCTCGATATCTTTATCTGAAAAGCAGTTTAGGGGTGCAGCAAAGTGTAGGTTCAGAAGTCACATGTTATGAAAACTAAGGACAGCTTATAGTAGCTGTTGCAATTTACCTGGTAGCTGCTCACTCAAATTTCAGACAGACCTAGTGATGAGAAGAAACAAATAGCCTTATAGGTAAGCTAGCCTGTGAACCCAGACCTGTAAATTTGCAGCAAAATGTTACTCACCCTCACAGGCTCGTGACTTAATCCCGGTAAGAAGCTTTCTATGAGCAAGGCTGGGATGTCTCAGAGTGTACTAAGTGAGTGTATGTGAACCACACAGCAGAGGAGTCTTCCTGTCCCGCGGTCTGGAGGGCCGTGCGTGCCCGTCAGTCTGCATGCTGCTCGAACCCTCTGCCACCGGACCCCGGGTCTCCACCTTCCGCTCTTTTCTCTCCCCGACGCAGAGCCCACTCTGGGGCACTAACCTGCAGCGTCTCTGTGCTTCTCTTCTTACCTGCTCTTTCCCCTTCTCTTTTCCTGTTGCTGTGGTGAGTCCAGAAAAGGAAGTCAAGTTCCAGCGTGCACCTAATGGTGAGCCTTGCCTGCCCACCCATCGCCCACTCCATGCTGCCTGCACCCGCCTGCCGGCCAAGCAAGCCCATTCTGCCATGTGCGTGTGCTTCACTCATCCTCACTGCATGTCTGTGCTGTGTGGGCAGGTGTGGCCTGTCCTGCCAGGCGGGGCCATTGCCCAAGGTCTCCCCATGGCCTAAAGAGTGGGCATTGGATGGTGTTGTATGGCACCCCCTGCTGTGGAGGCTGGACAGCTCCCAGCAGCCCAGGGCAGGAAGTGGAGCTGGCAAGGACTGGGGACCAGGTGGCAAGCACAGGAAGAGACCCTTACTCACTGTCACTCAGGAGGAGAGGCCCTGCTCACTGGGCATAAGCAGCTGCTTCCTGTAGACTGGCCGCTGGTAGCTAGCTGTGTGGTGGGCAGAGGAGCTGGTCAGAAGCTTCCTGGCTTTTCCCCTGTTCGAGTCCCCTTATCTGGTTGTGCCCAGTGTTTCATCCTGCCCACCCAGCCCCCAGGGGGAACTGCTAAAAGACTGCAGTGAAGGCATCATCTTTCATGTGGAACACGGGGTACCCAGGAGAACATAGCAGCCTGGGTCATTATGAAACCATCCATTAAAAGCAGAAATGGGGCCATTTAGGAAACATCCCAGCCCACTGTAGATAAGGCGGGCTTTATGGGCTCCCTGGAGTGCTTGCCCCCTGAGAGGGTCTTGATCTCAGCTGGGCTTTGCCGGCAGGGCACTCCTCCCTAGCAGCCCTGAACCAGAGGCCAGCGTCAGCAGTCCAGCCGGGAGCGCTCCGCCCCCTCCTGGAGGGAATGGAAGACAGCAGGGCTTGTATGAGGTCAGACCCACAGCCTGACCACTCCTGGGACCCCTCTCCTCTAGCCTGCAGATATCAGTGGAGGCTTGTAGCACTTGGTGGCTGGCTTGAAGCTCCATGCCTAGCCCTGGATTTGGGGATGTCTCAGCCACTGACGGCAAGCTGGGGGTAGATGGCCTCAGGTCTGATCCAAGAGGCCTCCAGGCAAGAAGTAGGACAGTCTGGATGCTTTCTGTGTGTCCCAGGAGAGAAGCTCGTTCTAGCTGTCAGCATGTCCTCCCTTGTGCCCTGCCCAGAGCTGACAACCACACATTTGTCTCTCTGCCTGCTGAAGAACTCACAGCATCGTGCCGCTCCTTGGTGGCCACCGACTTCACTGGGACTCCCAGTGAGACTGAGCACACTGGCTAGGGAGTCACAAGAGGCAGGGAGCATGGAAATGGCTCCCCACCCTAGAGACTGGCCTCCTTCCTTCCTCACCGTCTCCCTCCGGCCTCCCGCTTATGTGCTACTCAGCAGGGTTTGAAAGGCAAGACCGTCCTGGTGGTCATATTGCTGTTGGGAACGTGGGCCTGCTGGGCAGCTTACTCTTTCCTGTGGTCTGAATTCTGGGACTGCAGCCACAACTCCCACCAGGATTAACCCATCCCTCCATGGAGCTCTGTCCTCACTTCCAGCTGATCAAGTTCAAGATTTATCAGGCAGAAAGGTGATCAGTACAGCTCTGTCTCTGCTCCCTGGAGCCAGTGGATGCACTTTGTATCCAAAGTCGAATTCCACCCCTTTCCTCTCTGGACACGACCTCCTAGGTCAGGTAGTCTTTCTCTTCTTCCTCTTCTTTTCAGATCAGGCTTCAAGCTGGTATTGTAAGGGGAAGCAAATGCAACTGCCAGGTTGAGAGGGCAGTGGGAGACTGCCCACAGATAAGTAGCCGGAGTTTCTGGATTTTGTTCTGCTTTCCTGTAAACCACCCTCTTTTCCCCCTGTAAAGTGGGAAGAAGATCCTGAATTTCTTTGGATCAAGTGTGATTATGCAATGACAGGGCACCTGGCATGAGCAGAGATTTCTGGAGAGATGCTTTAAAACAAGTCTTTGGTCTGGTCCCACCTTGAGGATGTCTTCAGAGCTAGGTCACTGGGTCCCTCCAAATACTTCCTTCCTCTGATCATCTCGCTAACCATTGCTCCCATCTCCATAGTGTTACAGAGGCCACCTCAGGCCTAGCTCCTCTGGGCCAGGCCAGGGGGCAAGGGAGGTCTGGGAGTCAAACCTGAGTGGCTTTAGTGACTCTGGAGGAACTAAACCATCTGTTTTCTTGTCTCAGCCACAGAGCAACAACAAAAACAGTCTCGTAAGCCCAGCCCAAGAGCCCGCGCCCTTGCAGACGGCCATGGTACCTCCTGACTACAGCTTTTCCACCTCTGCCCCTGGCTGCCTCCTGCTCCTTCCCTCTCCCTCTTCTTGTCCTCCCTCCCAGGCCTCCTCAGCCTTTGTCCTTTCTTGATCCTAGTAGCGCAGGCTGCTCTGTGTGCTGCCCTGTAGACCCCATCCCCTTCATTGTCCCGCTTGGCCGCACTCTGTCCTGCATGGCAGAACTGCTGCTCCTGCCCCTTTTGCTGCTGGGAGTAGGAGTGATTAGGGCTCTGAGCTAAACCTCTCAGCCCCAGGCTGGCACCCCCAGTGGGTCTGCTTTGGGGGCCGGGAAGGTGAGTTGCTATGAAAGGAGAGAGGATAGGCATGTTCTTGGGACCTGTACATCAGTTCTTGGAGGCCTCCTTGTAAAACCTGCCTCGGCCTCTCTTTTGCAAAGCCAGGAACAGGAAGGAGGGCTGGGGCTCCCCACCTCTCGGTGGTGTTGAGGTCTCTGGGTTCCTGGAGGGCCCCGTGCTGTCTCAGTTCTCTTTGAGCTCTTCCAAGGGGCACTGTGTGCTCTCAGATTCCTCTGCTAGTCGTGGCTAACTAGAGAGTTAGCAGAGGGATCGTGCCTGCTACTCCCTCTACTTCCTGCGGACCCTCACGCCCCCTGACATGCTGCTGTGGGGCCAGGAACTCTGGAGAAAGCAGAAAGTGGGCGCAGTGGTCAGCTCCCTGGGCTCAGCTTGCTGAGGGGGCATCCTGGGTCTTTATGGGAGGCCTCATCATTCTGCTTTCCCTGTGTCCCTGCCTCCTGCACACCCCTTGATGAACACTGTTGGCAGGGCCCGGCCTGTGCCCCCAATCCCACAGCTCCTCCAGTATACCTGCCCCCCATGGGATCCCCATGTGGAAAAAACTCTCAGAACCAGCAGAATTCAGGGACTGAGGCCCCTGTCCTCTCACTTCCCAGGCCTCTGCTTCCTTTAAGTGCCGGGTCCCTCCTTCTTACCAGCCAGTGCTGTCACCTAAATCCAGGGCTTCCAGCTTCCTGGGACCCCAGCTGAGCCAGGATATTTTATCTTGAGGAGATGGCTAGTGGGCAAGCCTCAGTGGTCATCATAGGGTCTATGGGGGTACCGGGGTAGGAATGGGGTGCCTCAGGGAAGAGCTATAGGTCTGTCCCCAAGTCAGGAGGATAATTTTCATCTTCTCTCACAGGAGCCACAAACCACCGTGGTGCACAATGCTACAGATGGGATCAAGGTGAGTGGCTCCTGAGCTTGTGTTCTGCTTTCCAGGTCAGCAGGAGACAGGTGGACTGGGTCACAGGGGCCTAAGGTTCCTACACCCTGAGACCGAGATGTTTGTAGAGACTAGGCTGGAGGAAGCGTGTGCCCTTAGTTGCTCCATTCCAAGGAAGGGCATTATACCTTAGTGATTCTGAGCTCAGCCTCAAGCTCTGCAGTCAGACAGAGTTTGAATCCTGGCTCTGTGCTGCTGAGCAAGTCACTTAACCGCTCTGCACCTTGGTTTTCTTATCTGTAAATTGGGGATGATAATAATAGAATCTTCCTCCATAATTTAAATGAGAGTAAACGTTAGCCAAAAATACAGAGGCAAGAGTATAATCAGACCCTAGAGCATTCTCCATTGCCACCTCTGCCTTGTGCCCTCCATGTTTTCATCAACATTAGTAAATATCTCCTGAGCCCAAACACCACCTATGGCTCTTGTTTACAGAGGGGACAAGACAAATTCCCTGTCCACAGGGGCAGGCAGATATCAAGACAATAATCAAATAAATGAGGTAAAATCCTATAGCGATAAGTGCTCAGAAGAAATGAAACAGAGAGAGTGTGAACAGGGCCTTTAATTCAGTGGTCAGGGAAGGGCCTCTCTCAGGAAGTGGTATTTGAGCTGAAAACTAAACAGGGGCTGATGGGGGCAGCCAGGCAGACTCAGGGGCAGCGTGCCCTTGGCACTGGGAACTGCCAGTGCAGAGGCTCAGCTTGTAGAAGGACTAGAAGAAAACAGATAGAGCTGGGAGAATGGGAGCCAGGGGAGCGGGGTGGGGGGCGGGGTGTGTTTGTGATGGGGTTGGAGGCCCTGGGAGTTTGCAGTGTATTCCAGCAGCAAGGGAAATCTGTGGGCAGTTCTTAGCAGGGGCATAATAGACTCTAATTTACACTTTTTTTTTCTTTTGGCGTCTGGCCAGTATGGGGATCTGAACCCCTGACCTTGGTGTTATCAGCACCACACTCTACACAGTGTGCTAACCGGCCAGCCCTAACTTACACTTTAAAAGATCACTTTGAGCAAGAAATCTAAGGAGGAGGCGAGTGTGGAAGTAGAGAGACCAGGAAGCTGTGGTAGTAGCTCAGGTGTGACATGTTCGTAGCTGGGACTCAGGTTGTACTGTGCCTTTGAAGACAAGAGGTAAGACGCAGGATTTATTTTGGAGGTAGGACCAACGCATATTATTTTAGGTTGGGTGATGGGTATAAAAGGGAAGAAGAGTAGGCGAAACAAGGATGACTCCTGGCTTTGGCTGAGTAACTGGGTAGATGGTGCCATTTACTGAGCTGGGGAAGACGAGGGGCGGGGATTTGGGAATCTAGAGTTTTGTAAGAGTCAGACAGCAATGGTGGAAGTAGAACCTTTTGTGATTCCCCCTTGCACCTCTCATAGGAGCGCATACTCTGCTTTTCTGCTGCTTGCCACCTCCATTTTCAAAGGGTCTGAGCGTATAGAAACATGTTCTTTTTGGCCTGCAGGGCTCCACAGAGAGCTGCAACACCACCACAGAAGATGAGGACCTCAAAGGTAGGTGCCGGCCTTTGGAGGGGAAGGGACCCCAGCAGTGACCCAGGTACCTTGTCTCCTGTGGGGTACCTGCCTTGTCTGACCCCAGAACTGGGATTGGTGGCTCCTTATACCCCAGGAATGGACTTGGCATAAAAGCTATTTTCCATGGGCCAAGATAGGTGGCCCCTGACTGGTGTTGCTGGGCTGGGCAAGAAGCTTCTCTTTTTTGATCCCAAGTCTAGAGCTGTTTGTGTTGCTCATTCTGATGTGACCTCCCAGAACAGGTCCTGCAGAAGTAGTGCACAAGTATCATGAGTCGTAAACAGAGTGACCGATCATCCCAGTGTATCCAGGACTGAGGCAGTTCCTAGGACATGGAACTTTCGGTTTTAAAACTGGGACAGTCCTGGGGCACACTGGGATGAGTTGGTTACTCTAGTCCCAAGATCTTGTCACGAATGATGGAGTCAGAACAGGTCTGACATCAGTGAAGCCACACTTGGCAGTGTCCTGGTAGGTCTGTGAGGACCACCAGCCTAAGCTCGGGGCTGGCCAGAGTGCCAGGGTGTGGGAGGGCATGGCCAGGCCATGGGGAATCTCTGTCCTGCTCTTTGGTTTGGCCTCCTGGAATTGCTCCTTTTGCCTTCACTAAGTGACCTTAGGCCAGGCTATCAGAAAAGATGGAGGAATGTTGCAGGATGGGGCTGAGAGAACATGCCCAGGGGCAATAAGGAGGCACCAAACCTTTGGGAACCAAAAAAATAAAATAAAAAGTGTAATCATATAAGGAGTAAAGGACAGTACCTTCAAGCTGCTGAGAGTTGGTCAGATCAGTTTGATTCTGGCCATGCTGGCAGAGTAGGAGGCACCTTCACTGCTGGGCTCTTGACCTTGGAGCCTTGCCCTCTAGAGCATCTTCCCTGGGAGCAGGGGTCCTTGTTCAGGCTGTTTTAAGGCTCCTCTGGAAGCCACAAGCCCATGTCTGCACCTTCCTGGTGCTCTCAGCTGGGAGGCCTCTCTGGCAGAAGTGGCAATGTGGGATGTGGTCCAGTGTCCACAGCAGCCCGAGGCGTCACCGTGCCCGGCTCTGCAGTGCCACGGGCTCGGGTCCTGACCGGCTTGCTCGCTCACCTGCCTTGTTCTGTTTGTTTTGGCTGCTCTGCCTTGCCCTGCCCTGCCCTGGCTGGCTAGCTGCCCCGCTCCGCACTGGGAATGGCAGCTCGGTGCCTGAAGGACGGAGCTCCCGGGACAGAACAGCCCCCTCTGCAGGCATGCAGCCCCAGCCTTCTCTCTGCTCCTCAGCCAGTAAGTGTGAGGGAGGCACATTCTGGCTTCCGTCTCCCTGGCTCATCCTGAAGCCCCTCAGGGATCCCTACCAGAGCTGTCAGCCCAGCCCAGCTGCCTGTCTTAGTAAGCTTTGGGAGCACAGCCTCTGCTGGGGTGGGCAGCAGACTGGAGGCGCTGTCAATACCAGGCAGGGGCCTCTGAGTCCGGGCCCAGAGAAATACCAGAACAGTGGGTGGAAGAACTGCCGTGGAGGGAGGAGAAGGCTACCGGGATGTTCAGTGGGCCTCTCCTCAGCCCCGAGCCAGGAGGAAGGGCGGAGTCAGAAGGCAGGTCCGTGGGGGTGGGCATGGATGATGGTGGAATTGCGACAGCTGAGGAACTGTGTTGGGCATGCAGCATTTCCTGAGGCTCAGTGTAACGGCATGTTACGAGCATGGGGTTTGAGGTGAGACAGACCCGAGTTTAAATCCCAGCTACTCCATCTTCTCAAATGTGTGAAATAGCTTCACCTCGCAGACCTTCACTTTCCTTATCTGTAAAGTGGGAACAAAACGGCACCTACCTCATCGCGTGGTTATGAAAAATAAATGAGACACAAGAAGGTCTTTATGCAATGCCTTGCTGGGTTCGTGGTAGCTCATATTTATATTTTTAGTTACGTCTGTGTTAGAGGATGCCTTTGTCTGCTTCTTTTCCTCCCACCTTCTATCCTTTTAGTTTCCAAACACAATCCTCTTCACCCGTAGGGCCCCAGTCAGGTCTTCTAGATGGGTTTGGGGGTGGGAGAGAGTGTGTGTTGTGGGCACATCCCTGCTTGCTGCTTTAGAAAGTGGGTAGAGCTCGTTGATCCCCTGACCTGCTCACCTGGGGCTGCCTGCCTGGTGGTGCTGATGGCCATGGGGCCCCCTCCTGCTGCACCTTTGGCTGTGCTGCCCCCCCACACAGCTGTGCGCCTTGGCTGTGCCTTGGTGCTGCCGTTCTGATGCTTGCATCCACCTTGCAGCCTCTCGCTCCTGTGAGGAAAGGCTTATGGCCTGGGCCAGCCTGGGGATCCAATCAGGGTTAGCCTGAGCTCTGTCCAAGCCCTCCCTTACCCTGGTGGCGCCCCCTGCTAATCGTGGCGATCCCTGTAAGTGAGCTGCCCATGAGAGCAGGACATCACCTGCTGTCCTCGGCTCAGGATGGGTGGGAAGGGGGGCTCTGTCAAGACGCTGACTGCCTGTCTTGGTTTTCTGGAGAGACACGTCCTGTCATGGGAGCTAGCATGAGATGTATAGCTTTTCTAAGGCTTGTCTAGGGTAAACGGAGCCATCTCTCTGGTGAGAGGCTGTCAAGAGATTTTGCAGTTCCAAGATCTTTTATCCCAGAAAAACCCTGTGGAGTTGATGAGCAGGGTGAAGACAATTAAGCATCCATCCTAGGGCTCTGTTCATCCTTCTGGAGCCTTCTTACCTAGCTAGATTCTGCCCTCAGGCTGGCTGTTGCCCAAGGCTAGGTCTGGACCACTGAATAAGGGCTGAGTGGGGTTAGGAATGAGGCCTGACTGAGCCTCTTCTAGTGAGAGAAGTGAGGTGTGGGAACAGCCATATTGGGAGATGCTTCCAGAAAGCCTGCACCTTCTGGAGACGGGACACACAGACTTCGGGTAGAGCATCTATGTTTTGCCAGGCTCCTCAGCTGTTAAAGACATGAGTGTTTTATGTGACCTGGTTGTTGATGGAGAGGAAGGCAAAGGCCAGAGAACTGTAACTAATGGGTGGACTTCAGGAGGAGGGGGTCATTGGCTCTGCAGACACCAGAGAGAGGGATGGAGAGAAAGGTGGGCTCACTCTTCCTACAAAGGGCCTTAAAGACAGAGAAGAGGGATGTCTTTGTCAAAGAGATCACAGGAACTCCCTGAAGGACTGGGGAGGGCTGTCTGTCACTTGGGAGGTTTCCCAGCAGGTAAATTGGTGGATTTTTCCCCCCACAGTGCGAAAACAGGAGATCATTAAGATCACAGAACAGCTGATTGAAGCCATCAACAATGGGGACTTTGAGGCCTACACGTGAGTAGAGACCCATTTTCCGGAGACCTAAGTCATCTTCCAAGGCCTTCCTAGCTTCCAAAAAGCAGCTAGGACTCTGGGAAAAAAGAAGGCTGGGCCTTGGGCACAGTGTCTGAGTTAAACTCCAGGCCCCTAGGCTAGGAGCCCTTCCAGGTGGGTTCCCTGTGATTGAGCTCGCCCATGGTGCCCTGGTGAGCTGAAAGGGCAGCCAAGTGGCTCAGCAGGGAGGTCCTGAAGATCTTAGCTGTCTTGTCAGGCATGGCCCACAGTTAACCTACTGCTACTGGACAGACACCACTGATGAGGAAGAAAGCAGACTGCTTTTTTTTTTCTTCTCTGCAGGAAGATTTGTGATCCGGGCCTTACTTCCTTTGAGCCTGAGGCCCTTGGTAACCTCGTGGAGGGGATGGATTTCCATAAGTTTTACTTTGAGAATCGTGAGTGGGTTCGTGCTGCTGCTATACTCCTGCTTGCCCCTTCACCCTCTTTGCCTTTGTCCCCTGCTCGCCTTCTCCTCACCCCAGTTGCCCTTTTCCCTTATTTGCCCTTCCTGCTGCTCCCCTGCTCTGTGTGCTTGCCTCCTTGTGCCCTGCTGGTCTTAAACTGGCATCTTCGAAGGCCCTGCTCCAGAGTCCCAAGTGTCCACTCATCCTGCAGCTGCCTCATGGCAGTGCCGGTCACCACAATCAGGGTCACTGTATTTCTTTAAGCCTCACCTCTTTCCAAAACAGATTGGAAACCCTTTGAGATTAAGTTGAGATTATCTCAGCAAGTAATAATGAAGCTCTGTGTCTGCAGGTTTCACAATTAGAGGAAATTAAAACCAGGATAAGAATGTGCAAGCAAGTAACAGGGCACTGCTGGTGATTTGTGAGATCAGAAGTTGTGTCTAGGGTCCTCCTGAATATCAAGGGAGGCAGTTGTCTTGGATGGGGGGGCATGCATTCTGGTCAGTTTGTGGAAGTCCCAGGGGACAAGCAGCTGAATCATCACCCCCACCCATCTTTCTCTCCACTCTCTGAGACTCTCCCCTCATTTTTTTCTCTTTCCCACTTTATCTTGGGCCTTCCCTATCCTGCCCTGAGTTTTATTTTGTCACTGTTTTCTCTACTGACTCCCATACTCTTGACAGCTCAACTGCATATGTAAACCCTCACCTAGGTAATCTATTAGCCAGAAGCAATTCCAGAATTGATACTAATTCTAGGGAAGGTCTCATACACCTCCTGTCTTACATTTGAAATGAACTAATATGTGAATCTCAATAAAAGCAAGACAGTTTGCACAGCATATACTGATAATGGCAATCCAACTTCTTTTGCCTTTCTCCCAGAGCACCCTGGAAGCCCTGGGAATATCCTGAGCTTGGTGCTTTGGTGATTGTTTTAACTTTGGTGCCTTTTGTTTGTTTAATTACAAATCAATTTAGAATGTTTCAAGTTCGTGAGTTTGCTCTGCAGGCTTATTTAGGGACAAGCCAGCCCTTATGAAATCTAAACATCAGCCTAACAGAGTAGAAAGATTGTAGGCTTTACAGTTAGAGACACGTGGTCCTGGGTTCAAGTGTATGATTTGGGCAAATTCTTAATGTCCTTAAGCCTATTTTCTTATCTTATAATGAAGAAAATAATATCAATCAAGACATACTCGCACAGCTCATGCATGTAAACCCCCGGCACAAGCCTGATTAAAAGAGCAGCTGCTATTATCATTGATACCTACCTTTCTCTTCCTTTTGGATAACTAAGACTAATGTAATGGGGTATCCTGGCCCCTGGAGGGTATATGGAGGGAAGTGGAGACTTTGGGAATGGTTGCTGGAGAGAGGGTGAGACTTGGAAGTGCAGGCTGGGAGGAAAATGCAGGTGCCCAGGCCTGATGCCCTCCTACCTACCCCGCCCTGCCCCCTGCAGTCCTGTCCAAGAACAGCAAGCCCATCCATACCACCATCCTAAACCCACATGTCCATGTGATTGGGGAGGACGCAGCTTGCATCGCCTACATCCGCCTCACCCAGTACATCGATGGGCAGGGTCGGCCTCGCACCAGCCAGTCAGAAGAGACCCGAGTCTGGCACCGCCGGGATGGCAAGTGGCTCAATGTCCACTATCACTGCTCAGGGGCCCCTGCTGCACCACTGCAGTGAGCTCAGCCACAGGTGCACCTGGTGGGGGGTAGGGGGGCTGGGAGGGGCTGGGACAGGCAAGGTCCAAGGAGGTAGAGAAGGCTGGGAGGTGGCACTGGGGGAGGAGGTATGGGCCATCCCAGAGGAGTGGCAAAATCTGGGCTGTATGGTTGTAATAAGTTATGCTCTGGAATCATATTCACTTGTGTCTGGTTTCATGGCTTCCAAATTGGGTGACCTCAGACAGGTTTCTTCCCCTCCTTAAGCCTCAGCTTCCTTAGCTATCAAAAAAAAGGGAAAGATTAGGGCCCGGCCTGTGGCTCACTTGGGAGAGTGTGGTGCTGATAACACCAAGGCCACGGGTTCGGATCCCTTTATAGGGATGGCCGCTTAGCTCACTTGGGAGAGCGTGGTGCTGACAACACTAAGTCAAGGGTTAAGATCCCCTTACCGGTCATCTTTTAAAAAAAAAAGAGGGAAAGAGTGGTGGCGATTTCATTGAATTGTAGTAAGGATTGAATAAGATAAGTAAAGCACTTAGTAAGTACTCAGCAAACGTGAGGCAATATTATATTTGAGATTAGCTTTCTCCCCATCCCCCACCTTCTCAGGCAGACTTGGCAACGTGTGTAGTGTGCTTAAGTCCCTGAAACTTATCCATGTGCTCATTGTCCTCTGTTCTGTTACCACGTTCTGTCCTGTCTGACAGGGGCACTAGGATATTCCAGCCGGAGGTCGAACCTTTGCAGCCAGTGGCTCTGGAGGGCCTGAGTGACAGCGGCAGTCCTGTTCGTTGAGGTTTAAAACAATTAAATTACAAAGCGGCAGCAGCCAATGCACGCCCCTGCATGCAGCCCTCCCGCCCACCCTTCGTGTCTGTCTCTGCTGTACCGAGGTGTTTTTTACATTTAAGAAAAAAAAAAGAAAAAGGTTGTCTAAAAAAAAAAAAAGGAATCCGTACCATGATGCGTTTTAAAACCACCGATAGCCCTTGGGCTGGCAAGAAGGCAGGAGTTTGTGTGACGCCCATCCTGGCATGAGCAGTGGGCTTATCCACCAGCCCCGAAGAGGTGAGGTCAGCCTCTGGCCCCCATTGACTCAGGGGGACCAGACAAGAACTCTGACAGAGCTTTGGGGGCCATGACGTGTTGTAGCCCCTAAGGTGGCCTGCTTACCCCAGGTCTAGAATGGACTTCTTCAGAACTTGCATAGGCGCCTAGAACGAGGCTGATGAAAACACCATGGCCATCAGACCTACTTGGGAGAGAACACAGAGCTCCCAGCCTGCTGCAGAGGCAGCTGAGAAGCAGTGGCCTCAGGACTGAGGGCCTGGACGTTGCTGTACTGTTTCATTTAGTGTAGAAGGGAAGAGAATTGGTGCTGCAGAAGTGTGACCGCTACAAAGCCAATGAAACCTCGTGCTAGTCTGACATGCACTCACTTATTCATCCATTTCTATAGGATGCACAATGCACGTGGGCCCTGATGTTGAGGCCTGATCCCTGCAGCTGGGAAGGGGAAGGGGTTGCTGCTTTGCTTCGTGTTTGTTTTCTTATTAGCAAGGAGAGAGCCCAGGCCCTGGTCAGGGCTCCCCTTGCCACCTTTGGCAGTTCTGTTTCTGTGCTGATCTGGACCATCTTTGTCTTGCCTTTACATGGGGTGGTTCCCATGCTGACCCTCATCTGGGCCTGGGCCCACTGCCAAGTGCCCTTGTGGGATGGGAGGAGTGAGGCAGCGGGATAAGGGGTGGTTGTTTCTATGCATTCAGGCTGCCCTCTGGGCTGCCTCCATTTTACTCTTCCCCTGCTGCACGTCCATCTCTTTTCCTGTCCTTGAGATTGACCTGACCACTCTGGCAAGAAGAAGAGGTGTCCTCTTTAAAGAGGCCTCTTTACTGACCAGCCGAAGTATAGACTTACTGCTGGACAATCTGCATGGGCATCACCCCTGCCCCCCACCTGCATGTACCCAAAAGAGGTATCCAGAGCCAAGGCTCCTACATTCATTGCCTCTCTCTGTGCTCAAGGAGTTCCATTCCAGGAGGGAAAGATCTATACCAAGCAGATAGCAGAGAAGATAATGGAGAAGCAATTGGTCACAGCCTTGGTTCCCGCAAAACAACTGTGCAGATTTATCTGCATAAATATCTGCACTTTGGGGAGAAAGGTGGGTAGACTCCAGCTCCCTGGACTACCTGCAAGAGGCACAGGAGCTGGGAGAAGAGGCAAAGCTACAGGTTTACTTTGGAGCCAGCTGAGAAGAAAGCAAGCTCATAGGTGCTGGTGCTTGGATTTAGCCAGGCTCCTCTGAGCACCTAATGCATGCCCCAGACCCTGGGCCCTAGCCCTTTCCTGCCCTGCAGTGCCAGCACGCAAATACCTTCACCACAGAGTTTGGTTTTGCTGGCTTGAAGACAAATGGTCTTAGAGTTCATTGAGACCCATAGCTTCATATGGCTGCTCCAGCCCCACTTCTTAGCATTCTTACTCCTCTTCTGGGGCTAATGTCAGCATCTATAGACAATAGACTATTAAAAAAAAAAAAAAATCACCTTTTAAACAGGAAATGGAAGGCATTTGATGCAGAATTTTTGCATGACGACATAGAAATAATTTAAAAATAGTGTTTGTTCTGAATGTTGGTAGACCCTTCATAGCTTTGTTACAATGAAACCTTGAACTGAAGATATTTAATAAAATAACCTTTAAACAGTCCATCGTGTTACGCTGTTGGAGGCTATGGCCAGAGGCTTAGTTCTAGCAGTCTACCTTACGAGGCTTCAGATGGAGAGAGGTGCCTTCTCCCACTCCCTTTGGGCTCTTTATGGAATTCAACTTCCTCATAAACTCATCACCCTCCAACCAGCCCACCGGGCTGCGGAGGCGGGTTTGGGGTGGGAAGGGAGGACGTGGGCCCTTAAGTGGTGGCCTAAGGTCTGGCCCCGCCCTGGCCCCGCCCGCGTCAGGGGCCGCCCCGCCCCCCTCAGTGGGCCGGCCCGGCTCCCCCTCCGCAGGGTGGAGTGGACGGGCCCGCACCCTGGGCCCGCCCTGCCCTGGGAGCCGCGGCGCCCGACGCTCGCAAGACTGTGCCACCGCGCGGGGAGGAGGGGGTGTGCTTCGGCGGGCGGGACGCGGAGGCCGCCGTCTCGGAGGCCGTGATTCGGCCGGTCGCTGCGGAGAACCTTTTGGTTTCCCGCACCTCGGGCGCGGGGCTGCCGGGCCCGTAGCCGGCCGGGACCCGAGCGGGTGCCACGAGCGGCAGCGCGCCGCTTCCCCCCGGTGGGAGCGGTGGTTGGGCCCGGCTGCGGCAGAGCGTTCGCTGGGAGATGGCGGAGCCGCCGCGACGCGGCCCGAGGCCCCGAGAGCAGGGAGGCCGGGCAGCCCCGGGACGCGGCGGAGCCCGGGGACAGCGGGGACGCCGCCCAGTCCGCCGGGTGAGCCGCCCTTGGGGAGAAACCCCCCACGCAGACTGTGGCCGCCACCCGCGGTCGTCCCCAGTTCCTCCCCTCACAGACTTCCCTTGAGTGTTGCCACTCTGACCACCCGCAGGGTCGGCTCGGGCGGCCCAGCGCGCCCCTCTCCCTGTGTCCCCTCCGTTAGCCTCCCTCGTAGTCGCTTCATTCTCCTCAATTCGCCCCCTCAGTGCGGGGCTCCCTTCTCCCCTCGGTGCTGCCCCCCTCCCCCAGTGCCTGCCTCGATGTCACCCCAGAACGGCATCATCGCGCCCCTTGCCGCTTCCCCTTTAACGCCCCACATCTGGCGCGCTCCGCATACCCACCTGTGACCCCGAAGTCCCCCTCAACAGGACTTCTCCGCCAGGGAGCCCGGTGCCCGCACGGTCGCCCCCCACGCACAGCACGTGCACCCGCAGCCCTCCCCAGCCCGTCAGTGCCGCTCTCTCGCAGGCCGGCCCGGGCGACCCCTTTGGTGTCTCCCTCCACAGAAACCTCCCGCTGCTGCCCACACTTACACCCTCCCCGTCCTTGTTCCTGCTTCAGCATCGGTCATCCCACCTCGCCCCCTACCCCAGTAGCCCTCGGCACCCCTTCCCTAAACATTGCTGCTTCTTCTAGGCATGAAGCTAAAATGCAGTGGTTAAGAGCACGGGCTCTGGAGCTTGACAGGCCTGACGTTGCATCCCAGGTCCTCCGCTGACTGAGCCTTGCGATCCTGGGCAAGTTACAAAGCTTCTCTGGGCCTCACATTATTCATGTAAACGGGGATAGTAATAGTATCTACCTCTTACCTACTTCCTAGGGCTGGTGTAAGGACTAAATATGTGTAAAGCTCTTAGAAGAATGTCTGGCAAGTAGTAAGCTCTCCATAAATGTTAACTGTTGTTAACGTTATGGTGAAACACCACACACTCATATCTACCTCACTTCTCACCACTGTGTCTTCCCTAGCTGCCTCTAATTCTTAGAATTCAACCTTTCCTGTCACCATTTTGATCCTCTCTCCCAGCTCTCTTCATGTCAGTTAGTTTTACCCAAGCCAAGGCTGAACTCTTCTTAACTCATCTCTCTCAATTCTGAGGGACCCTGTGTCTGTCTAATCACCCCTGACGTGTGTGTATAGGGATGGGTGGGAGAGAAGGATTGCCAGCCACTGGCCTTCGTGGGAGTGGCTAGAGTGGGGAGAGCGACAGTAAAGCTTCCAGAAGCAGTCTATGTAAGAAAAAGGAGAAGAGAAGTCCCCCAAATTAGGTCTCCTTAAAACTGTGGTTTCTGATCACTCCATCCTTATTCTTTCTCTCTCTCTCATTGGTTGGATATGACTCTTAAGCTCCTGTTGCTCTCTATCACCCAGCCCCTCTCAACTGTTTTTGTAATAGGACTCAATCCCTGATAACTCTCCAGGCTAGCCCAGGGACCCTTCTGAGCTGTAGAACCACCTTGGCTAAGCTAGGAAGGAGAACTGGAATGTACAGAGACTATGGACTCAGCTCTCTGGCTTTTCTCAGGTTCCAATGATGTGGTCTGCTCTGGGTTTACATTTTAGCTCCTGGCACAGTTGAGGTGAAAGGCAGGGGGTGGGGAATTTTTCTCAAGCAATGGAAAGGAGAGTCCTCAAGCTCTGGGTTTGGAAGCTAATAGAATGATTAGCTCCGTCTATCTTTCCCCTTGAATTCCCCCACCATAGTGTCGACTTGATTGCGAGTTAGTTAGTGCTGTTGGCTGTGATACTGGGTTTGACTGATGAGGAAGATTAACAGACTCATGAGTTTCCTCTTATCTGATGTTTCGTTGGAGCATGGGACTTTGGGGTTTTCTGTCCCTTCCTCACAGAATGAGCAGAGCTCTTACTGGTTGGCCAATTGCTCAGTCACAGGCTTGGGACTTCTTTCAGAGCAGGCCTGTTTTCAGCCTCCTGGGCTGTTTGGCCTCTTGTTGATGGGAGATTTGTTCCCTTCCAGCACTTGAGTATGCTGCTCCAGTTCTGAGCTTAGTTTGGGGAGGAGAATTTGGACACTCATTTCGGTATTCTAAGACAGGGAACAACTGTGAAGCTAAGGTATGGGACTCAGCTTGTGTTCTTCTTCTACAGGAGCTTTTTTTGGAGAACAAATCAGCCAGTGAGCAGGAGGTAAGAGAGATGGGGTGAGGAGGAGAATGGATTGATGACAGTTTTGAGGGGAGAAGTAACCCATCCATTTCTCTGTCTTACAGATAGTGGGGGCAGAGATTGTGAACTTTGCTGACCTCTGATGTGAGGAGCTCAGCCAGGGCTGAGGGTGGAGCCTGGCTTAATTTGCAGCCTGAAGCCATGGGCTGGGGGTCATGGTGACCTGAGACCAGTGGACTCTGTCCAGTTACCCCCTGCTGCCCCTTCTACCTCCCCTACCCTATGCTAAGGGGACTTATTTCCACCTCTTCAGGGAACTCACCCTGAGGGAATCCCTTTCCCCTATTTTCCTATCTTCTACCCTCCCAAGAGAGTCCCAACCTATAGAACTTCAACCTCCCATCCCCTGAGGTGGTCCCCATTCCTTCCTCCCTTCCCCCGCCATGCTCCAGCTGTGGAAGGTGGTACGCCCAGCCCGGCAGCTGGAACTGCACCGGCTCATACTGCTGCTGATCGCTTTCAGCCTGGGCTCCATGGGCTTCCTGGCCTACTATGTATCTATCAGCCCCAAGGCCAAGGAACCCTTGCCCCTGCCCTTGGGAGACTGCAGCAGTGGTGGAGCAGCTGGCCCTGGCGCTGCGCGGCTTCCAGTCCCACCCCGGCCCCCCAAGCCTCCAGAGACAGCTCGAACTGAACCCGTTGTCCTTGTGTTTGTGGAGAGTGCATACTCACAGCTGGGGCAGGAGATTGTGGCCATCCTAGAGTCTAGTCGTTTTCGTTATAGCACTGAGCTGGCACCTGGCCGAGGGGATATGCCCACACTGACTGATCATACCCATGGTCGCTATGTCTTGGTCATTTATGAGAACTTGCTCAAGTATGTCAACCTAGATGCCTGGAGTCGGGAACTGCTAGACCGGTACTGTGTGGAGTATGGTGTGGGCATCATTGGCTTTTTCCGAGCCCATGAGCACAGCCTACTGAGTGCCCAGCTAAAGGGCTTTCCCCTTTTTCTACACTCAAACTTGGGGCTCCAGGATTACCAAGTAAATCCTTCTGCCCCCCTACTGCATCTGACACGCCCCAGCCGCCTGGAGCCTGGGCCACTGCCTGGTGATGACTGGACCATCTTCCAATCCAATCATAGCACATATGAACCCGTGCTTCTTGCCAGCCTTCGGCCAGCTGAGCACCCTGTACCAGGATCGATGCCTCGTCGGGCCCGGCTTCCCACTGTGGTACAGGACCTGGGGCTTCATGATGGCATACAGCGGGTGCTGTTTGGCCATGGCCTTACCTTCTGGCTCCACAAACTTGTCTTCGTCGATGCTGTTGCGTACCTCACTGGCAAGCGCCTCTGCCTGGACCTTGACCGCTATATCTTGGTAGACATTGATGACATCTTTGTGGGCAAGGAAGGTACCCGCATGAAGGTGGCTGATGTTGAGGTCAGTCTTTTTTTTTCCTTAAATTTCTTTTCTTAGAAACTGTTCAAGACTAGACTGTCAGACTCCCTTCCTTGATTCCGATTTGTCATAAGTACACTCCTTGCCCTTTTCAGGCAGGAAGAATGCTACTTCTCATATATCTCCTGCTCAGTCTGCTCTGTCCTGATTTCTCATGTCCCTGCTACTTTTCCCAGGCTCTGTTGACCACCCAGAACAAACTCAGGACCTTAGTCCCCAACTTCACCTTCAACTTGGGCTTCTCGGGCAAGTTTTATCATACTGGTGAGCCCATTTCCCTGCTCTTTCAGCATATCAGTATTAGTTTGATCTCTCCTTTCAGTGTGTATCTCCCTAGACAGACAAGTTGGAGAAAGGGCAGGGTCGGACTGTTGTGAGGAGCTAGGGGTGGGTATGAATTTAGGTTAGCATGGGTGGCTGAAGGGCAAGTTGGCAGTGGGGCAAATAGAAATTTTTAGGTGGACAGGGTTCAGTAATGTCCTAGGGATGGAAGGTGGTTAGTGTTGTTACAAAACAAAGGAGGGCATAGGGGCTGACTGGCTGTGATCAGTGGTCAGTGTGTGGTCATAGGGACAGAGGAGGAGGATGCAGGGGATGACATGCTGCTGAAGCACCGCAAAGAGTTCTGGTGGTTCCCCCACATGTGGAGCCACATGCAGCCACACCTGTTCCACAATCGCTCTGTGCTGGCGGACCAGATGAGGCTCAACAAACAGTTTGCTCTGGTGAGACCCTTGAATCTCTTCCCCATACTTTCTTTCAGAGATTGTGCTTCCTTTTCAACCTTCCCCTTATGGGATACCCTTTCCCTTCCCTTTCCGTTTTTCTTTCTGTGGAGGCATCCCCACCCTTTTTACCCTCTACTCCCCAAACCTCACCAGGTCCTGGTGAGAGTCTATGCCATTCCCAGGAGCATGGGATTCCCACGGACCTGGGGTATGCTGTGGCCCCTCACCACTCGGGCGTGTACCCCATCCACACTCAGCTCTATGAGGCCTGGAAATCTGTGTGGGGCATCCAGGTGACCAGCACTGAGGAGTACCCCCATCTCCGCCCTGCCCGCTACCGCCGTGGCTTCATTCACAATGGCATCATGGTGAGGGACTCCCAATACACGCTTGAATCAAACTCCCACACATTTAGACAGCCTCCAACCTGCATTGACCTATGTCCTGTCCACTGCCAGTCCAAGTTCATCCACATAATAGGGGATAGAAGGGTGAAAAGTCATAATGCACATAAGAACTTTATCGCTATAACTTCAGAATGAGTCCTCTATAAACCCAGGGAGTCCCAGTGCTTCAGGACTTTTGTCCATCATTTACCTCTCATTCTACCTTTCAAATCTCATTTATCTGTGTTTCTTTTCCCTTAGGTGCTGCCCCGACAGACTTGTGGTCTCTTCACTCACACAATCTTCTATAATGAGTATCCTGGAGGTTCTCGTGAACTAGACCGGAGCATCCGAGGTGGAGAGCTCTTTCTGACCGTGCTGCTTAATCCGGTAAGGTGCTGAGAGGGAGGGCTAGAAGATTGGAGAGCCAAAGTGTTTGTAGTCTGGGACCGTTACTCACCATGGCTGATTCTGAGATGGGGTAGGTTCTGCAAATCTGACATGCAGGCACCCCATTGCAGATCAGCATCTTTATGACCCATCTGTCCAATTATGGAAATGACCGCCTGGGCCTGTACACCTTTGAGAGCCTGGTGCGCTTCCTCCAGTGCTGGACTCGACTACGACTACAGACCCTTCCTCCTGTTCCTCTTGCACGAAAGTACTTTGAACTTTTCCCTCAGGAGCGAAGCCCCCTTTGGCAGGTAAGGGTGGAGCTCAGACTGAGCAGAGTCATGATGGAGGTGGGAGCTTAAGAAAAGATTAGTCCTTATCTGATTCTTGGCCTTTCCTTCAGAATCCCTGTGATGACAAGAGACACAAAGATATCTGGTCCAAGGAAAAAACCTGTGATCGGCTCCCCAAGTTCCTCATTGTGGGACCCCAGAAGACAGGTGAATCATCCTTAGCTAACTTCTCTTGCCTTGCCTTAAACTCAAAAGATCCTTTTATTCATGCTGTTGGTCTGTTCTTTCTCTCCCATTTAGGGACCACAGCTATTCACTTCTTCCTGAGCCTGCACCCAGCTGTGACTAGCAGCTTCCCAAGCCCCAGCACTTTTGAGGAGATTCAGTTCTTCAATGGCCCTAATTATCACAAGGGTATTGACTGGTGAGCCTGGGATCCCCTTGAATGCTTCTCAGAGGAACACCGCCTTCCCCCAAAATACCCCATTCCAGCTTCCACCAGCACAGAAGTCTGGCCCCAACACTGCAAATTTTTCTGTCTCTCTGTGCTACTTCCTAGGTACATGGACTTCTTCCCTGTCCCTTCCAATGCCAGCACTGACTTCTTATTTGAAAAAAGTGCCACCTACTTTGACTCAGAGGTTGTACCACGGCGGGGGGCTGCCCTCCTGCCACGAGCCAAGATCATCACTGTGCTCATCAACCCTGCTGATAGGGCCTACTCCTGGTACCAGGTCTGCCTGAAGCTAGGGATATATTGGGGCTTCAGGTGGAGTTGGGGGGAGGTGGTGACTGCTAGAAAGACAGAAAGGAATGAGGGAATGGAAACTAAGCTAGTGCCTTGGGAGGAGATCCTATACTGTCTGTCACCAGACCAAGAATAAGGACAGGATAATTCAGTCAGATCACCAGTCCTTTCTCTTCCTACTCCTTGTCCTTCAGCACCAGCGAGCACATGGAGACCCAGTTGCTCTGAACTATACCTTCTACCAGGTGATTTCAGCCTCCTCCCAGGCCCCTCTGGCACTTCGCTCCCTGCAGAACCGCTGTCTTGTCCCTGGCTACTATTCTACCCATCTACAACGCTGGCTGACTTACTACCCCTCTGGACAGGTACAGTCCCCCAAGAGCCCTCAGTGGGGACTCCTTCCCTTCCTCTTCCCTTCAGCCCAGAAGCTTCTTAGGAATATAGAGGGAACCACATCCCTGTCCCTTTAGTTGCTGATTGTGGATGGGCAAGAGCTGCGTACCAACCCAGCAGCCTCAATGGAGAGCATCCAGAAGTTCTTGGGTATCACACCCTTTCTGAACTACACACGGACCCTCAGGTGGGATAGCATGACCTAGGGAAGGAGTATTCTAGGGGAAATGGGGAAGCAGGTTGACCATGTCTGTTTGGAAGAGACATGGATTTACCCTGTCTCAGAAGGAGAGACATGCTCCTGTGGGCTGGGAGGGGTAGTGTGCATTACAGGGCTTGAATTTCTCTTCTTCCTGCCATCTAATCACTTCTTCCCGTTGAGTAGGTTTGATGAAGATAAGGGATTTTGGTGCCAGGGACTTGAAGGTGGTAAGACTCGCTGTCTAGGCAAGAGCAAAGGCCAGAGGTACCCAGATATGGACACTGAGGTAAGTAAAGCCTGGGGCAGGGTATCCCTCTCCACTTCCAGGATCCAATTCTGTATCACCCTTCTTACCATTTCTGCCTTCACTTTTCTCCTGTCAGTCCCGCCTTTTCCTTATGGATTTTTTCCGGAACCATAATTTGGAGCTGTCAAAGCTGCTGAGCCGGCTTGGACAGCCAGTGCCCTCATGGCTTCAGGAAGAACTGCAGCATTCCAGTCTGGGCTGATGTCCCAGGCTCCCATACCAGCAAAAAGCCCCCTGCTTCCCTAAGGGGCCAGCCCAGAACAGGGCCCATAAAGGAGATTAGAGTGGCCTGGCCCCTTCTACCTCAGTGGCCCCCAGGCCTGGGATGGCTGAGAAAGGAAGAGCATCCCTTTCACATAGCTCCGGGGCCTAATAAAGGGGCTTCCCTTGGTACCCCACATCATGGTACTAGGCACCTTTGACCCATGATCCTGGGAGGTGGGGAGGAGTGAGAGGGTCCAGGCAGGGTGTAGAAGAATGTATTAGTCCAGTGTTTTCCTTCTTTGTCCCCAGCAGTGTATCTACTATCTATACCTGGCTAGGGAGGGGCCCCTTTAGTCAGGCACTGGGATCTACCTGTGGCCCGGCCTCCCTAATGTCATTCACATTGAATGGGGATGAGGCCGGACAGTGGCTCATAGAGCTGAGTATGAGCCCTAGCTGTGGGCTAGAAATGTCCTTAATAAACATCCTTATTTTTCTGTTTTGTCTGCTTCATTGGATTGGAGAAAACGTAGAATAAAGCAAGAGTTAGACATTTCCCCCCAGTTCAAGGTTCATCTGCACATGGAGGGAACGAAGGGAAAGGTCCAGGCAGACTAGAGTAAAAAAGGAGTTTATATATTTATAAATGCCAAATAAATACCAGAGGCCACCCAATGCCCCCTCCCAGACAGGGCTGTTTCCCCCAGCCCTAGGCTTGTAGGGTCTGACACATCTTGGCCCCAAGCTACAGACCAAGAGCAGCTGTCAGTCTGGGCTACCAGGGAACTGAGTGGAGATGATCTGTCCAGCCAAGTTTCATTCCCCCTGTGTGAGGGGTCCCCATAGCCACAGGCCTCTGTCCCTGTATAGGGCCCTAGCGGGGCCAGACTCAGGGGGAGAAGGTGGTCATCTCGAGTGAGACCCGCTGCCACAGCTCCTTGGTCTGTTTGCTGCGCTTGAGGTTCTGCAGGATGTCGTTGAATTGCATCATGCCCATGGGTGTCAGGCAGAAGGCGCTGCGGGCACTGCGAATCGCATTCACAAAGTCGTCGTAGTCGGCAGGGGTCAGGTGAATCAAGCGGTGGTGGATGTACTGGAGGAGGATGTGTGTAGGGCGAGCCTTAGTACAAAGCACAGACCCAGTCCCCTCCTCCCTTACATGCTGGCTGATCTGGTCCGTGACTGCCCAGGAGGTGCGCCACCCTGCTCCATACTTGCTGGGTTGTCACCTGCATGTAAGCCTGCTGGCAGCGCTGCACCAGTTGGTGGAAGGCCGGGGCACGCAGGTGGTTGTGGGCATGAGCAGGGCTCAGCCGCTGCAGCGTCTCCATGACGATCTCCTGCAGCACAAACGGGCTCAGCACCCCCTTGGCTGCCCCCACACAGAACTGGTGCACGTAGTTCACTCCTGGGGGGCAGGGGGAGGGGCATGAGACGGGGGTGGCCACCTCTGCCCTAGGGACCCAACTTAGGTATCTCAGCTCTGGCCTGGCAAAGAGCCTCCCTCCACCCCAGGAGCTGAGGTAACCCTCCGCCCCCCGCGCACGCACACATACCCGACCAAGGCCTCAACTCTGAGCAAGAGCTAGGAAGGAGGTCTGGGATAGGAAGGTGAGGGAGCGGATGGGGGGGAACAATGGTCCTGGGGAGGGGAGGTGTTACCCAGCTTTGCTGCCAGCCCCAGCAACCATTTGACATCATCAGTGTAGGGGGGGCAGCGGGAGAAGTTGTTGGGGTGATCGTTGTGTGCCCGGCGACCCAGCATTTCTAGTGCCAGCATTCCTGGGAAATAACGGTCGGCACATGGTTAGGGGCATCTTTTTCACTCTACCCCAAACTGTTACCTGACCCCACGGTAAACAAATGAAGAGCTAATGGATGGGGTCTACTGAAGAACCTCTGGCACTGTTGCAGGTGTGAGCGCAGAAAGGGGCTGCCTCTTACCAACACGGTAGGCAGCATGCAGATGGTGCAGGCTGTGTGGATTGACAGGTTGACTGTGCGTCTCCTCCTCGGGTGGTGGAAAACCCCCGCTCACCAGTGGGCTGGGCTGTGTGGTCAGGGCCGGCAGCGAGGCACCCTGGATGGCTGGAAATGTGGATGCTGGATGGACACTGCTCACTGAGGGTGGGATGAGATCCACGTGAGGAGCTCTGAGCCCAAAGAGGGACAGAGATTTCCTCCCCACCTTCCCTGCCCAGTGTACCTCCCCTCCATTCACCTGCTCCCTGTCCCCACAACTCACAGGCCACACTGGTGGGCAGTGGGAGCCCTGGCTCTGTGTGGTAGGGATGTACTGTGATGGGTGCCATGGAAGGGACAGGAAAAGACACAGCAGTGGCAGCAAGTGAGGGAGGAGTCACCGAGTAAGGGTACTGAGCCCCCAGGAATGCAGGATGCACACCCTAGAGGTAGGGAGAAGAGAAGGAAGATATCAAATTATATTAGGATAGTTCTCCCCCTTTGCCCCACTAACACGTATCCCTACATTTCTTAGTTGGCCTGGGTCCCCCAGACTCCCACCACCTCACCAGGACTCTTGGATAGCCCTACCATTACTGTCAGAATACCCCACTCCAATCCCCCATGAACTCCCAATGTTCTCCCACATGCCCCACTCCCCAGCAGAACACTGGTCTCACCTGTGGGTATGCAGAGCTGGGCACAGGGAAGACGGCAGGCCGGGGCATATGAGGCATGGGGTGGGCGGGGTGAGCTGGGTGCGTGAGGTACTGAGGGCTGCAGGGCAGGTGGGGCTGTAGAGCAGTGTAGGGGTGCAGGCCAGGGGAGTGACCATGCCCCAGTCCTGGACCCGGATATAAACTGGACCCCACTGAGATGACTGGCACCACTGTGGCTGCTGCTGTCACTGCTGCCGCTGCCACTGTAACTGGCTCAGTCCCTGGGCCTCCCCTGCCCTCAGGCAGCCCCCGCCCAGCCTCCCCAACTGCCCTGATCCCATTGGCACTACAGCTTGTAGCCCCTTCACGGGCTGTGGATGAGCCACCTGCTGTTTGCTCATATAGCCAGAACCACTGGTGAGCAACCTCAAACAACACTTCGGGGTACACGCCCCCACCCTTAGCCGCCTCTTCCACTGCCATGCAGGCCTTCTCCAACATCAGGTTATCCTGGAAGGGAGGGACACAGAGTATTAAGGAGGAAGGGCTTTGCCCCAGGGATGATGTCAGATGACATTCTAATGTCTCCCTCAGAGTTGACTCATCCCGGGGAGGCATCAAAAGTCAGGGTCAGTGCTCAGAGTCAGTATCAGAGCAGTGAGCGCTTCACACAGACACTGAATACTTGCTGACCAACAGGAGTCAAGACCCAGGTTACAGTCCCAGTTCCGAACTAATTTAACCGCCCCCCTCCCACCCGAATCTCATCATCTCTCTGAGTCCTTCCCTAAGTCTTCCATCCTGGGTGATCATCTTAGTCCCTAAACTATAGGCCTCCATCTCCTTATCTATAAAATAGGAATAATCCTAACCTTAGAGTTGTCAGGTAAAGGAAATGATGCATGTGAAAGCACATTAACATGTAAAGTGTTACCATGAGAGGACAAACTGGATAGTTTGTACACTCCAGGATATGGGAATCAAGAGCTGGGCCTCAGCTTTCCCATGCCCAACCTCCCTGCCCAAATGCCCCAGAGCAGGTCCCCAGATTGCCTATAGAAATACCTGCTCCTTGCACTGCACCAGGGCCCGCTGGATTTCATTGGGGTTCAATGCATGGGCATGAGGCAGGCAGCTTAGGGCCAGTTCCGCCGCTGCCCTCACCATATTGGAGTCTCGTGCACGAGATGCCCTGTCAGCCAGGGATGCAACCTCAGGGGGTGTCAGGTGCCCATCCCAGCATTCTACCAGTATAGTCAGGGCTGCGCTGCCAATCTCCATTGCCTGGCCTTTGGGAAAATGAGAAAAGAGCAGAGTGGGGTTAGCGTGGGCACCACTGGGGCATGAGAATGATGTCTTTCCTGTCAGATCAATAATTCCACAAAGACAAGGCTCTTATCTTCACCAATTAATCCCCCTCCTGTACCCAAATTGGGACACTGGATTTACCTGTAATCCAGGAAACGTGGGAAGAATAGGTACGTGAGAGCCAGTTGGGAGAAACAAAGTTGTGCAGGCCAAGGGCATAAAGCCCAATCTCGAAGGCGCAAAGGTGCAGGTTGCGGTGAGGACCCTGGTGGCCCCCTGAGGAAGATGGATGTGTGAAAATTGAAGTGCTGCTGTTGCCCCCCGCCTTGATCAGCACTGTCTTCGCCAGCTCGAAGTAGAAGTGTGCAGCTGCCTCTGATGGCTGATTGGGTACATGGGGAGCATGACTCTCGGGGCGGCGGCCCTTGTACCTGAAGGGGCAATGGGTAGGGACGGGGGTTGGGGTTTCTTTGAAATGGGTGTCCAGGTAGGTTGGGAAAGGCCAGGGTAAGTGAGGACATTGGTGGACAATGATTGGATTCACACTAGAGATGTGTCTCAGGGTGGGCCAGATCAGGGACGATGGGTATTTCTTCCCACTGACCTGCCAACTTCAACTGTCTTTGCCCGGGCCCCTCCACTGGCACTGGCCCGGCGACTTCCACTGGAGGATGAGGAGCCCAGGGAGTCCGAGGAAGAGCTGCTAATGCTGTCACTGTCTTGTCCTCGACCCCAGGAGGTGGGGGCCCAGCCCCCTCGAAGGGGCCTCCGGCTTAAGGTGGGGGAGCTGTCCGATGTTGTCTCGGGGGCACTGCTGTCAATACTGGCCATGCCTAACCCCCCAAGACAAGTCAGTCTCAGAAGTTAGGAGTCCCAGAAGTCAGACTCCAACCTTCAGGAATATCTTTCCCTCCACACTATCCCATGGGCTGTCCTACCTGTGTGCTTCTTCTTAGGCCGCCCTGGGGAGCCCCAGCCCCGTCCATTGTAGCCTCCACGACTGCCAAGTGCCAGGCGGCTGGGAACCTTCCCCTCCGGCCTTGGGGTCAAGGCTGCCTCAGATGGGAGACCCTCACAGGGGGAATGTGGGGAACTCTCTAGGTAGGGAAAGTAGGATATTGGGATGAGCCCAGGAAAGGGTACCCCAACATGACTCCATACCATTCATCCCCCCTGCCCAGTGCCCCCACCTCACCAGGCACATTCTTCTCTGTGAAGCCCTCAGTGGGACCTGGCCCAGCCCCTGCCACACTCCCTGGCTGAGCAGGCCCTGCAGAGCCTGAGGTCAGTGGTTGAAGGGCCCCTGGGGCAGATGGGCCCCCGTGTTTTGAAGGAGACCTCTGGCTAGCTGTGGCTGGGCGGCTAGATGAGTAGAAAGAACTCAGTGTCTGCGGCTTGTGAGTCTGGCTCTCTCGGTCCAAGAGTTTGTCTAAGATCTGGAGGACAGAAAAGCAGAAACAGGATGCCCTTTATCTTCTGACTTCTGTTACCTTCCTTTCTCCTTGAAACAGCCCCCTCAAGAAGCCTTGCCCAGTTCTAACTATAGGATAACTCCTCGCATACGTATCTTGGTATCCTCCATCTAACACTTACCACAGGGCTGAATATACTGATATTCAATAAATATTGAAATAAATGAATGGATGACTTTACACCCTCTGCTTCTCTTCTTCCATCCCATGCCCAGGCACTCACATAAGAACCATTGGTACCTCTTGTTCCTTATGATGTCCCCAAGATTCCCTACTTTTCTCCAGTGGAAAGAATAGCACTTTTTTTATTGTACTGGAAATCCCTAAGAAAGGTGGTGAGATTTGCAATCTGTCTGCCTGTCATAAGCCGAGTACCTCAGTCCTTTACCTTCTTGAGCTTGGCCTGGTCGTCCTTGTAAGTGATCATTAGTGCTAATGCCAGGTCACCCTTCTCCCGACGTGTGCCTTCACATAGGAGGGGATGTTCTGCTTCACTTACTGTTGTCTTCATGCCTATGAGAAGGAGGGATAGGGAGTGGCCATAACTCCCAAGACAGCAAAAGCAAACAGGCCAGGGTTCCCCAGCCACCAGCATGTGAGGGAAGGGATTCCTTTGGTCCAGCCCCACCAACTACAGAAGGTCCCCGCTGCCTGTCATATCCAGCCTAAGCTCTACTCTGCTTTACAGGCACTTCATAACCTTGCCCGCTCTACCTCCCCAGCACGCACCAATCGCTTTAGGGAAGTTGGTGTCTTCGCTCTCATGAAGAGGTGATTGCAGCTCTGTCCTTATCCATGTTGTTTCCCTATCTAGAACTTGCTTTTCCCTAGATACCTTTGGTTTTGTTGCCCTTACAACACCCAACACCCATAGCACATATTTTTGCCCTGAATTCTTGACTGTCTCGTAGGCATTAGTTGGCTCACACGTCATCCTGACTTATTACCATCCAGCCCCTTCCTTAGGAACAGGGCCCAGGTCTCACGCCATTCAAGGCCTGGGCCAGGTTTAGCTCATGGATGTGCTCAAGAAACTGACACACTCACCTAAGGCAGCAACTGCTGCTTCAAATCCCAGTTCCTCATCCCCAGGCATCTCATTGTTCCAGTTGCGACTAGGGGGCCGGGAACCCGTGGGAGAAACCACTGTATGAAAGTTGGGGTAAGTCAGGCAGACAGTAGTTTCATGAGAAAGAATGCAAGGGAACTCAAGACCCTCATCATCCCAGACCTACCCATGAAGCTGCCTGATGGGTCCTAAAGGCGATTCAGAACCTTGAGGCTCTTGGTTTTTCCTTAGAAAAAGCTATCCCTACCCCAGTTCCCCACTTACTGTAGCGTTAGGCACCATACCTGGAGCACAGAGAACGTCAAAGATGAAACTGGCCAACATGAGGGGCAACACAGGCCGATAGTCACACAGTGTCCCCTCCCGAAGCTCCTCTGCCCGGCACCGCATGGTACTCATTTCACTCGGACCCAGAGGGATCTTCTTGAGCAGGGCAGCCACCTCTGACTCCTGGTATGCCAGCTTCACCTGAAGACACAGGAAGGAACTCAGACCTCCAGAAGCTCAGTGGAGATCAAGGTGCAAGGCTCTGAGGAGACTGAGGTACACAGCTCAGATGGAACCTCTGACCTCCAAGGCTTTGGTAGAAGCCGGGGGCCGCTGTAACTCCAAGGCAAACATGCCAACTCGGAAGGCCAGGTTGTGGTGCTCTGGGCGCTCACTAAGCACCGTCAACAGGAAGGCTGCCTTGGTCAGGGTGTTGGTAGCCACCCAGGTCTGACGGCTCGTGGATACCTTGTTCTTCTTGCCCTAGAAAGGGAAGCACAAAGAGGCAGGCAGATGAGTGACTCACCTTGGTGTAGGTGGAAGGACACTCTCGATGCAGAATGGGAGCAGGTTGGGGTAACGGGGGTTCAGGAAGATAGAGGAAGGGGATCTCTCTCACCTTGGCAGGGGGCGGCTCTACCTTGAGGTCAGGTGGGTTGGCCAGCAGGTCCTGGGCAAGTTCCACAGTGAGGCGGGAGGCCTCACTACTATAGCCGTGCGCATGCAGGGCCTCAGCACAAGCAAACAGTACCTGGAAAGAATACATGGGGCAAGACAGGTTGGAGATCCAACTTCCAGGGGCAGGACATTACACTCGCTCATGTAACAAACACTCCCTGAGCACTTGCTATATGCTGGGCCCTGTGCTGGTCCTGTGTATACCACAGGAGCTCAGTCTGGTTGGAGACAGACACATAAACACACAAGCCAGTGTGACGCTAGCTACTACTGGGGAAGGTCAACAGGGGAGTAGGTGGCTTGGACACCTCATTGAGATTTGGGGCAGAGGGACAGTATCAAGGAAGACTTCCTAGAGTAAGTGATCTCTAAGATCTCTGAGACCTGAGGAAGGAGGAGGAGCTAGCCAGGCAAGGTGAGAGAAGAGCATTCCAGGCAGAAAGGCCAATATGTGCAAAAGTATGGATGAAAGAAGGAGCATTACAGGGTACGGGAGTGGTTCAGCTGAGTGGAGGACAAGGGACAGAGTAGCCAGACAAGACTGGAAAAGCAGGCAAAGATCAGATCAATGCGCTAGCTGGTTAGCTCAGTTGGTTAGAGCATGGTGCTGATAAAACCAAGGTCCAGGGTTCCATGCCTGTACTGGCCAGCCGCAAAAAAAAAAAAAAGATCAACTCAAGTGGAGCCTCATAGGTCATAGGTCATACTGAAGACCTTCATTTTTATCCTAAGGGCAGATGGGAAACCAGTGAAGAGTTTGAAGCAGCAGAGTGATACATTCAGACATCAGAGGCAAATCAATGTGGAAGTAGTGAAGAGGGTGGACTGCAGGCAGGGAGGCCAGTTAGGAGCCTGCTACAGGAGTCTAACAGTCACGCTAATGGTCCTGACAATCCCAGCTAGAACCAGATGGCTCTTCTCAGCTGTGGCTAAGGAGCACCCAGCCCTCCCTCCCTCAGTCTCCCCAGAGTCCTCTCACCTCCATGCGGCTCTCCTGTTCCAGTGGCTTCAGCCCAGCAAACAGGTCGTGCTCCTCCCCAGTCCCACCCTCGGCCTTCTCCTCCTCGCCCCCAGCCCCGTCCTGGGCATTCAGATAATATGCCTGGTAGTCATCATCCTCCTCCTCTCCAACTGCAGGGACTGCCTCTTTGGTTTGGGGGAGCCCATTGCCACTCTCATCTGTGGAAGGGAGGTCATCCCGGGTACAGATCTCCCCAGGCAGTAGGCCAGGGGGGCCAGCAGAAGCTGTGGGAGGCTCAGGCCCCTCTGAGAAGTACACGCCACCATCTTCTTCATAAGTATCTGGGGGCTCAGGAAGGAAGGTGGAAGGGCCTCGGGAGCCACCAGGGGGAGGACAGGGTGGAGGGCTCTCAGGGAATCCGCCAAAAGTGCTGGCCTCTGCACCCAGGGCCAGGCTGCTGTCATCCAGGCTCATCTCCGCCAGATCTGGCTCCAGGGAGCTGTCTTCACTGCTCAGCCGTCGCTTGTTCCCGCCGCCTGCTGAGCCCTTGCCACCACTGCCAGCCCCCCCCAGTGACTTGGCTTTGCCCCCACCTGGACCCATCTTATTCAGAGCCTTATCGCCCCCTTCAGCAGAGAGGCGGCGGGGACCTCGCTGTGACAAGGGGACCGCCTCACCCAATCCCTTGCGCTTGGCCCCAGACTCCTTAGGCCGCACAGCTGGCTCAGCAGGAAGAGGTCGGGGCCGGTCCCGGGATTCTTCCAAGCCCCCACAGCGGGGGGCTCCTGGCCGAGGGGGCAGGGTCCGGGCCCAGCACAGTGCCAGCTTCCGGTCAGTGCCACTGTAGGTGACACCCGGAAGGGGGTAGGCCTCTTCCCAGTTAAAGTAGCAGGCCTCCACTGCAGGCCGGAAGCCAGGGAAGAGCCGCTCCAGGGTCTTTTTGTGTTGTCCTCGCTTTACATTCTCAATCACCTTCAGTTGCCACTGGCGGAGCTGTGCGCATAGCTCACGGCGGCTGTGGAAACAAAGGGCAGGACGCTGCTGGAGGGGCCGCAGTCTGCACTGAGAAGGGAAAGGAGGGGATAGAGAAGGGGTGTACCCCGAAGAGGGGCACAGGGAAAGGACTCAAGGAAGTACTTCTTGAGCCAGCCCCATAGACATCACTGTAACACTCAGGAATTGTGGAAAGTGGGTGCTATTGGGGGAGGGGAAGAAGAAATCCTCTTAGAAAAAGGACTCCTAAATCACTGGTAACCCTACTGCTCAGCAGCTCCCATTTCCTTAGAACTAGAATAATAGTACATATCTTGTACAAGGAGATAAGTGCTCAGTCTGTCCTGGACTGATTCAGGCTCAGGGCTGTTGTGAGCCCAGAGGGAGACTCACCGCTGGGGGCTGAGTGCAGGGTCCAGCACAGCCAGTCTCCACAGTGTGACCATCTCGTCACACATGCTGGCACATGCATGGGCTGCCACCTCTGACTGCCCATTGCTACGGCCTGTATGCCCACTGGCACTGCTGTGTGAGGCTGAGGTGCGCACGCTGTACCACCAACCTGTTATCTAGAGACAAAGAGGGCCATGAGATACATCTGACAGCTTGGAGAAAGACTAGCACCCACCAGTGTACCTGGCAGGGAGGGAAAGCATGACGCACCACAGAGCAACCCGACTCCAGGAGATTACCTGTTCATAGGTGAGGCACTGATCAGTGAGGATTTCCAACAAGGGGGCAGCATTGCTGTCCCTCCGCTTGAACATCTCCCGCACAATGCTAAGCAGGTTCCAGACACCCTCTGGCTCGCGGCCCCTCAGAGGGCGCAGCAGACACGCCCATTCAGCAGCGGCTGGAGGCTCCGTGGAAGACAGATACATGGAGTTCACATCACTGAAAAAGTAGTAGAGCAGAGAATGATGATTCTAAGACAGGCTGAATGAAGCAGGTAAAAGTACATCAAAGCTTTGACACAAAGGGGTTCTGACCCAAAATACAGAGTACAGGGGGAAAGGGATGTCCATAACAAAAATTCTTAATCTACTGTCCAGCCTCCAAAAAAAAAAAAAAAAAAAATTCTTAATCTTTCTCTGCCTTAGTTTCCTGCTTTGTCAAAGAAAGAAAAACACTCTTGTTCTACCTCAATAAGAACAGACTACTCTGTGTCTGTACAAGATCACTACCATCCACTGACTCATTAGTAACATCTTCTGTGTGCCAGGCATTGTGCCAGTGCAGGGAATAAAAGGTGGCGGACACAGGCATTAACAGAACAAAGGATCTCTCAGCAGCCTGAGGGATGCTCCCTCTACACCACAAACACAGGTCCGTGGAGATCCAATTTACCTGAAGACCACAGGGGAGGGGCCACAGAACTTGTGTAGTGTCTTCTTGATGTTGTCGGTGAGTGTTGATTCATCCAAATACCAAGTACTCTGGTCCGAGGCTGAGGGCCCTGCTGTGGGGTCTGGGGATGACAGGCATTCAGTCACCTAAAGATAGGGGCCCGAATTCACCTGACAACAGCAAGCCTTTAGTAAGCAGCGCCGCGCACTACCAGCTGTCTTTCTTCCTATTGCCTTCTTTCTCACCACGCTCACCTGGGGCTCCACACACTGTATTGATGGCTGTTGACTGGGAGGAGAGGAGTTCATCCAGGAGACGCTGGGCTGTGGGGAGGATCTGAGGGGGAAAGGGACAAAGGCAGAGAGAACAAGGCACAGGTCAACCCAAGGAGGCCTGGGCCTGACAGGAAGGCTGGTATACCACCCTGGAGCTAGTCAGAGGAGGGTGTGCCAACCTCACCCACCTGCTGAGGGAGCTCACTGATGAGGTACTGAGCAAACTTCTGCAGCTGGTCCCTCTGTAGCCGAGACAGGGACTCTGAGACTGGGGCCCGCAGGCAGACTGCGGAAGCCTGAAGGGCACACAGAGAGAAATGCAACAATAGAGTAAAGGCTTGCTGGAGCTGGGGATAGAGAGGCAGAGTTGGGGAGGCAGGGGGCTCACATTGTGGCCAGGCATGCAGCAGAGAAGGGGGGGATGGAGCGTAGGACAGGACCGGGATAAATTGGGAGGGCCTCACGTTGTGGATGCGGAAGAGACAGAGTGCCACGACGTGGGTGCACCATTTGGCCCCAGCCCCACAGGTACAGCTGCAGGAAGTGACCCGGCAGCGGTCAAACATCACAGCCACGTTGTAAGCCCCTTTTGGGGGGACCATCTGAGGTGGCACCACTGTAGCACTCAGGTGAAACCCTGGGGAGAAATGTGGGCATGGTCAGGGAGAGCTGCCAAGACCTAGGTCTCTGCCCTTGACCCTGGCCCTGCAGTTAGTCAGACAATCTGCTCCAGCTTCTTGTCATGGGTCCTTAATTCATAACACAGAGGATGGGAGGAGTAGGGGTGCCACTGGGCACGATAGGACCCTCACCTATCTGCAGTGGGTCCTTCACTGCCCTCATGCGGAATAGCTGATCTCCTCGCTGGAACTCATCTGCACTGCCATTGGCCAGGCACGAATATAGCCTGGGGGGTGAAAAAGAGGACATAGCCACAACTCAGCAAATATACTTCAACAGACCCGTCAGAGACCACAATGCCCTAGGCATTCTCTCCGCAGGTCATTCCATCTTGGGGAAAATCCTAGGCACTCCCTCCTCCCCTTGTCCTCCTCTCACCATAGTCCCAGATACAACAATCTCTTTTGTTCTGTAGGAAGCCCAGCCAACACTTTGGAATATCGGGACCCCACTCCCCACCATCAGTTCTATAGCCTCACCGGATGTCCTCTTCATTCTCAGGGAAGCTCCAAAAAGCAATTCGGAGCTGTAGCTGCTCAGGCACTGGGGGGTAAACTTTCTCCACCACTTCAAAGGGGATGTGAAATGCCACCTGCTTTGCTGACAGCTCTACCAATGGGATCACCAGTCCATCTTTGGAAACAAAGGTTGGGGTGGAGGGAAGGAGAAGGGGAGATGAAAAGGACCATGATTACTTGGCACCAATGCCAGTGCCACATCCTGGGCCCCACCTTCACTATGAAAGAAAGGGGAGACCTGGATGAAAATCCCAGGTATCCTCCTGTCAGGATACACTAACCCTTGAGACTCCATCTGGGGGAGGGAAGCTGGACAATCCCCAGCCCACAACCTGTTACCTAAGGTTTAAAACAGAAGATACCAGGGGATATCCCAGGAAACTCCCGCTCACGCAGGTGTGTTCCAGGGCCTGAGCAAAATAACTCTGCTCGCGTGGCTTGGCATTGAATTTCCTGTATACTACAAGCACTTTAGATTCACATGACGTTAATGTCTCTCCTCTGGCATTCTTATCTCTAATTGCTTTTTTACTATCCCTTTTTCTCTAGATGACTCCAGGCCCCCATCTAAGAAAGGAAGATAGGCCAGAGCCCAGAAGAGTTCATTAAGAATGGACCTCAAGAAGCAAGAGAGCTTGCATACCTAATGCTGACTTCCCACATTGGAAGCCTTCCTGTGGAGACAGTTATCCCAGGAGACCTAGCTGCTGATCCTGAAATCACCTGGAATAGGATGGAGTGATCACTCCAGAAGGTTTTCCACACTGCTTTTTATTTTTTTAAGCCAGTCAAAAAAAAATTTTTTTTTTTTTGGCAGCTGGCCGATATGGGGATCTGAACCCTCGACCTTGGTGTTACAACACTGTGCTCTAACCAATACAGCTAATTGGCCAGCCCATTAAAGCCAGCCAAATTTAGCAGTGGTGGGTTGTATACCAACTTTAGCGACACTAATATTAATAACTTCTGATAACCCACTACCATTGGACCAGGCTATACGTTGTTTTAATCAAAAAACAGTGATAACACAACAGGCTGCACATTTTACCAACTGCCAGTCAGATTAGAAAGCAGATCAGAAAATCACAGAACTGAAAAGAACTTTTTTTTAAGTTAACCCCTTTATTTTGAAAGTGAGCAACTGAAGGTAGCTGGGGAACAGGTGACCAGATCGGTGGGAAATACATGCTTTTCAGGTTTTAACCTGTCTGGGAAGATACCAATGTGCTGAAAATCTTCACTACACTGATTTCAGTTACTTCCCTCAAAGTGAGGGAACTCTAAGCACCAAAGCTACCCACACATGCAAATATGAAAGAAGGAGGGAGGCCATAAAAGACCCACAGTGAACCAGTTACGATGTGTGTGTATGTGTACACAGAGCATGTGCTATCTCTCCACCGCTCCTGCCACTCCTAAAAAGTGGCATGTGGAAATTTCCCTCTGTCCCAAAGAGCCAGAAATCTCTTCAGGGCAGTTTGGAAAAAAAGGACTCTTGAAATGGCCTGAGTAGAATCATGCTAATGAAACCTTCCAACTGCTAAAGAAAGCCAATTTCCACTGAGACCCAGGACAAAAACTGTGCCATGAGAAAGGCAAGGAAATGATGTGGTGAGTTCCAAGCCTGTGGAGCTTCTCTTAGCATCACTTTCCCCTCCATCCTCCCTAATAAAAGCTAAATTCTTCACAGCACTAAGCAGTTAATTCACTGAAAGACCCAAGGATGAAAGAAAAGAGTGAAACCACACTTTTCCCCAAACCTCGGATATGGACATCTAAGGCTCCAATCCAGTGATCCCAACCTTGCCTTCTGACAGATATTCAATATGGCCAGGAGCACGGCCTCTGATCGAAACTTATGAACTATGGAATCTCCTCTCACAGGCCAGTTCACCTCCGCTTTCCTCTGGGTGAGATCCCTTCTTGGTCCAGCTGGGATCAGAGATCATCGCCCTGAAGCAAGAACCTACCAATACACTTTGCAACGGAGTAACATACCTCAAGTGGTCACAATCCACTCCCTACCCACATTCTCTTCTGTGTACTTTCTGGTTTGCCTCAGGCTGAACTTATTTAAGTATTCCCAAGTCAGAGAGGGAATACTTCTCCCTTACCCCCTCTCTAAGGCAAAGGAACGACAAAAGATCTACCTTCTGTCCAACCCAGGATTTCACTGGCACAACACGCACAACACACACACACACACACACACACACACACACACACACACACACACACACACACACACACACACACACACACACACACACACACACACACACACACACACACACACACACACACACACACACACACACACACACACACACACACACACACACACACACACACACACGGACACGGATAAGGCAGCCCACCCCAGAACGGCCGGAAAAGCGAGTCCTGAAGTCTAAGCTTGGGACAGCTGGTCCGGGACAGCTCCCGCGCGGAACCGCTCCCGGGCGGGACAGCTCCCAAGCAAGGCCCAAGCAGGGCCGGAGCAGGGCCTGCCCGCTTCCCTCCCCAGTGCTCACCCTCACCTCTCATCCTGCTACCGCCACTGCCACCTCCGCCACCGCCGCCAGTGGGGGAATTGGGCCCCGCTGACTGTTTGCGCCATCCCCGCCAGTTCTGGCAGAGGCTCTCGGCCTCGGAAATGAAGGAACAGAGTGAATCCTCCTCAAAGCGGTCCGAATCCTCGAATGAGAAGCGCTCTCCGTCCTCCCACTCCGCGAACATCAGCTCCATGGGGCCCGCACCCCCCGGGGCCGGGTCCCCCCCTGCGGATCCGGGGCCTGGGCCGCCGGCCGGGAGCTGAGGGGAGGCCCGGGGCCTGAGGGGCGAGCCGGGGCTGGGGGTGGCCGGGGCGCTCAGGGCGGCCGTGCCGGGCAAGGATCTCAGGTCTGGGAGAGATACTGGACCAGGCCTCGCCCCAAAGCGAGGTGCGAACGGGGATCGTGGCCAGCCTCCGAGACTCAGGGCCGGGACGAAGCGCTCGGCGGCCGGGGCCTCTAGGCGGCTGCGGCGCCGCCTCCCCCATCAGCTGATCTGAACTTCCGGCCGCGCCGGCCACCACCACTTCCGCCCTCGGGCGCTCTGGAATCCGACTCGGTACGGGCGGATGTAGGGGACATGTTTGTTTAATTGCTGCATTTCCTGCTTTTTCTCAAGCCCACCCTTAGACACCATAAGAGGAAGCCAATCTCCAAATGTTTACGAAATGACTACAGATCCCAGCAATAACTCGGCGTCCATAGTGTCCCGAAAGCATAAACAGCCGCCATGCACGTCGGGAATCGTAGGCTGTCAAGAGACAGCACAGGAGCCATTGGATGGAGGTAGTGTCCTAACTCCGGATAGGCCCCTCGGCTGCATCGCCTCCTGGGAATTGCAGTCCAGAAACCTGCGATCCCGCAGACTTTTTATAAGGTTTCATTGGGAAAAAGCACCAAGAAAGAAGGTCTTTGATTGAGGAAATGGTTGTACTGTTTGTCAGTACGGCCTTTAAGTCTAGCAATTCTTAACGTTTTTTTGTGCCGTGGACATTTCAGCAGTGTGGCCCCTTCTCAGATTCTTTATAAATGCACACGATAAAATACAAGAATTACAAAGGAAACCAATTATTTTGAAATACGATTACCAAAATATTAATAAAACAAATTTGTAACATGGTAGTCCTTTTTATTTACACATTAAATGACAAGACCTAGTAGAAAATGTAATACTTTTGAAGCTAGTGATAAGTATTTTGAGATATTTGTGACCAAATGAAATAAGATATGAACATACCATGATTTCATGTAGGTAATGCTAATGCTACTGTGACTTGTCTCCCAGAGTCCTACTTGAAATCCTTAATTTCAGTTGTGGTTAAAGATATAATTTTTTCCCCCATCTAAACTCGCAGACCTTTTACTGGGAGTATATCGGCCCTAGGTTAAGAACTCCTCCTAAGTCTAGTCCAAAGTCTCTAAGCACTGAGCTTCTTCCTATAGCTAAAAGGCTTAGCTTGCACAATTAGGCAGTTGCCCAGTGCTCTCCATGGGGTATGAGGACTATGGGAAGAGATAGCTATTGGGGGCCAGGGAGGCAAGACCCCTTCCTTACCTTAATAATTATCCCATTCAAGCATTAAAAACTCCACTGATCTCTTTGCCTCACATTTTTGTTTTTGGTGGCTGGCCAGTGTGGGGATCTGAACCCTTGACCGTGGTGTTATAACACCACGCTCTAACCAACTGAGCTAACCAGCCAGCCCTGTCTCATTTTTTTTTTTTAACTGACTTGTAATAATTCTACATATTTATGGAGTGCAGAGTAATATTTCCATACATATATACATTGTGTGATGGTAAAAACCAGGCTAATTAGCATATCTGTCACCAAAAACATTGATCATTTCTTTGTTTTTCTTATTGATTTTTTTTGGCAGCTGGCTGGCCAGTAAGGGGATCCAAACCCTTGACCTTGGTGTTATCAGCACCACCCTCTAACCAAGTGAGCTAACGGGCCAGCCCTTATCATTTCTTTGTGATGAGAACATTTGAACTCCTATTTCCTAGTCATTTGAAAATATAAAATTGTTATAGACACCTAGCACTATTACAGAATACTAGAAGTTATTCTTCCTATCTAGCTGCAATTCTGTATCTGCTATTCAACCTCTCCCTATTCCCCTTCTCTACTCTTTGTCCCATATTTAATGCTGTAAGGTACCTAGAAAAGGTTAACTCAATGATGCCTGAAAGGGCAGCGTATAAGTAAAATGCTATGCAATTGCTCCTAATACAGGGGATCAGATAACTTGAGAGAAGTGAACAGGTAATACACAAACAAGATAACTGTCAGTTAAATTCCAGTTTCACTATTTGGGAGAGTCCAGTAGTGAGGTAGTTGGAGATTGAGGACAAATGATAATCACCACTACCTGATTATCTTCAGGAGGGAATAAGAACATAAGGTTGCCAGAGCTTTTCATTTTTTTTTTTTTTTTTTAAGGAAAGCTAAAGAGTAGATTTTTATGACACTTTTTTCTTACTTTTGAATGTGGTCAGCTATTTTAAAAACCTTTTTTAACTGCATGGGTCAAATAAAATACATCTTCAGAACCTCTGTGTCATCAGTATGTAAGCACCTTGAAGGGCCTATGCATAAAATAGACAGTCACCAAATACAGATTATGGCAAACAGCTCTGCAGATAGGCATACTTCAATATCCTTAGTGCACATAAAGGGAAAGGCATTAGATGGTGTAAAGGACTCCAAATGCGTGCAAAGATAAGACAAAGGTTTTTGTCCTGTTCTAGGGATAATCCAGAACTTCCAGAATCTAGGGGAGGAAACAGGTTCAAGAATGGAGGCAGTACCTAATTCACAACAAAAGGCCAAGTTCTCTTCAGAGTATTTTATTTCAAGATAAAACATAACTTCCACCCAGACCATGATTCCAAAGGGTGAAAAAAGTGTTTTGCTTCATTCTACGCTTCAAAGAGGGCATGGCAGTGCAAACATCTCTAAAATGCCTCTGCATAGTTCTCAGAAGCTATCATCCAGTCATTGAAAATGATTCTCCATTTTCAGCTCATATGAGGTTTGTTGGGAAACCTCTGTAACAACTTATTCAATTTCTTGGGAGGTAAATTCCCAGACTGTCCCAGGGTCTCCTGGATTGATCTCATTTTTCGGGCTTCCTGAAAACACAGAACAAAACCAAGAATGACAGTTCTAAAGTTTGTCCTGACCTAGACCCATAGTTCTCACAATGCCCCACCCAAAGCACACCAAGATATTAACAAGCCCAGAGAGATCTGTGTCAGTCGCTTTAAACGAAAGGGACCCGTGACCTACAAATGACTGTATGATCTGAAGATACAATGTCAGCCAGCTAGCAACTAAGCCTAGGCTGGAAATCAAACAATACTTAGATAGTTTCACTACCTTTAACTCTATTTCAGACAATGATGTCTATTTGAACAGCAATTTAAATTTTTCAGTGGTTGTCCCATTCTTTACATCATTTGACACACAAAATTCTGTAAGGTGGGTAATTTACATATGGTAAAAATGAAGTTCAGAGCAGTGAAACAAACCGGTCAAAATCACACAACCTTCAAAACCTTTCCCACTTTGGCGTGGGCGAGGTAGCTCCCAAATAAATGAGGGCTTTTCCTATCCCCTAGCAAAAGGCAGGGAGAACCATGACTTATATCCCCTCCCTCCCCCGCCCTTCTCAAGGGCCCCCTGGAGCCATCCGTTACCTGAGCCCTCGAAGCACAGTCGAAGAAGACCTGGATCTCTTTTCTGCACGCTTCGTCGCGAAATTCATTCTGCTTCCAGCACGCCATCATTATCGACATCTCAGTGATACAGGTCGCCTCTGGAGGGGCAGAATGGGGAGGCGAACCTCAGTCACAAGGGCACTCTTACCTTCCCGCCCTCCTACCCAGCCGCCTGTGCTGCCCTCCCGCATTCCGCTCCGGAGCCTCCTCGGCTCCGACTGCTTACCTCCCTTCTCCCGGCGCCGGTCCCCGACGCGATCAGCTAGGATGAGGGGTTTGTTGGGTTTCAGTACAGGCTTCCGCGGGTTCCCAAACCGCGCCAGGCGGCCCCGCAAGCTGGGTGTCGCCATTACGCCCCTAGCTCCCGGCAGGCGCTGCGGCGTCGTGCGTGACCCCGCGTGACCCCTACGGGCTCGAGGAAGCTCGGCGAAGAGCAGGCGGACAACCCTGCGGCCTGCTGGTTCGGCTCTTTCCTTGGCCCGGGTTGCGGCGACGCTGGGGTTCGGTGACCGGCGGGTCCGTACCCGTCAGCAGGTTAGGAGGAGACTCGGGCTCGTAGCCGGCTGACGCCCGTCTTTTGTGGGCTCCAGGCTCTGAAGTCCGGCGGCAGTACCGGGCCGGGGACATCCAGGAAAGGACCCCCATAAATGGGCACTCGTTTTAGGTGGTAGCCAGCTGGTCTAGATGGTGATTGAAATAGGAAAGGGCAGAAACGATGGGAGCGAATCAAAATATGAAACTTTAAGATGTAGGTTGGGAAAGAATTTTGTTTGGTTTTTATAAACCTATAAAGACTTGTTTTTAAATATCTTTTAAGATCTCTCCGAAGCCGGAAAAAAAAAAAAAATTAGGCTCTTTTATTTTTACAGCTCCTACTACGGCTTAGACACATTTGCTCATCTATAACGATCTCATTGGGTAGGTTTAAACACTTTAGCATTCATCGTCTTATTTAATCCTCACGTCAGTCTTGTGAAGGTACTTGGTAGTAGTGTTGCTATTTATACACTTGGACCTTCAGTTGTGATGCTTCCTCAGACTTAGTTCTTAAGTGAAAGTGACTTTGGCTGTTTACAAAACTCAGTTCAAAGATGTGCCAGAGATTCTCAAGGACTTTCCAAATGAGCCCCAAGAAATGTTTCTGGTAATGGAAGCATACTTAAACAAGCCTGTTGGAGGAGCAATATTTATTTGGATGTGTAAACTTAGTGTGCTAAAATCATTTATCACAGATGTTTGGAATCTTCCCACTGATCTCTGCATGGCTGGTTCTTTTTCTTCCCTTGAGTTTCAGTTCCTGTCAGAGAGGCATTCCCTGACTTCACACCCCACCACCATCAACCTGTTTTATTTTCTTCATAGGACCTATCACAGACTGAATTAGCTTCTTCATTTATTCTTATTCGTTTTTTTTTTTTCCTGTTCATTCATTGTTTATGGCCTTACCTACCCCCAACACCCATTTAAAAATGTAAGCACCATGGGAGAAGGGACCTTGTCTATCCTGTTCATTGCTGAATCCCCACTACCTAGGATAGTGCCAATAAATACTTGTTAATGAACAAATGTTTGAAATATTTTTTTAAAGTCTCCAATTTTATCATGCCCAGCCCCCCCCAAAAGCAGAAAACACTATTAAAAAAGCAGTTTATTATACAAAATGAAAGCTGAGATAATAGAAAATAGCAACACTTGCAATAATAAAGGCATAAGCCCTGTGCTCCACCCCCCACCCCCACTTTGTAAATAAAACAGATTCTTATCAGACACTTCTACCACCAATAACCCTAACCTGCAGCAACTAAGCCTGCTGCTGTACACAACAGGCTGGGCCTCAAACCAAGAGAAGATTCACATTGCTTACTTCCTCCATAGGGAAAAGAAAGCTTTTAGTTGATAAACACCATGTGGCTATTTCTGGTTCTACTTTCTCTTGTGGAAATAGCAACTGGTTTACCCTGATCCTTTGTGAACCTTACATGGTGATAGGAATAAAGGACAAAGTCTGGGAAGCACTGAGCACAAAGCAGGCTTGAGTCTCCAGCAACATTCACTCATAAACTGGCCTACTTTGTACATAAAAGTGCTAAAGGAATGTCAATGTGAGCTGTTGTAATTAGACAAGAGAGGTAGGGATCATTCTACACTTTGCATAACCATCATTTACTCTTTTTATTGCATGTAATGAAATTTGAATCCTAGCCCAGGTTTGCATTTGTATAACATGTATTTTGCACTGTAATTCAGTATCTGCATTTAAATAGACTGCAAACTTAGATATCAGAGTCCTGCATTTGACTTATTTTGTGAGTGCCTACTATATCAAATTTTAACAGATGTATTTTTGAAGGTCTGTCTTTCCTTTTTCTTTTCTGCAAAAGGCTAAACAGGTTAAGCAAAGTTTCATGCTGTTATGAAGGACATCTTTTATTAAATAAAATGAAAAAAGAACAACCTTGGCAATGAAATCCAGCCTAAGTTAGCTTTTCTTGGCCACATCCTTAGGTGTCACAATATTAAGCGTGGACCCTCGTTGTTAAAGCATCTAATATATGTTGTCTATCTAGCTATATATATACAAATTTACAACCAGATATATTGATAAGCTATGGTACTTCTCTAGTGATAATCATTTAATACAACATTACAACCCTAAGGCCCAAGGTATTCTTTCTTGTTCCACTATCCCAGAATAAAAAGCTCATGTTCTTCCTGCTCATTAGGCTGTTTGTTCAAACCACAGCAATAGAAGCGTTTGGCTGCATCCCCAAATCTGACTAAGCTTCTTATTTAGCCAGCCACTTGTAGTGGCTTAATCTCTTGCCTTGCCTCCTCATCCCTTTGAGCATAGGGTGTTGGGCAGAATCCATCAAAAAGTAGTCTCAGTACCATAAAGTTGTATGGAAGGATATCAGTAATACAGTGAATGAAGTTGGACTGTTCTTTGCACTTAAGGTGAAAAGTGCTACAGATTTATGAGATAATTACTAAAACATATTGCTGGATTGTTTTTTCCACCATAATTTTCATGACTCTGCAGAAAATGGGACTTTGTAGCAAAAAAAACAATAAATAGAGGGAAGAGTTAATTAGGCAGACAGAAAAGAACAAAGACTTATAAAAATTTGTACTTTAATTCATATCTGCCTGTTTTATCATTTCAAAACTATTTAAATTAAATATATATGTGACTTTTTCTTCCATCATTTCCAGCCTTCGTCTCCATCTTTGATCTTAAATGGAACAGGGCAATACATTAAATTGGCATAGCATATATTAGCCACTGAATCTTTCTGTTCATGAGATGAGAAGGAATTCCTGATATAACTTACATAAGAAACAAACCAGCAGTAAGAGTGATAGCAAGGTTTGTGTATATCCATCTGAAATTGTGGGAAAGGGCCTAAAACCAAGAAAAAATAAGCCATGTAAAATAAAAAAGTTTGACGTGAAGTGCAAATTAAATGATATAAAAAAAATACAACCCCAGAAAATCAGAATACAACCCAACCAGTTTTGCTTCTCCACTAACATAACAGTCTATAAAGCAAGAGATGAGGAAAAGAGATTATTGGGAAAGGTATGGAATAATGAATGAGAGGTTTGCGGAACAGAACAGGAGGAGTTTTAAGTACTAACCTGACCCATCTTACCTTACGGTAGTCAAGTAAAACAGGATGAAATAGCGAGAGAAGTGAGCAGTCCTTTAAAAATTCTGTTGGTCCAGCACCTTGAATCAAATGGGTGTTTCAAGCTTTTGTTTCCCACTGAACCAAGGACAGGACGCCTCTTATCTCTCCTTGAAGAGAGGCCCTATTACCACAGGCTGAGATCTTGGCTACACATCAAGATAAAATATCAGTAGATATAACTGGAATTTCTTGAATCCATATGACAGTGTTCATTAAGGGGTTGTGCAGGCTCTTTATGTCCCATGGTAGAATAAGCTTTCCTTAGCTCTATCAAATTAAAGGCTCTTGGAAGGGCAATTAGAGAATCTGGTTCCTTTTCGTGAAGATCTCATGTAGGTAATCCCAAAATTTACTCTGCTGTGTTTCATTGTTGTGGATCATGGCTGTGAGAGCTTCTCCCTGGTCCAGACCTTGCCAATAATCTTGCAGCCACATCTCCTTCCAGCTGAAATACCAAAGTGGGGAGTGGATTATGGAATCGCAGCACAGCTATGAGTCCTGCCTTTCTGGGTGGGGCTAAAGAAATCTTAAGCAGATCCAGTGATCTCTGGCTAGGACTAGACTGCTGAGAATGAAAGAAAGGTGAAGAAAATCCAGTACTAGCCTAAGTGACAGGCAGTAAGCCACAAACGTAAAGATATCACACAGCCCACCCAATGAGTTAAAATTCCTGTCTTGCCTGCTCCAGGCTCCCAAATGTGGAGGGAGTTAAGAGGCAGGCATAGCAGGGGCCAGAATATGGAAATAGTAGTATCCCTAAGGAAAGTAAGGAAACAGGGGTCTTTAGATGCTTATCTTTTAAGTTTTACCTTTATTCCAATAACGAAATGAAGGTGAAGTGGCATCCAATGTCTAGAAAAGACACATCCTGAATATTTGTTTTCTTTTCTTTTTTAAAAGATGACTAGTAAGGGGATCTTAACCTTTGACTTAGTGTTGTCAGCACCATGCTCTCCCATGAGAGCTGATTGGCCATCCCTTTATAGGGATCCGAACCCATGGCCTTGGTGTTATCAGCACCACACTCTCCCAAGTGAGCCACGGGCCGGCCCTTGAATACTTGTTTTCTTAATGTTTTAAATTGTTTTATACTTTTCCTCTAAAAAATCATAATATTATGTTCAGCATAAACTAGACACAAATCACTTGGTGGAGGACTCCACCATCAGAACCAAACTGTGCCAGCAGCATTTATAGACAGCCCTCTGCTACCATCCACTGTCCAAGTCAGTCTTTGCAGGCCATTCCAGCAGCCTCTCTCCAGCTTTATAATGGTACCACTTCTCCCCTAACAGCTGTGTCTTGCTGCAAGTGGCTTCAACATTTTCCCACCCCACCTCCCATGCTGACCTTGTTTCCTAAAGCCACCACCTTCTGCCACATACTATAGTAGCCTACTCACTTCCCTTCCAATCCACACTGCCCACCATTGTTAATTATTAATCTTTTGAAAGCATTCCTTCAATTCTGTCTTAAGTGAACATATAATTTTGCACCCAAATCAGGGTATTTTTAAGAGTAACATGAGGCACTATCAGTAATAATGCCTGGTAAACAGGTATAAACCCTGACAATCGCAGAAAAACCTCCCTCAAAATGCTCATCTTTGTATTCCCCACCCTCACCATATAGAAGGGTCCTCAAATAGCTGAGTTGATTTTCAGGACAGTCCAAATTCCTGAGCCTGGTATTCAGGCCACTTTATAGCCTGGCCCCAGTTATCTGCCCAACTTTCTCTCTCCCTCATTACCTCCCTATGTAGGCCCTTTGCCCTGGTTCAAGCCTTTTTGAACAACTACTGCAAACATTGTCCACATAAGCTGATTTTCGTGTACCGTTGCCTTGAATTATATTTTACATCTTTTTTTGTTGTTGTTGTCTTTTTTTTTTCGTGACCGGCACTCAGCCAGTGAGTGCACGGGCCATTCCTATATAGGATCCGAACCCGCGGCGGAAGAGTCGCCGCGCTCCCAGCGCCGCACTCTCCCTAGTGCGCCACGGGCTCGGCCCTATATTTTACATCTTTACTCAGCTTTTTCAGTTTGCCTTATCTCCCCAACTAGATTAGTGACACCTTAAAGGCAGAGTGAACCCATGTCATAATCTCCTCATAGACGCCTCCCAAGCACCTAGTGCTAGTTCATTGCCGATAGTAAGTAGTATGTAAATAATTCGATTTGACAGCTGTGGGGGACCCCAGCAACCCTTACCTGTCATTCTCAGGAATATCTTCCACGTTACCAAAGCCAGGTGTGGGCACTGGGCAGTCCATGTGTGAGGGCTGGGCAATGTGAGGCTCAGAGACAGGGATGTCGCCAGGAGAGGCTGTGTGGGCTTTCTCGGCATCCAGCCGGGCCAGTTCATGGTCACAGACGAAACACTCGAAGCCGTTCAGGTAGTTAGGCAGTAAAGGATCATTCACTCCCCACTCCCGATGCTTCAGACTATCCAGAAGGAACTGGTTGGTGATGCCCCCAGGTTGCTTGTATGCCAGGTATTTCATATATTCCTCATCATTTTTGTCCAGAAAGTCAATAAACTCTGCCAGCTTCTGAGGGGACTCGAAATCGTCAATAAGGATGATGGAGTGATTGTTGGGCATCCAGTCCCTCACAGAGGGGGAGCCGCGGTACACGGGTACAGCACCCAGGTGCATGGGGCGCCACAGTTTTTCTGTCATGTAGTCGTTACAGATGGCATTTTCGAGGGCCAAGTGGAACTTATAGCGGGACAAGAAGGCCAAGAGCTCCGGATCCTCGGTGGTGGCCGTGGCCGTGTCCTGTAACCGCACGGTGGGCAGCTCTCGATTCTGCAGGCATTTCCCGTATGAGTCCACCTGAGCAGAGTAGAGTACGACTGTCAAGAGGGTTCGGCCTGTGGGCCGGGACACCGGGGTCCGGGCCTCCGCCCCGCCCACCCCGCCGTCCCCTCACGCACCGGGATGTAGCGCATGAGCTCGCGTACATAGCGGTCCCGGTCCGCGGGCACGTCGCAGTGGGATTGCAGATAGAGCAGCGGCGCGTAACCGCGGCGCCGCCACTCCGCGCGCTCCTGGAGAGGCGTCGCCTTGCGGCGAAGGTAGGCGGGCCCGGGCAGCCACTGCAGCGCCAGCGGGTAGTCCGAGTGGCGGCTGAACGTGGCGGTAAGATTGAAGAGGCGGATGCCCGGGCCGTGGCTCAGCAAGAAGTTGTTGAGGGGCGACTCCTCGTGCAGGAGCGCCCAGCTCTGGTGCGCCAGGCGCGGCAGCGGCGCGTCGGACGCGCGGAAGTCGGTGCCGTAGAAGAGCAGCGCGCGCGTCCGCGAGTCTCCCCGCACCCGTCGGTCCCGAGACGCCACGCACGCGCCGCGCGCACACTCGATGCGTTCCGAGTCGCCGGGGAAGTGGGGAAACAGCCCTGGGCTCCACCAAAGCAGCACCGGCAAGCCCACCGCACCCTCCCTCCCTGGCCGCGGGGTCTCCGGACTGCGCGCCACCCCCACCGCGCCCAGCGCGGAGGGCGGCCGGAAAACCGCGCCGTCCCACGGTTCCGCCCACTCCGCCTCCGCGCCCGCCTCCCCCTCCGCCACGGGCCCAGAGTCGCTGGCCGCACACACACTGAGCACCCCCAGGGCCAGTACAGCTCTGGCGCGGCCGGCCGTCATGTCCACTCTGGCAGCCGGCGCCCCTCGGACAGCACGAGACCCCACCCCGCGGCGAGTCGCGACGGGCCGAGGCCCTACGCCACCGGAGGCACGCGGCGCATGCGCACCTCCGCTCAGCGGGCGGGCCGGGCTAAACGGGAAGTGAGACTTCACCAGAAAGGATGAGACTACTGGTTACATCTTAATTTATTTTATTTCTTTACAAATTAAAGATGCATTGAAAAATAAACCAATGAAGAGAAATGAGAGGCCCAGAACAGGGACATCCCAGGCTGGGAGCAGGCAAGCCTGGCCACCATCAAGCCTAGCCCTTCTCCTGCCCCAGCCAGTTGGGGTTGGAAGGTAACTGTTGGCCACTCAGTCAAGACCGAAACCCAAGTGGTGTCCCGGCGGGAGAGAACAGAGGTCCAGCCGCCTCTACCTCTCTCCCCCAAAATCCCCAGCTTGGAAAAGCAGTATTTCTAGTGGGAGCTCAAAATGGTATAAGGGCTGGTTCTGTGAGGTATTGCAAGTTGATGGCCAGTCTCCCTAAAGAACCATCCACTGTTAGGGTCTGTCCAGCTGGAAGGGAGGCTGGTACCTCTCCTAGGTCTTAATATACTTTGTGACTCAGTTGCCAGGCTCACTCATCTCTGACAATGTGCCTTTTCCACGGAGTGGCCACCAATCATTGCAGGAGAGAGAGCGAGCAGTGAAAGCAGAGAAAGCTAATCAACCACCCTCAGTAACTCTGACTCAACTGCTGACCTCCAGACCCAAGAAGGACCAACCACTCTCCTCTTCATCACTTATGGTCCATACCCCAGCTCTTGTGTACCTGGTATACTTTATCCCTAATATAGGAAGTTGTTGATGACACTGAGCTGAATTAGCCACCCCTATAGTAACCCTGGGATTCCCACTCCTTGCTGCCTGCCCCTCTCCTCTTGGAGGCTGGTCCAAAGGGGACACATAATATTGCTAGGGTCTGGGCATCTCCAAACCCCAACACTGAATCATATACAGTGAACTTAGAAACTACATTCATTACGACAGGATTAGCAGGAAAAGGAGGGTAGAGGGGGGGAACAGGATCACCTTCCATCAGCAGGACATGACAGAGTGGTAAGATACTTGAGCCCAGAAAGAAGGTGTCTCCTTATATCTCCCCCTCCCCCCAGAGACTGAGGTCAGTTTACATGACTTATAAGATATGGAACTGTCCCAGTTTCTCTGCTGTCCTGGGGTACTTTCTGGAAGCTGGCCTGGGACCCTATGCCATTTACCCACTTGCTTTAACTCAGTAGCTGCCGAATCTCTTTGTGCATGTGACAGAGAAAGTCCACATAGGATGCTCCCCCGCTCAGGCTCTTGTCTTCCACCAGGAAGTGCTTGAACAGCATCTCCAGCTTGTCCTCCTGTTTTACCACGATAAGCTATGACCAGAAGGCAGTCATGAGGCAGGGTTAAAGGAAATGAAATCTCCACAGAAATCTCATTACCTAGTCACTTACTGACTCCCCACCCCTTCCAGGAAATCCAGGATTCAGATCAGTGTTACCTTCATGTACCGCGATCTCTGTGCCCTTAAGCTATCAATGAGACCTCGAACCTTTGTAGACAGTGGATTATCCAGAACTGGCAGAACACTCTGGAACACAAAATTCATTCATCCTTTTGATAAGGTACTCTGAGTTCAGTCAAGATGGGGCAGTGTAGATTCACACATCACCAGAAACAAGGAGGCCTGGGAAGAATGACAGCCCCCTCCCTTCCCTCTAAGTGTTCCCTGATATTTAAGGGGACTAGCACACTAACTTTATTGGTTCCCATTCATATCACAAAGTGTACTTCCACACCCATATTCTCCTTGACTCCGTGCCCTCACCAGGCCACTGCTGATCTGACTGAAGGAGGAGACGTTGAAAAGGCTCTGGACAACACCCTGTTGGACACTTGCTCCCACCCAGAGGAAAAGGTTCAGCCCATTCTCCAGCAAATATATATCCCCATTGCTTAGACGCTCTTCAGACGCTCGAACTGCTGGTGGTTCGGTGGTACTCTCAATGGGAGACTTTGTCTAGATTAAAGGAAGGGGGCGAAAGGTTACCAAGGGCTGTAAGACACATCAGTCTTCCCCCACCCCACCCCCCACACAATTCAGAAAGCTAAGTCCCCAGACACTACCCCTTCTGGGGTCTCAGTAACTCAGTGTGAAAATTAGGTAATTATGCAAAAACAAATTCATTAGTATCAGACAGATATTAACACTTCCCTTCTTCCAAGAGGCCCTTTTCTCAGTGCAATGTCTCACACTCAAACCCTCAATCGCACCAACGGTAGGAGCCGAGGGTAGAAAAAGACATTGGTCTCAGCCACATCCATGGAGGTAACCAGCTGTCGGACATAGGCACGGTCATCAGTAGTGACTTCAGCTCCAGGCTGTAGGACATCACTCTTCAATACACAGTTCAGGTAAACTGGGAGTAACTTCATGCACTCGGGAAGGATCAGCTGAGGGGTTTATCAAAATTAAGTCAATGATCATGGGAAATCCCTCCCAAATTCAAAAATGTGTCCCAGTAGCCCATCCACTAACATGTTTGCCCCACCTGTCCTGCAGAGGAAGGGCTGGCACAGTTCTTTCTGTAACAGGCCAGGATCTGGGCACACTGAGTGATGAGAGTGTCACGAACAGTCTTCACAGGGCTGTTCAGGACTCCCCGGTATGCTGGATGGGAAAGGGAGATGTCACATTCACTGATCAGCTGCCCATCATGTGTGCCTTACCACCATCACACCTACCCAGGAATACTGAATCGTTGACCATCGTGGACCTTTCTCTCAGCCCCAACCCCTCTACCCTGCCTCTGCCCTCACCAAACTTGGCCATGTAGTTGATGAGTGTGTCAGTCTCACAGTTTCGATACAGATCAGCCAGCTGGGTGCAGCAGTTCAGGGCCAGGTTGTGGATTCGGAGTCGACGCTGCCCTGCACAGCTGGTGTAAAGCAGGGCACACTAGGGGAAGAGAGAGAGGGGGAACTCACACCCCTTTCTCACAAAAGCCCTCTGAAAAGCCGCCCCTTTGCTATATTATTAAACTAGAAAAAAAGACATGAGCCACCCCTCCCCCAGCCTCTTCTTCCAGTCCTTTATACCTACTACTCACCCTCTTCCTTGCAGCCTATTTGTGCCCAAATGAATGACACCCACCACTTCCTCCCCAACCCCTGCCTCCCGCCTGCCACCTGCAAGAGGGCTCCACTCTCTTCATTAAGCCGATCATCATGCTTGAACTCCACCGTCACTGTCTTGTCCCCATCCAGCCCAGCCAGCTCCACATCTGTTGTGTTGCTCATGTAGAAAGCCCCAAAGAAATCTACAGCCCGGATACCTGAGGCCACATAGACATGGTCAAGGCTAAAGGTAAGACAGAGCCACGTGCCTCCCTCCCAGATTCAGCCCCCCACCTGCTTTTCTCCAACCAGGACTGACCAGTGCTTGTCCTGACTCGCATCACAGCATCAAAGCCAACAATCTTCTGTACATCACGACGCAGGTCACTCAGGAACCGTTCCTGGTCATTCTCCACCTGTAGCCCCGCAGGACAAGAGTCCTGACTACAGAGCTCACCCTACAATCTCCCTGCACCTCTTCTGTCTACAAGCCTGCCTAATTGTTGTAACAATAACAGTGAAGATGATAATGATGTTGATGATGACAATGATAGCTTTTATGTTTTGTTTTTATTTTTTGGGGGGTGGCTGGCAAGTACATTGATCCAAACCCATGACCTTGGTGTTACCAGCACCATGCTCTCCAAGTGAGCTAATGGCCAGCTGACAATAATAGCTTTTAAGCACTTACTACATGCCAGGTACCACACTGAATGCTTTACATTTAATATATATTTAATTAGGTAGATAAATCCTAATTAATAAGTATGGAAACCCCATTTTACAGATGAAGGAACATGGAGGAAGTGATTAAGTAATTGATCCTAGGTCATACAGCTAGTAAGTGGTGGGGCCGGATATCAACCCAGGACTGATTCCAAGGCCCGTGCTCCTAACCACTGCACTCTCAGGGCTCACATCTTTACATTATGTGGTCTTCTACTCCAATCTACTCCTGTTAATTTGTTGATAAATCAGCAGCTAAAGAGCCACTCCACACGTAAGCAGACATTCCCAGCCCTGCCACCCAGAATCCCGCACCATACCTGAAAGCAAGCATATTTGTAGATGGAGCCACCAGTGAGCTGGGGCACAACAGAGAGTGTGGCCACATCCACATACTGGTTAGGGAAGAGGAAGAGGTCTACACAGCAGCCTTGGGCCACACACTCTTTGGCCAGGGTCTGATAGGCGCCTGTCTGCGGCTGGAACAGAGTCTGGAGAGGAGCGGAAGAAAATGTTCATATCTCAGCTCCACCCTATTTGACAACTGTATGTGTAATATAGGATATTCAAATACATGTAAGATTTCAGATCTACTTCCTAGGAGTTTGCAATAGTAGTAGAAAGTTCTCTAAAAAAAGAGTCTAGCAAAGGCTTTGGGATGAGATGGGGTAGAGAGGTGTTGGAGCAGTGGAGGTCAGTAGTCATAGATGTGATACGTGAAAGGGCAAGGTGTCTGGTCCCAGTCCCACCAAGAAAGTTAAGAGTGTGGCATTGTGAAGCGTCCCCACCTTCCTCTGTAATGGAAAGTCCTACCCCCATCTTCCAATCTCACACCTTCTCCTTGTCTGTGTTGATCAGCTTCCTGTCATCTCTGTTCTTCAGTTTCCCTGGGGCCTCTGCAATGGGCAGGGATGTGTGGAACAGAAACAGCTTCCCTGCACACTCAGCAGCCTAGGAACAAAGAGAGGACTACTTGTTCACTCTTTCCTTTATTTGTCCATTATTCATTCATTCCTTACCTTGTCATTTATTAAGTGCCAACTATGTCAGACAGGCTGACTTAGTAGACAGTCATCAACCACTGATGAAAAGGAGGTTGTATCCCAGGGAGTAAGGTGGTCAGAGGAAGGTGAGGCAGATGAGGTTGCCAGGGACTCCAGCCTTACCTTCAGAGCTTCCATCCCAGCCTGGATGACTGGGGCAAATACTGTCTCTGTCTCCCTTGTGTCTGCAAACATTTCTGGAATTTGATCCAATAAGCTGAGGAGAGAGAGGTGATAGGAGACAACCAAACTTACTACCCAGGTGCCTCAGTTCTCAATTCTCTGAAGAGTCATCTGGCCACCAGATTCTGGAAACTCCTGAGCCAGAGCCCCTGTCCATCTACTGACTCCTCTGCTCCACTCCCTGTCCTTCTGTGGTTATACCCTCCCCCGACATTTACCCCCACAATCTGGCTCTTACCTGGTGATGACTGCCCGAGACTCATTGACATTAACCAGGAAGCCGTCCAGCAGTGGTACAAACATGTCAGCCACATCGGATACAACCATCATCTGTGGCTGGGCCAATGAGCTCTTCACATTGTAGAAGTGGAGCACCTTATTGTAGGTGACAAAGCCAACGCGGATTGCTGACTCTTCTGCCCTGCCCTCCCTGTAAAAGGTGACATTGTTACCCACTTGCCACCTTCTCCACCACCCACAATTTCATGACATCAGGCTCCATCTGTTCAGTTAACCAGGTACCCCATCATTAACCAAAGGAAGCACCTTGGCTCCATAACTCTCACCTAGGTAGAAAGTCTAATAGTGACTTGAGCTCCTCACAGAGGAGCCTAACAAGACCAGTCCTGATGGCATTGTAGGAGACGTCAATCATGAAGATGAAGGCAGGAGAGCTGGGGAACTTATTGTTCTGCAGAGGAAGGAAATGGGGGAAGAGGGGTTTTGGTAAGCAGGCCAGTTGACTAGAGAGAGAAGTCAGCATCAAAGGGGACAATGAAGGGGTGAGGGAAATGATAACAGCCATTCTTAGCTGTCTCATTATCCTCCACCCACTGCTCCTCCCCATGCTACCTTCCCTCACCTTGCAGTAATCTACAGTGGCCAAAAATTCATAAGAGCCCAAGGATAGCTCAGGACGGTCATAAGCATCCACACGTTTGCCGGTATGATCCAGATGTTGAAAATACTGGGGGGGAACTGTGGGGAGTATGGCAGTGTGTTACTCAAAGGTCCACTCTCAATCTCAATAAGTCTGGCCCTGGCTGAGCTTGCTTCACAGCCCCACAGCCCCTCAGCCCCACATGTGCCCTACTTCCCCAGCTCCTGAAAAATGGACCCTCATCTATCTTACTAGAAAGAGAAAAATGAAGATGCAATCAAGACCTCCTCCCCCCTGTCCCCGTGAACATACCATCATTGATACAGCTGCAAAAGCAGCACTGGAAGCGCCTCCCTCCCTCAATGAACTGCATGAAGGGGCACATGTATGCTTTGCAGCGATTGCAGCGCAAAGGGCCAGACTCTCCGTGGTCCACGACATATGGTGAAGCCTAAGGAGCAAAGGGGAGGGGCTCAGACATAGAGGGAAGCTATGGTGGGTTCAGACATGTGGCAATAGATGAGGAGGAACAACCTGGAGGGAAAGGAGGCATGGCTCAGATATTTCGCCTGGGGAGGGAGTACAGTGGAGAGGAATGAGGACAATGGTAAGGGTACTGTTACAGGAAAATATCCCAAAGAGTCTAAATTCTATAATTCCCTCTTCCTACCCCCCATCCCCAGACTGCATTTCTCCCTGAAAGGGAGAAGGGACTGTGAAACTGGCCATACCAAGCCAGGGACTGCCATGGGTGTATGAGGAGAAAGCCAAAGGTTATCTAGGATTCTTGTTTCTGGCCCTGTCTTTAATCCCATCTTCACTCTTGCCCTAGAGATCTTGACTCCTGCTTCCTTCCCTAACCAAGCATGTATGACACTTCTCCGCTTCCATTTCTGGGATTCTGTGACACCTACTGATGCCCCAAGCAGATGTCACCCTACAGATAAGAGACCAGTGTCCACCCATCCCCATTGGGACCCAGAAAGAAAGAAAGAGAAAAACACACAGAGGAGGATAGACAGAAGCAGAATATAAACTGAGCATTGAGTTGCCAGTTACAGACAACTCTATCTAAAGTTAGATAAGCGAGGCATGAACATGAGGGTATCCTACCAAGGCCTGGCAGAGCAGCTGCCTAGCTCTCTCTCTTTTCATGCTGATTTCAGGTGCTGGCATAACAGATCAGGGCCCAAGCCAGGTGGGAGAAGGTCTACTGGATCCTGATCTACCTTTTCTCTTATACACTGTCCTGACCCCTAATCTACCTGAGATGATAGAATAGCATATAAGGAAAAAGCAGAATGATGTACTTCTCATCATCTGGAGATGACCATGAGATGAGAGGTTCCTGCATCCAGCTGATTCCTCCCCTACAAGTTGGCCTTGCCTCTTTTCATATTGTTTGTTTCCCCTATGGACCCTGTTCCCACCCAGCAGTTTCTTGGGCTTTTGCTCTCATCCCTACCATCCCTTTCAGGCATGGGCCTTAGGATAGAAAGCTACTGAAGATACTCTCTCCTCCTGCCCAACCAAGATGTCTTCCATTGTGACAACCAGCATCATATCTAGGAAGAAGCCTTATTCTCTCCCTCCCTTTCATTATACTTTAGCCCCTTCCCTGACTCACCTCCTCTGGGGGCAGCCTTGCCAGCGGCTTGATGACAGCTGCCAGGGGCACCTGAGCCTGCTTAGCCATGTCAGATGTGCAAGGGATATTATAGGATGTACATCGGATGTATCGGGGACTTGCATTCCCTGAAGTAGGAGGTAGAAGACCTGAGTCAGATCACGGAATCCCTCCAGATACCAGCTCTCCATTGGTGATCCACCCCATCACCTCCAAAAATGTTAGAGCTGACGGTGGCTTTTCTCCCCCAGAGGGACTAGTAGAGACTAGTCTCTGGTAAAAGACTGACAAAATCCCCATCCATAAGCTGATAATCTTGGAGAAAAAGCCCCCATAAGAAGGAGTTAATGCTCTTCTCACCTTGGTCCTTCACCAGGAAGTTGGTGGTGACTAAGGGTGGCACCTGGCCTCGTACTCCAGTAACAAATGGCTCTGAACCGCGGTTGTTCCTGTCATCTTCAATGACCTGAATCTGCAGGGAAGAAGTGAAATGAGTGAGATGACAGAAGAAAAGGAAGTGCCAGGTTCCAGAGTGCCAGGAGAAAGAAAGGCTAGAGCTGCAGCACAGAAACTAAAAATTTGCCAAGGAACATGTCATGCACCAGGCCTGCTTTCCTTCTGGAGATCATATAAAATGCTACAGTCCTGATCTTCCACTCTACAGCAACAAGGTGCTGGACAGACAACACTGAGATTGGGCTTCTTTATGAATTTCCCCCTGGCCCCAGATCAATCAATGGTGAGCCCTCTTATTCCTCCCACCACAGGAAAGCTCCAACTCTGATCACAAACCCTCAGACATGATTAGATTCCACTTCCCTCCCTTATCAAGGCTTCCTCCCTCCTCTCCCCAAGACACACTCAGAGTCAGAGCAGGAAAACAGACAACAGAACCATGTAAAAATGAATCTACCTGGAATGACTCTACAGTCAATGAAATTACAAGGGACTGGGTGAGGAGAGAATTAAACAGCTAGAAATGATCAGGTAAGATGAGGAAGCAGATGCTGCCTTATTTTCAGGTAAGCATCAGTGTGTATTCATGGGAGGAGAGGATGAGTACCCAGTCTTTGTAGCCCAATCCTCAATCCCCCACATTTGACAGACCCAGTGAAGGGGGGAAAAAAAGGATTTGCAAAGCTGGTAATCAGATTCTTGTGCAGGCTAGTGTTCTTCAGTCAATTACTTCAAGATGCGTTTAGTAAAACCAGAAAAAGTAAAGGGCAAATAAGACTGTATCGCATAGCAGAAAGGGTAGAAGCTTAGAGAAATATATCAGAGTCAAAAAGACTCTCCAGATGAGAAAGTGGCCCACACTTTCCCAAACCAGCAGTGCCTTCCCCTGTAAGAAATGCCAGTTTGGGATACCATGAACCTATGTGCCATGTGCCCAAATGTTTCTCCACAACAGGCTGTAGACAAACCAAACCCAAAGTACAAGGATCTACCACTCCGTCCTGTTCCATCACATGTCACATGCAGGCTCCTGGAGGAGCCAGCAGGACAAAAATAAAAGCTTAATATGCCACCTGGCCCCGTCTTTAGAGCCTAACCTTATACCACCCTATACTCAAGACAGCGCTAACAGCTTGCTACCTCTTCATTAAATGATGACTTGAGGCATGCATATCCTTCTAGCCTATAAAAGCGAGGCTCTACAAGGGCTATGGGAAGAGAATGGAGAGGGGATGGACATGGTGACTGAGGTGAAGATGAGGTCACAGGCATGCATGGATGGCACTAACACAGGGATGACACGCATACACACACCCACCCCCTGCACTTACTGGACTAGGAATGGCATCGGGGTCTATTCTGTGCCTGGTTTTCTGCTGAGGAGGCAGCTCATTGAGTTGCTTTTAGTGTTTTAATAATAAAGGCAGCAGGGTAATACAGGAAGGGAGACAAAAGAACAAGAGGCAGATGTTACTCTCTCAACCCTGATGAGTTAGACATAAACAGCTGGAACCCAGCTCATACTGCTGAAATGAGGCCCCCTCTAGATCTGAAATTTCAAATCTTTCTGGCCCAACACAGAGGCTTTAACGGCTGAGACTATGATATGGAAAGATAAGGGCAAATAGGAGGCAAGCGGGGATAATACAGGGAGGGGCTGAATGGGAGAAACCTTAAGGAAGAAGAAGAGGAATGTTCCCTCTAAAAGGCCAAACCTCCCATCTAAGGACTTTTTATGCTGAAAGAAGCCTTCTCTCACATCTAACCAGACACTCCTCACTGAAGGAGGGGAAAGGAAGGAGGGGCTCCTCTTGGGTCTCCCTTAGACAACAGGGTCCCTCACCGTGGTAGTTCACCAAAAGAAGAGGGAAGAGAACAGAATGGAATATGACAATGGCTAAGCATGGTGAGGTAACTGACATAGCAAATGTTACAGACAGAACTATAAAGTGGCCCTTACTTGGAAGTACAGTCCCAACCTCTATTCCAAGTCTGATAAGGAGGGCCTGAGGATTCTGATGGCTTTAAGGGTGAGATTCATCCACTTTCTGGGAGAAGCAGCTTCCCCAGTGGGGCTTTAAACATACATTGCCCTTGCAAACTGTAGATCCCTTTTCCCCATCCACACAGCAGGAGCCTACCAAACAAAAGTATTGGGGACTTCCTCCTAAAGCACTGGCCAAGTAGGAGCAGAAGGAAACTAATGAGGCTTTCCTTCTCTTAACACCAACACCGGAGAGTTCCCACCTGTTCTACCCGTTACGAAGAATGCTATCTTACTAGATCTAAGGGGACAAGACTCAGCCACTACTCCACAGAAGGGCAAAGGTTACAGTGCCATGTATGTCCAATAGTGACAGAACACAGCCCTCAACCCAGAGCTCTACTGACACTTTGATCACTCTCGGCTTCCCTTCCCTCCCTGCCCAGCTATGGAGTAAAACTGCTCCCACAAGACTTCTGGAACCTCAAGTTCTAGTTTAAAGGGTCAAAAATTACATCTAGTATCTAAGCCTACAAGAAGATAAATAAAATGAAAAATTATCAGAAAATGCTAGGCAAACCTCATCTAGGTTGACCTACTTATCTGGCAGACACAAACCCCTTCCTCAGGACCACACAAGTATCTACTTACAGGGCTTGGGATGGCATCAGGGTCCAGGCGCTTAGGAGGCAGTGGCTGAGGAGGCCCAGGCTGACTGCCAAATGTGGGTGCTCCTGGGTAGGGGCTTCCATAACTGGGCTGAGGGCCCCGGGCGGGTCCAAAGGAACCTGAGACAAGAGCACAAGGTTAATAAACTCAAAATCCCCCTCCCTATCTCTTCTTAAGGCCTCAAGGAAATGACTAGACTCCTATAAATATAGAATTATGAGGTACACTAATGCCTGGCAAAGCCATTCAGAGAAAGACTACGTAATCTGAACTACAAGAAAAAAGAATGTCTTACAAACCCACCACCTGAGTAATAATACCCTGAAGTTGTCCACCTAGTTCCCCATTTAGCAAGCAATACTAAAAACAAACAAAACACAAAAAATGCCTGAACAGCTTAAGCCTTTGGCTTCTATACAGACCTTGGGAAAGACTCACCATTTTGTTGCAGCTGATAGCCTGGCTGCTGGGGGGAGTGCATAGGTGGTGGTGGTCCTGGGGGCCCAGTCATCTGAGTGCCAGGGGGCAGAGCTTGAGGAGGAGGTGAGGACACATGGTTGGGCTGGCTCACTGGAAGCCCCCCAAAACCCTGTCCAGGCAGGAGTGGACCAGTCACTGAAGGCATCCGAGGACCCCCTGAAGCTGGGGGTATGAAGCTGGAGGGCTGTGGTGGGACAGATCGCTGGGGAGGCTGGACCCCAGGATGACCATGGGCCTGGCTAAGGGGAGGAGCCTGGCCTTGAGGATAGGAGCCATACAGACCAGAGTTAGGGAAACTTCCTGAGGCTGAGGCCAGCGATGTTGGTGTGCCTGAGAAATAGAAGAGGTAGAGTCAGAAGCCCAGTCATTCTGCCTCCTTATTCATACATCAATTTCCTTTCCACATAAGAGGGACAGTTATGTGTGTCCTATCATCTGGGGCTCAGAGGCACAGGAAATAAAAGGATTCAGGTATACTCTCAGAGCGTAATGCCTCTGAAAAGAAGGGGATAGTAACATTCTTGTAGTCACAGCTACTCACCATAGCCCAGCCCTGAAGCGGGAGGGGCTGGGGCCACAGCACCACTGATCTGCATTCCAGCCAGCTGCGCAGTCACCTCTGCACTTGTCGGGGAAGGGCCATAGGGCTGAAGTACAGACGACTGTCTGACCACAGGGGCCAATGGGGACCCAAATGGCTGAGACCCAGGGAGCCTGTGAAGAAAAGGAAAGTAGAGGTGACTAGTGGGGCTGGGACACCCTTCAAAGTCGGCAAGAACACCACATCATATAGGAAGCTACATTGTTTTGCGACATCTTACTCTCATCCTGGGCTCTTTTATGGCTTCATACTTTTGTATATTTGAGGGTAAATTACATTCCTGATTATCTACACTGTGATTATCCATGGCAAATCTCGTTTTTCACTATGTTTACTCCACAAATATATGTGGAGCACCTCAAGTCAAATACTATTTACTCTGCTAGTTAAATTATCACCTCCTCTGACTCGCTTTTTTTTTTGGTGGCTGGCCTGGACCTTGGTGTTATCAGCACCATGCTCTAACCAGCTGAGCTAACCAACCAGCCCCCTGACTCAATCCTTTGTTGACAAACCTCCTCAGTTTTGTCATGTGAAGCCCTGAAGGAATTGAAAGGGAAGGCAAACATAAGCATCACACACAGGCACCTAATAAATGTAGGATCAAACAAATGCTGTTTGTTCAATTTTTAAACAGAAGTTTATTACTTTATCCCGGGTAAAATGTTTGAAAAAATCTGTGAGATCAGAGGAGCAGGTCAGCTGAGTTTGGTATTCTGTACTAATTGGAAAGATGATGCTAACTATATCAAAAAAGAGCTAGGGAAACAGGACATAAACCGGGTAGCCTTCCAGCTGTGTCTATCTACCAACACCTCGTTAATTAGATAGCTATGTTGGACACTAGCATGGTATCAGGTGGAACATTTAAATACAATTACAAAATCATTCCAATATCATTGCACACCAACTACAGGCAACTGTTCTGTTATTTTTTACAGTGATATTACTGCAGATATTTACAACATAGGACATTATATATAACAAACTCCTTCTGGGATTTCAGAAATCAAATTCTTCAATTCTTCAGTAGTCTGTTACATTGAAATTCTGATTTATACTTCCTGCCCAACCCCCCTTTTTTGGCAGCTGGCCTGTACAGGGATCTGAACCCATGACCTTGGTGTTTCCTGCATCATACTCTCCCAAGTGAGCTAACCAGCCAGCCCCAAACTTATTCCTTCTATCTAGCTGTAATTTTTTTTTTTTTTTTTTTGGCACCTGGCTAATATGGGGATCCAAATCCTTGACCTTGGTGTTATAACACTGTGCGTTAACCAACCAAATCACACAGCTAGTCCTCCTGCCTTATTTTGTCTCTATTACATAATTGGTACTTCATATTTGGTCAGCTTCTATTAGTACGGCAGTTTAACACTTTTTAATTCATTCAACCAGTATTTTCTTCAACTAGTATTTCTGCTAGTGAAACTTACCTCCCTAAGCTCTTTGTTGAACTTTGCATTTTTTGTCTTCTGTAGCACTAAACACACTGTTAGCCCCATGGCTAATGCTCAATAAATCCCCGTCAGAATAATTATATTCCATGGTACCGCTCCATCAATATGGATAATACTGTCAACTACCCAATGTCACTCTGTCACATGCCCTAGTACCAGTAAACCATCACCTTATAAAGCAACTCTAGGTACTCTAATTTAATCCTCACAGCAAAATAATGAGGGAGATAGAGCAGATAGGAAACTAAAACACTAAGAATATAAGTGACATTCTCCACCCCCACCGCTTCACTTGACTCGAAGGAAAAAAAAGAATACAAGTGATAGACCAAGCTAGACTTAGAATCCAGACCTGATTCCTAACTTAATTATGAAATATAACATAAATAGAAAAAAGTACATAACACACACACACACACACACACACACACACACACACACACACACACACACACACACACACACACACACACACACACACACACACACACACACACACACACAGAGAGAGAGAGTTGAATAATTACAATATAACTATTTAGGTAACCAAAAACCAAGTCAAGAAATAGAACACACTAGCACCCAAAGGCCCTGCATGCATCTCCCCAATAACAACTCTCTCCCTTCTTTCAGAGGTAACTGCTATAGTCTCCCAACTTCCTAATAATCATTCCCCTGTCTTTAATAAAGTATAGTTCAGTTTTGTCACTTTTTTAACCTTTTGTAAACTGAATCATATCATATATACTCTTTGAGTTTTGCTTCTACTGTTCAACCTTATGTTTATGAAATTCATCTGTGATATTTGCCTTTAGTTATAGTTCATTCCCTTCATCACTAAATGTTATTCCACTAATTAAATATATCACAATTTGCTTAAGAATTTTGATGTAGATGGATATTTGGGGTTTTTGAATTTTGGGTTATTACAAACAATGTTGCTATGAACACTCATATATTTAACTTGTATATACAGTATATACATGAGTTTTTCTAAGGCATATATCTTAGTGAAATGAGTGAAATTACTGGATGACAGGGTATGCATATCTTCAATTTCAATAGATAACACCAAATTATTTTCTCAAAGTGGTTGTACTAATTTCCATCCTATCACCAGTGGATAAGAGTTCCAATTACTCCATATCCTCAGCAATATTTAGTATTGTCAGACCTTTTAATTTTGCCAATATGATGGATATGTAGGACAATCTTCTTGTGGTTTTTAATCTGTACCTTTTTGATTACTTATGAAGTTAAACAGCTTTTTTTTTTTTTTTTTTTTGGTGGCTGGCCAGTATGGGGATCCAAACCCTTGACCTTGATGTCATAAGGCTGTACTCTAACCAACTGAGCCAGTCAGCCAGCCCCCAAGTTGAATGGCTTTTTAATATATTCTTTGGCCATTTTTAGCTCTTCTTTTATAACGTGCCTATTCTAGTTTCTGTCCATTATTTTTTTTCAACTAGACTGCCTTTTTCTTTTTGCTAGGAGTTCTTTACATATTCTATATATTATTTTATGTGCTTTTATCTATTTTATGTATAAATTTCTTTTTCCATTCTGCAACATGTCTTTCCAATATACTTTCCACTCAATGTCTCCCGCTCTGATGATTCCCATCAGCACACAAACATACAAACGTCTGAAAGAAACAACCAACTATGGTGGAAACAACCCAAATGTCCATCAATGGAAGAATGGATAAACAAAATGTGGTATATGTCCATACAATGAAATATTAAAAAGGCCATAAAAAGGAATGAAGTACGGATACATGCCACAACACAGATGAACCTTAAAAACATTATACTAAGTAAGGCTGTCCAGTTATGTGAGTTAGCTACAGCACAGTGTTATAACACCAAGGTCTGGATTCTTATACAGGCCAGCCACCAAAAAAACCCCAAAACAAAAGAAACCCAAACAAACATTATACTAAGTAAAAAAAAGTCAGTTGCAAAATATCATACGGCATATGATTCCATTCTTATAAAGTCCAGAATAGAGAAATCTATAGGGACAGATGTAGATCAGTAGTTGCTTAAGGTTGGAGGCGTGGGGCAAAGAAGGAATAGCTACTTAGAATGGAATGGAGCTAGCTACTTAGCTAAAGGATACAGTGTTTCTTCTTGAGGTGACAGAAATGTTCTAAAGCTGACTGTGGTGATATTTGCACATATCTGTAAATAAACTAAAAACCATTGAACTGTACTCTTCAAATAAGTGAATTGCATGGTACGGTGAATTATATCTTTTTTTTTTTTTTTTTTTTGGCAGCTGGCCAGTATAGGGATCCAAACCCTTGACCCTGGTGTTGTAACACTGCGCTCTAACCAACTGAGCTAACTGGCCAGTCCATGAATTATAAATAAAGTTGTTTTTTAAAAATCCAAACAAATAATCTCACATCCCCCTCAAACTTTTGCTTCCCTTTTAGCTAAATATTGCAAAACAATTGGTTTATAGTCAATCTCTTTCTCTACTTCTTCAATTCCTATTTCCCTCTCTCTTTAAAGATCTTTCTAGGCTGGCCAGTTAGCTCAGTTGGTTACAGCGTGCTGCTGATAACACCAAGATCCAGGGTTTCATCCCTGTGCTGACCAGCTGCCAAAAAATAAGTAAATAAAGATCTTTCTGTGTTCATTTTCCTTTTTTTCCTAAGTCTGTCCTTTACTAGTTTTTTCAATTGGGTCTATATGCAAACAAACCTGTCTTTATTTGCCCTTTCTGTTAGCAAGGTACAATTATAATTCTAGGAAGACAACTATTTTCCCTTAATGCTTTCAAGGTACTATTTTATCATCTGGTGTCCTCTAATAGTGTCTATTGATTCTAATCAATTTTTTCCCCCTCTGAGACTCCTTTATGGCCTGGGTTGAGGGAGTATGGTTGTTTCACATTTGCTTCTGGAAGGTATTCCGACAATATTGTCACTCAAGATCAAATTTTTAAAAAAAAACTTTATTGAGACATAATTTCCATACTGTTAAATTCACTCCTTTTAAGAATACAATTCAATGACTTTTAGTGAATTTACAGTTATACAACTATCATCAGAATTCAATTTTAGAACATTTTCATCACCCCAGAAAAATCCCTTATGTTCATGTGTAGTCCCAAAACCTTTTTTTTCACACTCACCCACAGCCAGCCTGGGAGAAACGAGACCCCTTACTACTTCCCTCTGCCAGTGTGCGGACTTTTTTCCACCTGTTCTTTGAAGGCATAGCCCAGGTCCAGACTTCATAAACAGGGTCTCAATTCCAAATCTCCTTTCAGGAAAGCCCAAAGATTCATCTCCCATCCCCAGTACCTGCTTAAATTTAATCCCTGGGTTCTCAAGATAATAATGCCCATCCAATCTACACGCAGCTACAGTGTCAATTTATCACTCTGATTTTCAGTCCCCACTTGGTCTCTGGTACTTGAGGATTTCACTTTCTTTCTTTTAAGCTTAACCATGCACTTGAAAAAAACTTTTTTTGTTTCTATTTCATCTCTCCTTTCTAGATGTTTGTAGCATAAGGGTTTTCAGGTTATATTAATCTGCCGCCCAGTGTGACCTACTCCAACTAGACATTTTCTTCATCTCTCCACTGAAACTGCATTTATTAATAATGCTGACCGTGCCAAATCTGTCAGTTCTCAGTCCTCATCCTACCTTTCAGCAGCAATTGACACAGCTGATTACTTTCTTGCCTTCACGAAATACTAGGTTTCAGGACACCACACTCTCCTGGCTTATCTACTACCTCGCTACTGCTCTTTCTCATTATCTTTTGATAGCTCCTCCTCTTCTTTCCTTTTTTTCTTTTTTTTTGGCAGCAAGCCAGTATGGAGATCTGAACCCTTAACCTCGGACATTCTGTCCTTTTAAATGTTGGTAAAGGGCTGGCCAGTTAGCTGAGCTGATTAGAGCACAGGCTTATAACACCAAGGTCACAGGTTCAAATCTGCTTACCAGCCAGCTGCCAAAAAAAAAGATAAATGTTGGTCCTCAATTCTATTTTTTACTCTCAATTCTCACTTTCTAAGTGATTTCACCTAGTTTCATGGCTTCAAGTAATATCTCTAGACTGAGGATTCCCAAAGTTATATCTATAGTCCTGATGTTAGTCCTGAGCTGCAAATTTGCATATATACCTGCCCATTCAACATCTCTACCAAGATGTATAATAGCTTTCCTAAACATATAATATCCAAAATAAAACTCTTAATTTCACCCCCAAAATCTATACCTTCTCAAATATTCCACACCTCAGTAAACAGCACTATTATTTACCCAGTTGCTTAAGCTGACAGGCTAAGAGACATCCAGAATTCCTCTCCCTTTCTTAACTCACATCCAATCCTAGTGACTCCACCTTCAAAATGTATCTCAAATCACACTATCATTTCCCACCACCTTTACCACTGCCATCCTAAACCAAGCCAAGATCATCTCTTATCTGAACTAGTGCAACAGCCTCCTAATAGGATTCCCTACTTTTACTCTTGAATTTTTTGTTTGTTTTTTGTTGTTGGCTGGCCGGTATGGGGATCCTAACCCTTGACTTTGTGTTATAACACTGCGCTCTAACCAAATGAGATAACCGGCCAGCCTGAATTTTTTTTTAATAAACATATTTTTTTATTTATTAGAGAATGGAGAGAGCATATGCAAAATAACATTTTTAAATGTTTTTAGTAAACATGTTAATGATAGTGTTAGTATTGTAATACAAAGACTGTTGTGTGTAATAAGAGACAGAATAAATGAGAAATTGTGGCATATTTCAATATTCTAATCCATCACCCCTATGTCCTTAAGAACCAAGATTTCTGGTATGGAAGAAAAGAGATATAGATGTAATAGAGAAGAGATTAAGTAAAGGCTCTGTGGTCTTAAATTTGAATTGGAAGTACAAATATAAATTAAGGTAAATGAGGTATTTTATCTTTTCTTTTTTTTAAGATGACCAGTAAGGGGATCTTAACCCTTGACTTGGTGTTGTCAGCACCACATTCACCCAGTGAGCAACCGGCCATCCCTATATGGGATCCGAACCCGTGGCCTTGGTGTTATCAGCACCACACTCTCCCGAGTGAGCCACAGGCCGGCCCCAAGGTATTTTATCTTTAATACGGGTAGTTATGTGTTTCGTAGCTCTGTCTATTGAAAGGCCTAGAATGTGACCAGTCCAGTAGCCATAAGCATTACGATTGCTCAGATTATAGTCTTAAAATATCGTTTCTCAATAAAAAAAAATAAAGGATTTCTTGTAAAATGGCTAATTCCTGGCCTGGGACTACTAGGGTCATGTAAAAAGGACTCTTGAGTCAACTTGAAGAGGCTTCCACCTGAACAGTGAACTTCAATAATGATGATAATTTTCAGTGGACTAAAACCCATCAAATATATTTAAATCTGGACGAGCCCGTGGCGCACTCGGGAGAGTGCAGCGCTGGGAGCGCAGCGACACTCCCGCCCCGGGTTCGGATCCTATATAGGAATGGCCGGTGCACTCACTGGCTGAGTACCGGTCACGAAAAAGACAAAAAAAAAAAAATATATATATATATATATATATATTTAAACCTATACGTTCATAATGATATTTAAAAGAAGAAGAACTGGTCACCTTCAGTGGATGACAGGGGATCGATTCATTCCCTTGTAAACTGGAAAAGAAAAGTAAAGAATCAAGCATTTAGGGGCCGGCCTGTGGCTCACTTGGGAGAGTGTGGTGCTGATAACACCAAGGCCACGGGTTTGGATCCCTATATAGGGATGGCCAGTTAGCTCACTTTGGATAGCGTGGTGCTGACAACACCAAGTCAAGGGTTGAGATACCCTTACCGGTCATCTTTAAAAAAAAAAAAAAGAATCAAGCATTTATCCTTCATGAATTGAACAACTAGTAACCAAATAACAGACAATGAGAATTGTCTATAACAGTATTCAAACAAATAAATGGAAAAGAAAAGAATTAGAGTATCACCATTTCGCAAAACCAATAAATTAATATATACATATACATATAGGCATTAAGCATCAACAACTGCTAACATCACAAAAAAAGAGAAAGTAAAACATTACGCGTCTCCTATAGTCTTGCCCTACACTACCCAATGGATCAAACCTAAGTCTGATCTAGTCTCTGGATCCAGATGTCAATTTGTAGGAAATACAAAGGAAAAAGGAAAATGTTGAACTGTAACATGAGTATGCAATTAGGAGAACCGGACTGTGGGAAACTCTTCAGGTCAATCAGCTTGGTATCTTCAACAGATAAAAAGTAAGAAAAAGAAAGAGGTAGAGGTAGAACCTATAGACTGAAAAGACATACTAGGTTTTTTGATGTGGGAAAAATTGTGGTGTCTAGGAATGTACATTTGAGTGTAAACTATCTTTAAAAAAAACACAAGAAAGTATTTACTATATAAAAAAAGAAATACTCAATGACAAAATTAAGAAAAAAGAAAGTAGTTACTACAAAAGTCAAGATAATGATTACTTATGGGAGAAGGGAGAGAGTAATGATTGAACTTGGGACACATGGAAAGGGCTTCTGGGATGAATGTCAGAATTCTATTTCTTGATCTGGGTTGTAGGTACAAAGGAGTTCCCTTTATAAGAATTTACTAAGGAATACATTTGTTTTGTATGTGTTTTGTGTATGTGTGTTTTATATTACAATGAAAAGATCCATTGCATAAACAAACAAATAATTAAATAAGTAGAAATGTGTTTCTCCCCAGCTTAAAACTCTCCAATGGCTTCTCACTGCTCCTAAAATGAACTTTAAACTTCTCACTGTGGCTTACAAAGCATTATATGATATGGCTCCTGCCAACATTTCTGCCTTGTTTCCTCTACTCTGATCTAGCCACACTGACCTTCTTGCTCTTCCTCACATCCACCAAATTAATTTCTACCTCAGGGCCTTTGCACTTGTTGCTCTCTCTACCTAAGACACTCCTCTCCCAGATATTTGCAAGTCTCATTTCATCACTTCACTGAGGTCTCAAATATCACTTTAGAAAGGTTTTCCTTGGCCAGCATATTTAAAATAGCTCCCTATCTCTTCACCAGTTATTCTCTATATCCTCACCCTGGTTTTATATCTTTATGGATATGTGTCTACTTGTTAGCTTCTGTGTACCCCATTCATTTGCCTTATCCAGGCTTACATTTAATGCTAAAAATGTATATTCTGAACACCTTATAAAAGTATCAGAAAATGACTCTTCCATTACTGTACCCCCTTACCCACAGTTATACTTTATTCTTCATTTTTTAAAAAACAAACACTCCAGCAGAGATGACTGCCCTCCTTTAATGGATGTCCATGCAAAGATGGGTTTATTGGGTCACGCACCACCAAAGTTTTCATCATTTATGTGGTTTTCCTTTGAGTATCTTTCATTTCATAACTGGCCATGCCCATACTTAACCAATCAGTACTACTACATGCCCGATCTAGAGGAAAGGGGGAGGTCAGAGGAGACACAAATAATCCACAAATGGTCCTCCCCTCCCATTTCTCCTTTAGCGCAGGCTCAGTAGGACCACAACCATTATTGAAGATGTGTGTCTAGTAAAAAAAAATAAACTCAAGTTCACTGAAACAGAAGATATGCAAAAGAACCCACGTACTAAGATGGGTCAATAATCCACAGGGCTGGACAACAGCAGCATCTGTAAACTGGAAAAAAGAAGACAAAATACAAAATGGTAGAAGGAAGAAAAAAAGGGATCTACAAGAAAGGAAGAAGAAGAAAAAAAGGAAATAGATACTCATTCATTCCTAACTTTCCACTTTCATCAGACCAATTTTAGGTACATACCTTTGCATCTGAACAGTAGAGCTCGGCCCATTCTGTATGTCTCCTTGGCCAAACTGGCCATATGTAGCCTGGCCACAAGGGGCCTGTGCTGTCGAGGCTGGAGGTGCCCCTGAGGAAGGTGGTGCTCTTGACACACCTGAGGGTAAAGGACAGAAACTATGATTGGGAAATAACTTTCTTCTCCAGCCTGAGCATGCAAAATAAGGATCAATAAGCTCAGACCTTCACTGGCTTTGCAGTGAAAAGGACACAATTAACATGAACTCTAGCTACAAAAGAATTCTGAACATAGATGCCCAACAGAAAGCTTACACTCTACTAGACAGGTACATCGCTCTAGACAGAGTTAAGCTATAGCCAGAGGCACAAGAATGTAAGGCCTTTCTGTGATCACCATACTCTCTCAATCCAGGATAGCCTTATATTCTCACCCTAGACAAAAAGTCAACTCTTATAAGGAAAAGATCTTACTCCAGAACTCAGAAACTCGGAGCATATATGAGACAAGTGGCACAGAAGATGACCAAGTAATATACTGAACTAGGCTGTAAAGAAAGCTGTCTCTTGAGACTATTCTGCCGCCCTCTTCTTCATACACTCTACTTATCCTAACCAGATCCATTCCATCCACTTCTAAAAGTAGAATCTTCCAATAGCAAATGGTTCAGGAAAGAGTTCTCATAGGTGGGAAACGTTGTTTCTGCCCAAGAGTTCGGTTGGGACAGTTGTCCTGTCCCCACATTTGTGCTGCCACCTATGTGTTCACAAAAGCTGTACTTCATCCTTTCCATTTATCAGAACTGCCACTGAAACCACTTCTGCTACCCTTAGCCGTCTTTACCACATGAAATGCAGGAAGAAAGCGATTAGTTACTTGGCACATCACTTTTAAAATGCTGTTGACCCCTGTTCAAATAATTTTTTTCTTTTCCTCTGCCCTCGGTAGATTAGACACTTACAGAACCTGCCTACCTTGATTAATCAAAACTTGCTCACTAACCATAACAGAACCAGATCTGTTTGCCTCTCAGTAACAAAGTTTTCTCTTGAGGGAATTCCAAACTCCAACTTGATAAGACAGGGCTTGACAGAGCAGAGGTGGACTCTGTACAGCCAAAGTCCCAACCCAGAGTATGGCTTTTCTAAAGACCTAAGAACTAATTGCTCCACTTCACAAAATTTTTTTTCACAGAGGTTGGCTGGTTGCCTCAGTTGGTTAGAGTGTAGCCTTGTAACAACAAAGTCAAGGGTTCAGATCCCTGTACCAGCCAGCCGCCAAAAAAAAAAAAAAAAAAAAAAATGTGTTTTTAACAATTATAATTAAAACAATAATACTTCATTCATTTCCCAAATCTTACCTATACCTCCTTCATGCCTTTTTCCCTCCCATATCCTTTTATAGAATTTACTCTCTTAAAAAGCATAAACAGTTCGGCATATCCTAAGTCCTCAGCTAGCCTAACCAAAAATCTACTGTTAACTACTTTCCCAAAAGCCCTTCTGGATAATCTGTAGAGTATCTGCTGCTCTTCTTGAAAAAGTACATAAAAGTCAAACAGTGAACCTAAAGTAGCACCAAATTAGTCTTTTCTTATTGCCCTGATATTATAGAACATCTAAGAAGTAAAGGAAACTCAAGTAAAGGAAAAGGAATGATATCAGAAGAAAGATATGAGAGGCACCAAAAATCAGGCACACAAATACCACACTTTTAATCCATGAACTAGCTCCTCTTGTCCCAGAGTCATTTATACGTAGTGCCAGTCCAATGAGAGGCATTCTCAATATATATGAGGAATAAGTGATTTCAGGGGGACTTTAGGTCAACAGGAAATATTCAGTTGAGGCCACAGGCTCTGGAGAAGCTGTGACCACAACCCTTCCATTTAGCTTGGAACAATGCAACCAGGTGAGGCCGCACAAGGTGACACCCACAGGAAGTGAGGTACCGTTGAACTTGGAAGATGTACTTCCACTAGATATCTTAAGGCAGAAACACAGTCACCACATCTAAATACAGGGAATGGGCTGGCCAGTTGGCTCAGCTGGTTAGGATGCAGTGTTAATAACACCAAGGTCAAGGGTTCAGATCCCGTTACCGGCCAGCCACCAAAAATAAATAATAAAATAAATAAAAATAAAAACAGGAAAGAGCAGACTACCCACAGGGCTCTTTAGCTGCAGGGAACCAAATTCATGTTCCTCAATCACAAGCACCCAAACACTGCAGACAGCTTAGCTACAGCAATACAACCCAACCTGATGAATCTGCTGATTCCCCTCCTTAATTCAAAGGAAACTTGGAAACATACCTTGGGGAGGTGTTTGCTGAAAGCCTGGTACTGGGCCATTGTAGGCACCATAGGGAGTTGGGGGTGCTGTGGACCCTGGCTGCCCACCATAGTTGGACTGATGATACCCTGGGTAGATGGGCTGGGGCTGCCCAAATGGCGGTACAGGTGGAGCTGACTGGTTGACATTCATTATGAGAGCATCCCCAACTTGGTCTCACCTATCAGACAAGAGGGAAGAGAGAATTAGTCAAAACAAACTTTCTAAAGAGAGAGCAAATATTCAGGGTAGGAAGTAGAGATAAAAAGGGATTGACGGGGCTGAGCCCGTGGCGCACTTGGTAGAGTGCGGCGCTGGGAGCGCTGCAACGCTCCCGCCGCGGGTTCGGATCCTATATAGGACTGGCCGGTGCACTCACTGGCTGAGTGCCGGTCACGGAAAAAAAAAAAAAAAAAAAAAAGGGATTGACGTAGGGCCAGCCTGTGGCTCACTTGGGAGAGTGTGGTGCTGATAACACTAAGGCCAACGGTTCAGATCCCTATATAGGGATGGCCAGTTAACTCACTTGGGAGAGTGTGGTGCTGACAACACCAAGTCAAGGGTTAAGATCCCCTTACCAGTCATCTTTTAATAAATAAATAAATAAAGGGATTGACCTTATCAGGTAGTGAGCAGCTTAATCATTCCCACACTACCACAGGATTTTAGTAATTTTCTGCCCCAGCCGTTACCCAGATTACCTCCTCAAAACAAGAATTTTGTTACTCTGAACCCCATGCTTTGTCATTGTCAAGAGGGAATAAATTTCAACTTCAGACAGGCACACTGGAATGGAGCAGCAGCCTCCATTCCCCAGCGGTATTTCTAGAGTCTAATCACACAAGGAGTCCTTTGGCTGATGAACTACCATGATATTACAGGTAAATGAAACAACGCTCCCACTTTCCATTCATTCACTCTAGGTTCCATTCATCCATTCATTCAACAGAGTACCCTTTAGTGTGCTAGTTTTTTTTATCCACTCAGGCTAAAAATCTAAAACAGATCAGGTAAAATCCCACCCCTTCAAAAGACAAATTTTAGAGTAACTGATTTAGAGAAATGGCATTCTTTGCCTAAACTGCTATAATCCAAACCCAGAACTGAAGCATTAAAATCACTAAATATAAAGGATACCTGAAAACTCTAGGAAGGTAACAGATTAGAACCGAGTACAGGCCAGGCACAAAAACTTCACATAATCTAGGAAAACAGTTCAAAGAGCAGTGGCAAAATTAGATTTCATGGAAAAGATCATTCATATCATCCCTCAAGCAGAGGAGTATGAGTACTCGCCTCTCCCCTTTGCTTGGAAGGGTCATCTTAACTATAGAAAAGCTGAGCTATGCCTAGACTAGAACTCTTTAAACTCAAAGCCATCTTAGGAGCTGCTCTTCCAAATCCCAAACCTTGCTTAGATCCCTGACACTAAGCTTGACAGCCAACCCCTTTCCTTTCTTTATCTTCCTAAAATCAGGGGGGAAGCGAAAGGAAAGGATCTCCTTCTCCAGGAAATAATCCTCTCAAACACACCCAAGAGCCTGGAGTCAGACTCAAGTTTCGACTCCATTCTAGGTGGACAGTGGAAGGTGACGACCCAAAGGGGCGGGGCAAGCTTCCTAGAACTCTGAAAGTAGTCGAGCTGTGGAGGCTGGGAGCGCCGAGGTTCAAGACCAAGAAGCCAAGCCAGTTTCTCGGGCCACGAAGAGAGAAAGGGCTGGTCCATTAAGCACAAAAACCCAGCGTCTTGCGCCCTTCAACAAGCTCAGGGCAGGAAGCGGGAGCCGGAACCTGGGCCGGGAGGCGAAGGGAGAGTCTAGGACTGAGCCTGGACGGTGGATGCGTGAAGTGAGGGTCTCTTCCAGGGCCCCGCCCCAGGCTCCCCGCTTCCTTCTAAAAACTGGACCCGTATCTGGCCAGTAATAATATCCCAGCCTCTCTTCTGCTTTCCTACCCTCCAACCTCCCGATGCCACTCCTCACCCGGCTCCAGATCCAGGTTCGACTTCGTCCCGAACGTCAAGGCTCCCAGGCTCCACTTCCGGTTCCGAGGGAGGCGTCGCGTCGCCCCCGGAAGTTCCGCCCCCACGCTCCACGGTCGGGCCACTCCTTCTGCCACGTCTTCACTAGGCACGCGTTTGGGAACCCGGATGCCGCGCATGAGCTACTTTCTTTTCTCATCATGGCGGCCCACTGGGAGTCTCTGCTGTCTTATACATTTCTTAGCTGTCCTCGTCATTTTATGACCTTACCAACTGAGATGCGATTGAAAAGACTATATCAAACTATTTTTAATAACACCCTCTCAATCCGCCTGTGACGTATCAGTGACCTTTGATTTAGAGTCTTGTAGCCACTTCCTGCTGACCTCTGACCCCAATAATTTCCGTTCTCTAGGTTTATCTCACCCATGACCTTCGCTGGTCTTGAGATTTGCGGAACTGTGCTATCAGGGTGCATGCATGGGTTCGAGTTCTGCCTCTGCAGCTAGCTAGCTTGAGTAACTTAATCTCTGCCTGGGTTTCTGTCAGCTGTAAAATGGAGATAATAATAATGCCCGGGATGGCCGGTTAGTACAGTTGGTTAGAGCAATGTGTTGTAACACCAAAGTCAAGGTCAAGGGTTCAATTCCCCATACCGGCCAGTCGCCCACAATAATAATAATGACCATCGAAGATGTTGTTTGATGAAAGGAGATTAACTCACATAGTGAGTGCTCAGCTGAAGGTTAGTTATTAATTTTTTTTTTTGGCGGCTGGCTGGTACAGGAATTTGAACCTGTGCCCTTGGTGTTATAAAGCTGTGCCCTAACCAACTGAACTAACCGGCCCGTATAGTTAATAATTTCTATGCAGTACTTTCCTTTATGTGCAGTAACATTTGTAGGATTCCCCCCCCCCCATATACATGTTTTCATTTAATCCTTTTAATGCTATTTATTCTTTTAATAATTTTTTGAGCACTGCTGTGTGTCAAGCCATGCTCTAGGTTCTGGGAATACAGTAGTGAACAAAAGTTTTTGCTCTCTTATTGTTGACAGTAGATATTAGTTATTGTGAGGCACAGAGTGGTTCATTCATTGAAAAAAATTGCTCTTTAGTCTGAGCTGGAAGCTGTATTCAGCATGCTTTACTAAACAGGCAGATTGTTCCTGTCCTCAGTTTATATAGTTGAGGTCAGTGGTTCTCAAAGTGTGATCCCAGGATCAATAGTATTAATATCACCTGGGAACTTGTTAGAAATGCAAACTTAAGACCCACCCTAGACATATTGGGTAAGAAATTTTGGAGGTAGGGCCCAGCAAGCTGTGGTTTAACAGGTCCTCTAGGTGCTTCCATTGCCCACTGAAGATTGAGAACCACTGGTCTATGTGAATAATTTGCCAAATTCTACTAACATTTGTTGAACACATGCCCTAGGCTGAGCTCTCTGCTAAGCATTTTCACATGATTTATTTATCATATCAGCATAGGAAAGTAGGTATCCTCTGTCTTGCTTAAGGTTGCTCCCCTAGTAAATGGTAGAGCCTACATTCATAATTTCTTGAGGATCGAGGTTAATATGTTGTATTTTATTGGTTTCTGCATTTCCACTCAGTGGTTCACCACCATGGCGGCATATTAGAATCATCTGTTGTGCTTTTAAAAATGCCAATACCAGGTACCAGACCAATAAAATCAGAATCCCTAGAGCTGAGGCCTGGGTGTGTATGTATAAAATTTTGTTTACACAACCATCTAATCCTATATGCTGTCTTATTTTAGGGAATCAGTAGCTATAAAGGTTTTCCGTGTGATTCTAATATGCACTGAGGGTTAATTGAAAGCTATTGGTATAGCACAATGCCTGACTTGTAGCTAGTACTCAGTAAATGTTTGAATAGTGAATGGATGGATAATTAGATCTCCTTTTTACTGATGAGGCCAAGTGACTGCCTGAGGGCACACAGCTAGGAAATGATGGAATAAGAACTCAAGTCCAGTTCTTCTGACTCAAAATCCCAAGTATTTTCTATGACTACATCATACACCAAGCCAAACATTATTTAGCTGTTCCACAAAATTCTGTAGCCTTTGATAGTCACAGTCACAGCACCATAATGTTATGTTTTGTAACAGAGATCTCAATGTAGGACACATTCATGTAATAAAAACCTAGAAACAAGTAAAGATTTTATTATTAACATGGGTTGGCATGTTTACATACACCTATCTGTGACCACCTTTCCATGACTACCCGTATACTGTAATGGGTAATTTAATTCAGCAAACATTGAGCACCTACTATATCATTCATTGATCTTTGACCTGTTGCTTGGCTGTTGCACACAGTCCTTGCCTTCAACTTTGTTACTGCTTAGGAGGGAAGACAGGCGTATAAACAAACTATAGCATTGGCTAAGAAATATAACAGTAGAAATATGAATGACAGACTTCCGGTCAAGATGGCGGAATAGACAGTCACTAGCATCACTCTCTCCCACAAATCAACCGATTTAAACTATAAAAACATAACATCAAGTGCATATGGAATGGGGAGACGTCCAGCGGGGGAGGCAGAAGCTCCACAGAGACCACATGCCCTGCAGGGCCACCATCGCACAATCCGGCAGATAGGCTTCACCGCGGCCATGTGGCTGCATTCCCAGCCCACCCCAGTGCTCACAGAGTGGGGAGACGTCCGGCAGGGGAGGCGGAGGATCCGCAGAAACCACACACCCTGTGGGGCCTCCACTGTGTGATCCAGCAGGTAGGCTTCACCGCACGCACGTGGCTCCATTCCCATGCTGGCTTAGTGCGTTCAGAGCATGGAGACGTCTGGCAGGGGAGGCGGGAACGCCACGGGAACCACACTTCTGCCACATGATCCAGCAGCCCAGCCCAGTGTGTATGGAGCACAGAGACGTCCAGCAAGGGAGATAGAAGCTCCATAGAGTCCACACATCCTGTGGGGGGACCGCCGCCACACGATCCAGCAGGAGGTAGGCTTCACCGCTGCCATCCGGCTCCATCCCAAGCCCGGCCTAGTGCGCACAGAGCAGGGAGACATCCTGCAGGGAAAGGGGAAGCTCTGCAGAGACCACACGCTCTGTGGTGCCTCGGCACATCCCAGCAGCCCGGGCCAGAGCGCACAGAACAGAGAGAAGTCCAGCATGGGAGGTGGAAGCTCAGCAGAGACCACACACCCTGCGGTACCGCCCCGTGATCTAGCAGCCCGGCAGAGTCCAAGCTGACCAGAGAGGTGGCTCCCCGGAGAGGCCCAAGACCCAAGGCAACCACACACGCAAGGTACTAGTGGCCAACTGAGCAGTCACTGACGTAGCCATATCAAATTGGCAACCACAGCAACATATTAGTCAGTCAATAGTGTCATACCTGTGGACTGTGAAACCCCCTGCCACAATGAATAAACATCAAAGAAAAGATACCAGAAATATGAAAAATGAAGAAAGTACACCACCAAAGGATAATAACTATCAAGCTCTAGATCTTGTAGAACAAGAAGCCCTTGAAATGACTGACAAGGAATTTCGAGTGATAATTCTAAGGAAACTGAATGAGATACAAGAAAACTCAGCTAGACATCATGATGAAACAAGGAAAAGTATACAGGACCTGAAAGAGGAAATGTACAAGGAAATCAATGCCCTGAAAAAAAATGTAGCAGAACATGCCGAACTGAAGAAGTTATTCAGCGAAATAAAAAACACAACGGAGAGTTTAACCAGCAGGCTTGTCGAAGTTGAAGAGAGAACCTCTGAACTTGAAGATGGGCTGTTTGAAATAACACAGGTAGACAAAAAGAAAAAAAGAAAAAAGAAAGGCATTGAAGAAAATCTGAGAGAGATATCAGACAACCTTAAGCACTCAATTTATCCGAATCATGGGTATTCCAGAAGGGGAGGAAAAAGGAGATTGCATTGAAAACATATTCAACAAAATAGTGGCAGAAAACTTCCCAGGTATAGGAAAAATCACAGATCCTCAGATCCAGGAAGATCAACTATCTCCAAACGTATTCAACCCAAAAAGGTCTTTTCCAAGACATGTTATACCCAAATTGGCAAAATTCAAAGACAAAGACAGAATCTTAAAAGCTGCAAGGGAGAAGCGTCAAATCACCTATAAGGGAGCCCCAATCAGACTAACGTCAGACTTTTCATCACAAACCCTAAAAGCCAGAAAGGAATGGGATGATATATTCAAAATACTAAAAGACAGATATTGTCAGCCAAGAATACTCTACCCTGCAAGGCTATCCTTCCGAAATGAAGGGCAAATAGTATATTTCTCAGACAAACAAAAACTGTGGGAGTTCACCAACACACGACCACCCTTACAAGAAATTCTCAAGGTAGTACTGGGTTTGGTACCTGAAAAATAACTACCACTGCCATAAAAACCCAAGAAAAAACTAAACCCACTAGTATAATAAAAATGGCATTCATGAAGAGAAAACAAACAAACAGAAAGGCTATCTACAACCTAAGGAACCAACAAACACAGAAAACAAACAGTAAATCAGAAAGCAAGGAACAAAAGACACCTAAGACAACCAAACAACAATCAATAAAATGCTAGGAATAAATCAACACTTTTCAATAACAACTCTTAATGTAAAAGGCTTAAATTCCCCAATCAAAAGACACAGACTGGCTGACTGGATTAAAAAGGAGGACCCAACTATATGCTGCCTTCAAGAGACCTACCTCACCCATAAAGACTCACATAGACTAAGAGTGAAAGGATGGAAAAAGATTTACCATGCAAACAGAAAAGAAAAACGAGCTGGAGTAGCTATTCTTATAACTGACAAAATAGACTTTAAGCTAAAAACCATAAAAAGAGATGACGAGGGATACTACATAATGATAAAAGGACTGATCCATCAAGAAGACATAATGATCGTAAATATGTACGCACCCAATGTTGGAGCAGCCAGATTTATAAAACAAACTCTATTAGACCTAAAGAAGGAAATAGACACTAATACCATAATAGCAGGGGACCTGAACACCCCACTGTCATATTGGACAGATCATCTAGGCAAAGAATCAGCAGAGAAACACAAGATCTAAATAATACTCTAGACTAATTGGAATTGGCAGATATCTACAGAACATTCCATCCAACAACCTCAGAATATTCATTCTTCTCACCAGCACATGGATCATTCTCCAGGACAGATCACATATTAGGTCACAAATCAAGTCTCAACAAATTCAAAAAAATTGGAATTATCCCATGTATTTTCTCAGACCACAATGGATTAAAATTAGAAATCAAAAACAAATGAAATTCTGGAGACTATACAAACACATGGAAATGAAACAGCATTCTACTTAAGGACATATGAGTCCAAGAAGAAATCAAGCAGAAAATCAAAAAATTTATTGAAACTAATGAAAATAATGATACGTCATACGAAAACCTGTGGGATACTGCAAAAGCAGGACTAAGGGGGAAATTTATTGCATTAAATGCTCACTTCAGAAGAATGGAAAGATGGCAAGTGAACAACCTAACACTTCACCTTAAAGAACTAGAAAAACAAGAACAATCCAAACCTAAAGTTAGCAGATGGAAAGAAATCATTAAGATCAGAGCAGAACTTAATGAAATTGAAATCCAAAAGATAATACAAAAGATCAATGAATCAAAAAGTTGGTTTTTTGAAAAGATAAATAAAATTGACAAACCATTAGCATGGCTAACAAAAAAAAAGAAGAGAGAAGATTCAAATAACAAAAATTAGAAATGAAAAAGGTGATATTACAACTGATTCATCTTAAATACAAGGAATCATTTGAGACTACTATAAACAACTATACGCCAACAAATTTGAAAATCTGGAGGAAATGGATAAATTTCTGGACACACACAAGCTCCCAAACCTGAGCCATGAAGACGTAGAAAATCTGAACAGACTAATAACAATAAAGGAGATTGAAGCTGTTATCAGAAGGCTCCCAACAAAGAAAAGCCCAGGACCAGATGGATTCACAGCAGAATTTTACCAAACATTCAAAGAGGAATTGACACCGATTCTTTACAAACTATTCCAAAAGATTGAAACAGACACAAACCTCACAAACTCATTCTGTGAAGCGAACATCATCCTGATACCAAAACCAGGTAAAGATATAACCAAAAAAGAAAACTACAGGCCTATATCCTTGATGAATATAGATGCAAAAATCCTCACTAAAATACTAGCAAACAGAATACAGCAACATGTATGTAAAATTATTCACCACGATCAAGTGGGATTCATCCCAGGGATGCAAGGTTGGTTCAACATACACAAATCAATAAATGTAATACACCATATTAATAAAATCAAACACAAGGACCATATGATCATCTCTATAGATGCTGAAAAAGCATTTGATAAAATTCAACACTCATTCATGACAAAGACCCTCTATAAGTTAGGTATAGATGGAAAGTATCTCAACATAATTAAAGCCATATATGATAAACCCACTGTCAGTATCATCCTGAATGGGGAAAAGCTGAAAGCTTTTTCTTTAAGAACAGGAACTAGACAAGGATGCCCACTCTCGCCATTCCTATACAACATAGTGTTGGAGGTACTAGCCAGCGCAATCAGAGAAGAGAAGGAAATAAAGGGCATCCAGATTGGAAAAGATGAACTCAAACTGTCCCTGTGTGCAGATGACATGATCCTATATATTAAACAGCCTAAAGCCTCTACAAAAAAACTCTTGGAGTTGATAAACGATTTCAGCACAGTAGCAGGATATAAAATCAACACACAAAAATCAGTAGCATTTCTATTCTCCAATAGTGAACATGCAGAAAGAGAAATCAAGAAAGCCTGTCCATTTACGATAGCCACCAAAAAAATAAGATACTTAGGAACTGAGTTAACCAGGGATGTGAAAAATCTCTATAATGAGAACTACAAACCACTGCTGAGAGAAATTAGAGAGGATACAAGAAGATGGAAAGATATCCCATGCTCTTGGATTGGAAGAATCAACAGTGTGAAAACGTCCATACTGCCCAAAGTGATATACAAATTCAATGCAATCCCCATCAAAATTCCAATGACATTTTTCTCAGAAATGGAAAGAACTATCCAGACATTTATATGGAATAACAAAAGACCACGCGTAGCCAAAGCAACACTGAGCAAAAAAATAAAGCTGGAGGCATAACACTACCTGACTTTAAACTATACTACAAAGCTATAATAACCAAAACAGTATGGTACTGGCATAAAAACAGACACACTGACCAATGGAATAGAATAGAGAGTCCAGAAATCAACCCACACACCTACAGCCATCTGATCTTGACAAAGGCACCAAGCCTATACACTGGGGAAGAGACTGCCTCTTTAGCAAATGGTGCTGGGATAACTGGATATCAATATGCAGGAGAATGAAACTAGACCCATACCTTTCACCATACACTAATGTCAACTCAAAATGGATTAAAGAATTAAATATACACCCTGAAACAATAAAACTTCTTAAAGAAAACTTAGGAGAAACACTTCAGGAAATAGGACTGGACATAGACTTCATGAATACGACCTCAAAAGCATGGGCAACCAAAGGAAAAATAAACAAATGGGATTGTATCAAACTAAAAAGCTTCTGCACAGCAAAAGAAACAATTAAAAGAGTTAAAAGACAACCAACAGAGTGGTTGTCTTTATTTGCAAAATATACATCTGACAAAGGATTAATATCCAGAATATACAATGAACTCAAACAACTTTACAAGAAAAAAACAAGCAACCCAATTAAAAAATGGGCAAAGGAGCTAAGTAGGCATTTCTCTAAGGAAGATATATAAATGGCCAACAGACATATGAAAAAATGCTCAACATCACTCAGCATCTGGGAAATGCAAATCAAAACCACACTGAGATACCATCTCACCCCAGTTAGGATGGCTAAAATCCAAAAGACTCTGAACGATAAATGCTGGCGAGGTTGCAGAGGAAAATGAACTCTCATACATTGTTGGTGGGACTGCAAAATGGTGCAGCCTCTATGGAAAATGGTACGGAGGTTCCTCAAACAATTGCAGATAGCTATCCCACTGCTGACAATATACCCAGAGGAATGGAAATCATCAAGTCGAAGGTATACCTGTTCCCCAATGTTCATCGCAGCACTCGTTACAATAGCCAAGAGTTGGAACCAGCCCAAATGTCCATCATCAGATGAGTGGATATGGAAAATGTGGTACGTCTATACAATGGAATACTACTCAGCTATAAAAACGAATGAAATACTGCCATTTGCAACAACATGGATGGACCTTGAGAGAATTATATTAAGTGAAACGAGTCAGGCACAGAAAGAGAAATACCACATGTTCTCACTTATTGGTGGGAGCTAAAAATAAATAAATAAATTCACAGACACACACACACACACACACACACACACACACACAAAAAAACTGGGTGGTGGGGGAGAAGACATAACAACTACAATTCCTTGAAGTTGATACGACAAGCAAACAGAAAGGACATTGTTGGGTGGGAGGGAGGAGAGGGAGGAGGGAGGGAGGTTTCGGTAACAGGCCACAAGAATCAACCACAGTGTATATCGACAAAATAAAATTTTTAAAAAAAAGAAAGAAATATGAATGAGAGACATATATTGCCCAGAAGAAGGAAGGATTAATTCTATAGGTGGGGAGTTGGGAGATGGTTAGGAAAGGCTTTATGGAAGAGGTAACAGTTCAACTGGAGCATGGCTGATCAGAATTCCTCCACACAGACCCCAGGGCTGCAGTGGGATACAGCTTTCCATGTTGATTAAGAGGTCAAGTTCACACAGCAAGGTGTCTGTCAAGCTCAGGCTAGGGCTCAGAGACCCTTCAAGCCCGTTGTACAGACTGGGTCACAAACCCTTCACACGCAGATCCACAAGCTAGGTAATAGGAAAAGATCCTGGGAGCCGTGGGTAAAAAATTAATAGGCTTTATTCAGAGCTAGGAGCAGCCGCCCTAGTGACCTCCTGGCGTCCAGAGAAGGACCATGTATCAGAGATGTTAGTCCTTTATACTTAAGTCCATAACCCAGGACTCCTGGGTGCACATGCGTAATTACATTAGACAATAACCAAGGAACACCTGGGCGAACGCATATATTTATATCAAATGCTCGGCAAGATTCTGAACATCTGAGGGGCCCTGACCATTTTCTTTCACTTTCCCTACAGGGTCAATCTTTCCTGGGAGCGTGGGAGCTTGTTCAGCATATCCAGCCATTTCTTGCCAGCTCTGGAATCGAAGCCTCTGCTGCTGCCACTTTGATATGGGCTTTGAAGGAAAACAGTTGGGATCAGTCCATGATCCTATCAGGGAAGGCACAGTCCCTGAAGGGCTATACATTAGTTATAGGGCCCAGAGAGCTAGTCCTCACAGTCCTGAGAAAAAGGCCCACGGAGGAGGATGTGGGGACATGGAGGACAGAAGTGTGTACTATAATTATCTCTTGGAGTAACACAGCTGGGGAAGGGAGGGGGGGTATAGCCGGCAACTAAACTATTTTGAGCACAGCTCCGATTGACGGGACACGTGTGCTGGACTGTACTGATCCTAGGGCCAAATCGCCTGCCTGTGGTGTGTGGTGTCAGGGGGAGACCCAGGGCAGCAGGAGCAGGACAACCGGACAGGCAGGCCGGACGGGGTACCAGCACCTCAACTTCTCTCCCTGGGACACTGTCTAAACTCCGGGGGCCATAGGCCAGGCTGAGCGATGGGTGCTGAGGAGGAGGTGCTGGTCACACTATCAGGGGGAGCCCCCTGGGGCTTCCGACTTCAGGGGGGGGCCGAGCAGAGGAAACCCTTACAGGTGTCCAAGGTAAGGGAGAGCCCCTGAAATGAGGGAAAGGGGAGCCCAAGGGAACCTGGGAAGAATTATTTGGTGGCCTATGGGTGGTGGGGGAGTGCAGAGGAAGGCTGTGAAGAAGGGGTGGGTAGGTGGGCAGGGAAGCATGCTCAAGACTGGTAGGGGGAATAGTGTCTGACCACAGGCTTCTTGTATGGGCTATTGGAAAAGGGAATTCCTGGTTTTCAGGGAGCAGAGAAAAAAGAAAGGCTCTGTTTTAGTTCCCTGTGGCCCCATGGTAACAGAGGCCCAAGTCTGGTCATCCAGTGTTTGCTCTCCTGGGTATATGCCTCTGCTCCAAACTCTAGGAATGTAGGGAAGGTTCTAATTTTTCTCTAACTAAACTGCTATGTGATGAGCTGAGTTTGTCTCACCCAGCCTAGCCTTGCCCAATCCTGCCCTGCTCTACCCATGCCTTCAGTGCTCCTCTTTTCCTAAGTCAGATCCTTTCTCTCACTAGGCAAAACTTTTTTAGGTACTAGGAAGGTTATGGCAAGATCTGCCCTCTCAGATGAAGTCATTACCCTTTTGGTTGCATGCTACAGGCTTAGTTTTCTGAACTGTAAAATGTGGGTAATAATAGTACCTACTTCATAGAACCATTCTAAGGTTAATGCAATAATTCATGCAGTGCCCAACACTTAGTAAGAACTCAATAAATGGTAGCCCCTACTACTCTTATTATTACCTTAACATACATGTACGTGTGTGCACACATGGCACACATATACACACACAGTAACAATCTCCCAGAATCTGGTTGGATTCCCTCCGATCTGGAATACTGTTCTAAAATCTCGACTGTAATGGCACCTGAGATTGCAAGGCCTAGAAGAGAACTATTGGCCAGTATAGATATTGCCCTCAGAGGAAAATCTTGAGGATAGAAGCCCATGCAGTTTTTTAAAGGCCTCTTTCATTCAGTAGTCACCCCACCTCCCATCATATGGTATTATTACTCCCTCCAATCTGCATCTTCTTCTCTCCACACATGAACCTTGCTATCTTTCTTACTTTGTAGCTCCATGAACCTTGCCACCCTTCTTACCCCGAAAAGTAAAATCCCCTCACATGGGTCCTTCTTGTCCTTTCCTTTCATTTTATTCCCTTTGGAACCCTCCCTCACCTACAATCTCTCGTCCAAATCTCAGATCCGAAGACGGAGCCAGGCTGGCAGAGCAGGACTCCGAGAGAGGGACCAGCTCTTGGCAATCAATGGGGTCTCTTGCACCAGTCTCTCTCATGCCAGTGCCATGAACCTCATCGATGCCTCAGTGAATCAGCTTGTCCTCACTGTGCGGCGGTATGGACCCCTCCCCTGCTCTTTCCCTAGTCCAGGACTCCCATTGCCTGTCTCAGCTCCATATCTCACTGGCCTGGCTTCAGCCAACTAACAAGTACTGTACCTATTGCTGCTAGTGCATTTCTTTGAGAGTACAGATATTTGCATATGACTCCCAAAGGGCTTGAATGTATCTGCAATCAAGGGATGGGGTGTCAAGCGGGTATCTAAGAGATGGGCCTACTTCAACCCCTGGCCTATCTCTCTCCTCCTCATCACATCTTCCTCTAAGCCCATTTTGACTCACAGCCCTCCAAGCATATTTGCCTCCCAGTTTGTCTTCAGATCTTCATTCTTCTCAGCCCAGCCACTTGAACTGTATTCCAGTCCCATCTCTCTCCCTTACCTCACCCCCACCCACCCTCCAATCTCTCTAGCTGTCAGTCACCCAGCCCATCTCTCAAGTTCTGTCATCTTTCCCATACAGGGTAGCAGATGAGGGGGCTGTGCGATCTCCATCTCCTGGTGAGCTTCAGGTGCTATCACCATTATCTCCACTGAGTCCTGAGCCCCCTGGCGCTCCAGTTCCCCAGTCTCTTCAGCCTGCGAGCCTTCGCTCACCCCCTGACAGTGAGGCTTACTATGGAGAGACAGACAGTGATGCTGAAGGCCATGCCACCCAGGAGAAGCCCCGCCGACCCCGCCGCCGAGGCCCCACAAGGCCCATCCCTCCAGGAGCCCCACCTGATGAGGTCTACCTGTCTGACAGCCCTGCAGAGCCAGCACCTGCTATCCCTGGCCCTCCCAGCCAGGGTGACAGCCGTGTGAGCTCCCCATCTTGGGAGGATGGGGCAGCCCTTCAGCCACCTCCAGACGAGGCCCTGCTATTACCCCATGGCCCCCTCCAGCCTGGCCCTCATCTCATCCCTATGGTGGGGCCTGTTCCCCACCCAGTGGCAGAAGATCTTACTACCACCTATGCCCAGAAGGCCAAGCAAGCCAGTGAGTGCCTGAATCCCTTTACCCCTGCCAGGATCCTTCAATCTGAGCCCTAAATCTTTCCCTCCATAACCATACATTCTACCTACCTTATGTCCCTCAGATTCAGTCTTGGGAACAAGTGGAGGAGAGTGATGAGTGGGAGAGAAGAGTAATTATTCTCATGGTCTCCATTATTTTCACTGTTTGAACCAGTGTGGCAAAAAGGTACAGGTGGTTCAACCCAACCCAAGAACAGGATAAGTAGGGAAGTTTGAAAGAGACATGAATAGATGGAAGGTTTGGTAGTGGTTGTTGCTAATGTTTTGCTAGGTGTCGGGATGGGGTGAGAGTAAAGTACAAACACAGGGCAGGGGAGTATTTGGAATTGGGATAAGGCTGTAGGATCTCTTTACAGCATTAATTGCAAGCATAGCACCAGAGCTACCTTTGAGGTTTGTAAGTTTAGTTAGGATTTCAGGGGACTGGAAGGCTATGGGATAGTCATGAGATCCCTAGGAAGTGGTAGAGGGAGGGATCTTTGGCTCCTTATCTCAGGCAAGAATGTAGGCCCAGGCAGAAAAAGTCAGTTCCGCTTATCTCAGGCTCTTTGCTATTTTTGATGTGAGCTACAGAACAAAGTCTGAGAGTGAAGTTTCTCCCTGCCCTGTGCCTCCCATACCCCTCCCACAAAGATCTTTCTTTTCACCTCTGAAATCTCGGTATTCTCCCTCTACTTATCTTTCTTTCCTCTCCTCCATTATTCTAATTCCTGATCCATAGAATTTTGTTTCTCTAAGTCTGGAATACAGGTTAAGGACATGACAGAGTGTGACATCCCTGACAGCGTCCAATATCCCACAAAGAAATTCCAGATGCATGCCCAGGATCCCATATTTATCCTCAATTCTCATTTTAGCACCCCCTCCCTTCCCATCATGCTGGGTGAGACCATAGTTAGTGACTCAGGGATATTTTTAGCCAAGCAGACCTCATTGTCCAGTGGGGTGGGGTAGGGGGAAGGGGAAGCAGGTGCCCATGTCCATCACACTGAGGCTTATGGGGCAGCCAAGAGAAGGGAGGGGGCCAGTCTCCAAATATAGCACAGTGAGCTCATTCAGCTGCCAGCTCTGAGGACAAGACAAAGGGGCTTTAAAAGGCGTGGGGGGTGGCTCAAGCTGGTCCTGCTCCAGCCAACAGTGCCTTTCTCGGCATGGAGACCTTTGAGCCCATCAGCCAAGATCCTCTCAACCAAGCCAGCTGTGACAAAGCCCAAGGCCCAGTTCCTGAACTCCAAGGCCCATTCTATGCAGGTACTACCTTCCCATATCCAAGAGAGTTCTGGGATCTCAAATGGAGGGGAATACCCCAACAGTTTAGGTAGGGTGGTCTTTGGGAAAAGGTCTTACTCTCGTCTCCTCCTCCTTTTGCTATCTTCTTCATCCTCTCTGGAGAGTTTTGCTGCGCCTGTCTCAGAATGGGTTGATACTGTGGCCACATGTCAAAGGGATCTGTGACCACATGAGCTGTAGAAAACTCATGGAAACAGAGTCCGTGTGAGAGTGGTGTGAGTACATTATGAAAACAGGAAAGCATGTACAAGGGTACTTCAACAGGTTTATGGAAAAACAGAATTGAAAGATAATATGGATCTCTCCATGAACTTTTTGAAGACCCCTCAAATGTGTCTGTGGGAGAAATATGTGTGAACAAGGAAGTGTGTGTATACATGTGCAGCTAGTGTCAAGAAAGCTTTGATTGTAATGGTTACTCACACTGGGCTTTAGCACTGCATTAACTGCTATATTTACTTGCATTATCTCACTTAATCAGCATAGCAACCCCATGAGGTTGCCATTATTATCCTCATTTACAGATGGGGAAACTGATCTTCAATGAGGTGAAGTAACTCTCCCAAGAATCAAAACCTTGAGCTGAACTCTGTTGCCTGCTCTCTTATCCACAGTACTATTTTGTGGTATAAATGTTGGGATGAGAGGAATGAGAGCCCTAATTAGAAAGGAGCTTGGTATCTTCAGTGGAGAGTAGATGGAATTTCAAGAATTTTGCAGAGGGACTGGAGACCATGGACTAGAGAACATCCATGTCCAAGGCGGGGTCCTAGCAGCAGGGCAGCCTCTCCCATTTCCTGGCCCCACCTACACTGGCCCCACATGGCATGGGAAGCCCTGCCCTGGTTCCCTCTAACACACGGTCCTTGCGTGCCTGCCTGGTAGTCTCTGCCTGAGCTCTCCACCTGGAAGGCTTGGAAAATAGGAGGCAGCTCTGACCCCTAAAGAAGCCTACCCTACTCCCATCCCCAGCTTGGGGGAAAGGAGAATAAATTTAGCTGGTGATCTTGAAGTATCCTAGAGATTTGGAGGGTCGCCTTGGAGAGCAGCACTCTGGCATTTTCTGCATCTTGGATCTGAGACTACCCCTGGCTGTGAGTAGCAGGGGTGTGATGCACAGAGAAGTGCCCTGGCAGTTGGAAGGCCAAGATCAACTCTAAAATTCTGTCCAAACTGTTAGTAACACAGTCTGCAGGGGGAAGTCTGGGAAGAAGGGCTATCTGGAGCGTGTAGGTGTGTGAATGTATTTGAGTGACTCTATGTGTGTTTTTGTGTGGACACACGTGTATTTACATATGTGTATGTGAAGTGAGGTATATGTAAGCTGGGATATATATGAATGAGAGAGAAAAGTGTGCCCACATACTAGGAGAATGTATGCCCACAGCTAGCTCTCACTAGACCAAAATTCTTGTTGAAATGATGTGTGGTTATTTCATGGTTATTTCTATGAATGTTTATGATGTGACTGCATGATGGGGGTAGAACTGTGAAAGAAGATCTTCATTGCTAAGGGTCCTTTGTGTCCTGATCATAGGGGTAAGGGGTAGGAAGAGGAGATAAGTCCCAAACTGTAAGAAGTCTCCCAACATGGTCTCTATGGTGGGAGAACAATGTCCCTCTTCATCTTTTCTCTCCCTGGGACTTGCCTCATCTCCCTGCCAGCCGTGGAGAATGACACCCCGACCCCCATTATCAGTCAGGAATGGGAGGCAGGTGGGGAATGTATGTGGGGTGGATAAGGGCACATCTCTGGGAAGACAGGAGCAGAACAGAGGGAAGAAAAGAAAGAAGAGCTGTGGTCAGAGCAGTGTCAGGGGAGCCAACTGGACTCTGCCTTCTCTTTAACTGTCCTTGGTTTCACCTTTCACCCTTCACTCTGCCCCCAAATCAGAGGACATTGCCACAGGCAGGAGAAATTATGGGTTGGGCCAGTGAAAAGGCAGAAGGTGGGAGGCATGAGGGAGCTGGATGGGTGGGGAGTGGAAACCTTCGGCAACAGGACTAGAAGAGGCTGAGGAAGCCCCACTGACCATTCTACCTCTTGGCCTCCTCAGAACTGCAAGGAGCAGAGAGCCTCCAAGAGAAGAGCGTGAAGGAGGCCAAAACCAAATGTCGGACGATTGCCTCCCTGCTAACTGCAGCCCCCAATCCCCATTCCAAGGGGGTGCTTATGTTTAAGAAACGGCGGCAGAGGGCCAAGAAGTACACCCTAGTGAGCTTCGGGGCTGCGGCTGGGACAGGCGCTGAGGAGGAAGACGGTGTCCCCCCCACGAGTGAGTCTGAGCTGGACGAAGAGGCCTTCTCCGACGCCCGCAGCCTCACCAATCAGTCCGACTGGGACAGCCCCTATCTGGACATGGAGCTGGCCAGGGTGGGCTCAGGCGCAGGAGAGGGCCAGGGCCCCGGGCTCAGTGAGGTCTCTGGGCGGGGGGTTCAGCTCTTTGAGCGGCAGCGCCAGCGCGCAGCCTCCAGCAGCCAGGAGCTGGCTCCTGTTGGCCAGCCAGCCATGCTCAACGGGCAGGGCCTGCAGTCACCACCTCGGGCCCAGAGTGCTCCCCCGGAGGCAGCCGTGCTCCCACCCAGCCCTTTGCCGGCCCCTGTAGCCAGCCCCAGACCATTCCTCCCAGGAGGTGGAGGCCCCACCCCAGCTCCAAGCATTTTTAACCGGTCAGCCAGGCCCTTTACCCCGGGCTTACAAGGGCAGCGGCCCGGAACCACGTCGGTTATTTTCCGGCCTCTACCCCCCAAGAGGATGAATGAAAGCCTGGGAGGCCTCAGTCCCGCCCCACCCCCCTTCTCGTCCTCTCCGCAGGGGCCTACCCCGCTGCCCAGCTTCACCTCAGGGGTTCCCAGCCATGTGCCAGCCTCCGGTCCCCCCAGCACCCCACGTCCCTCCGGGCCTGTGACGGCCACCAGTTCTCTGTATATCCCAGCCCCCAGTCGGCCTGTTACCCCAGGCGGAGCCCCAGAGCCCCCCGCTCCCCCTAACGCAGCTGCCATGACCTCCACCGCATCTATCTTCCTTTCGGCTCCTCTGCGACACTCTGCGCGCCCAGAGGGGCCCGCCCCAGGCCCCGCGGCCCCTGAGTCCCCCAGCGCTCGGGAGCAGCGCATCTCCGTGCCAGCTGCCCGCACGGGCATCCTGCAGGAGGCCCGGCGCCGGGGCACCCGGAAGCAGATGTTCCGGCCGGGAAAAGAGGAGCCGAAGAACTCGCCCAACCCCGAGCTGCTCTCGCTGGTGCAGACCCTGGATGAAAAACCCCGGGCTGGGGGTGCTGAATCCGGTCCTGAGGAGGACGCTCTGAGTCTCGGGGCTGAAGCCTGCAATTTCATGCAGCCACCAGGGGGCAGGAGTTACAAGACCCTGCCTCACGTGACACCTAAAACCCCGCCTCCAATGGCTCCCAAGACCCCGCCCCCTATAACTCCTAAGACTCCACCCCCAGTGGCTCCTAAGCCCCCTTCTCGAGGGCTCCTTGATGGGCTGGTGAATGGGGTAGCCTCTTCGGTTGGAATACCCGAGCCACCAAGGCTTCAGGGCAGGGGTGGGGAGCTGTTTGCCAAGCGGCAGAGTCGTGCGGACAGGTATGTGGTGGAAGCTACACCTGGTATTGGCCTTGGCCCTCGGCCCAGAAGTCCTTCCCCTACTCCTTCACTGCCGCCTTCCTGGAAATATTCACCCAACATCCGTGCCCCACCTCCTATTGCTTACAACCCGTTACTTTCACCCTTTTTCCCCCAGGCTGCCCGCACTCTCCCTAATAAAGCCCAATCAAAGGGGCCTCGGGCAGCCCCCACGCAGGGCATCAAGGCTCTGGATTTCATGCGGCATCAGCCCTACCAACTTAAAACTGCCATGTTCTGTTTTGATGAGGTTCCCCCAACTCCTGGCCCCACTTCCTTAGGGCCCCCCAAAACTGTCCGAGTTCAGGAGATCCGCCGATTTTCCACTCCAGGACCCCAGCCTACTGCAGAGCCCCTGGCTACCACTGTCCTTGCCCCCCGAGCAGCCACTACACTGGATGAGCCCATCTGGAGGGCAGAGCTGGCCTCAGCCCCTGTTTCTAGCCCAGCCCCTCCTCCAGAATCTCCCAGGGGCCCTGGGGCCTCCCCCAGCTCCTGTGGTTTCCAGGTAGCCAGGCCCCGATTCTCGGCCACTAAAACAGGATTGCAGGCTCATGTGTGGAGGCCTGGGGCAGGGCACCAGTGAGCAGGGCACAGGTCCCAGGACCAAGGAGGGGTGGAACATCAAGTTCCTAAAATTGCTTCTCCTATCCTATCCTCCCCTCTCTCTGAGGCATCTAGAGGCTAAATTCCCTCCTGCCAGAGATGATTTTGGAGTTGGTGTCCTATCCCCCACCTTCCTTACTCCCCACCTCCCTGCTGCTTTCCAGCCTGCTATCTCTGCTTTGGTATTTTTGCTTCTCTTTGCCTCTGTATTTCTTTGCCTGGATCTTTGTCTTTATCTTCAGGACTCTCTGCCCATACTCCTCCACAGGTCTCTTCTTTACATTTGCGCTTTTCTCTGTGGGCCTTATTTTAATGTGCAGTGAGAAACAGAGTAGAAGTTACCACTGGGACCTCAGGCAAGAAGCTCACCCGCAGGCACATAGCAATGGGCCTGAACTAACCTGTTTGCACCAAGCTCCTCCCTACTCTTCACTCTGCTTTACCAAGCTTGGCTGGCATATACGTAAGGGTGTATGTGTGTGCACGAATGTGCTCTTCTGTTTGAGGCAAATGTAAGAGAAGTCTAAATAAAGACCCAATCACGGTCTTATCCTTGCACTGATAGAAGGGTCAGATATCCCCACAGAGAGTCTAGCAGGGTGAAAGAGATTCACTAGAGAGTAACTCCTTAGAGACCAGCATCTGTAGCAGGAGTACAGCAGCTTGTGAAACTAATGGAGTATGAGAAGACTGAAGGACTGGAACAGTTTACATGGGCTGAGTTATACCAGCTAGGCCAGGAATAGAACTAAGAATTCTCCCATTCCTCAGGATTTCAGAATGTTAGCAACTAGAGAGGCCCAGCTGAGTAAGCCAGTATCCAGGAAGAGAAAAAAAGAAAAAAATTCCTCTGAGAATGAACAAATTATTGGCTTCATTGCCTCATAAGCCTAAGACAGAAAGGAGGGAGAAGAGAGCCTGGGTGTGGAGAATGAGGCAAACACCAGGAGCAGAGCAATAATGAGTAGAAGTGACTGAGCCACAGAGAGGAGCATGGTGAGGAGCAGTACAGTCCTGGCAGAGAGTAAAGTCAGGTAACAAGAAAGCAACTGTGTGCAAGAGGGGGATTGGGAACAAATTTGAGGGAGAAGAATGTATTTGTTAGAGTGAAGGGGGATGATGGGAAGGAAATGTGAGGGTTTGTGTTGAGTGTTGAAAGAACAACTGGTCTCTGTACAACTTCCTCTGAGTTTGTCATTCAGTTTGTCTTCTGCAGTTTGTCTTCTGCAGTTTGTCATGACTACCTGGTAAAAGGCAAGGAAACAACCCAAAGCCAAAACCTCTTTTCAGTCATACCCCATCCCTCAAAACCCTAGCACTGTTCCTTTTCAGCTTCAGGTCCTGATCTCTGATCCTAGAAGGGTACTAACTCCTCTCTCACCAAGACAACCACCAGCCACATTTGCTCTTTGATCTGGAAAGTGATAATTCCCTTTGCATATTGGGTGTGAGTCACAGTTCTTTGGTTTGTGCACAAGAATAAACTTATGCCCTATACCTTCTGTTTCTGTCATCTCTTCTAGGTTTTTTTTTTTTTTGTATCCTTCTTTTTATTTGTTTATTAATTTTTTTATTATCTCCCACATGTAAGTGAGGATATGCGGTCTTTCTCTTTCTGTGCCTGGCTTATTTCACTTAACATAATTTTTTCTTTTCTTTTTTTTTTTTTTTTAAAGATGACCGGTAAGGGGATCTTAACCCTTGACTTGGTGTTGTCAGCACCACACTCAGCCAGTGAGTGAACCGGCCATCCGTATATGGGATCCAAACCCGGGGCCTTGGTGTTATCAGCACCGCACTCTACCGAGTGAGCCACGGGCCGGCCCTAACATAATTTTTTCTAAGTCCATCCATGTTGCTGCAAATGGCAGTACTTCATTCTTTTTTATGGCAATGGTATTCCATTGTATAAACATACCACATTTTCCTTATGCACTCATCCATAATGGACATTTAGGTTGGTTCCAACTCTTGGCTATTGTAAATACAGATGCAATAAACATGGGAGTGCAGGTGTCCCTTCAACATGATGATTTCTATTCCTTTGGGAGTGTACCCAGCAGTGGGATCTTCTAGTTTTATACCCAAATCCTGATCTCTCCTTCATTTTCTCTAGCCCATTCCCCCGATCTGGTTCCTAATCTCTGTCTCCATTGCTGCCCTCTCATTTTTCACCCTTTTGCCCTTTATCCCCAGGTCTTTTGCTCTTTTCTACAATTCTGTCCTGCTCTGATTTAGCCACCTCCACCACTCCTCTTGGTTCCCTTTCCCCACAATTGCCATCCAGGGTCTCTCCCTTTCTTTATCCTACTCCATACTTTCCAGGCAAGGTCTCTACTTACAGAACTGAGAGAAGCTGGAAAGGCCTTCTGAGCCGTTTGCCATCAACATTTTCTAGCTTCCTGGTGGAAGCAACTATGTTAAACACTCTCTGAGAATTAAATGAAGGGAAGGCAATGGCTGGAGGTAAAGGTGGGATGGGAGAGGGAAGAAGGTGAGAAAGGTGGATCAGAATGGGTTGAGACTAACAGAAGGGAAGCCACTGGAGGCAGGCTTGAATTCAAGGCTTCTGAGAAGGAAAGTGCCATTGCTCCTATTTTACCAGCAGAGGGCATATTTGTGCCAATAACCAGATCCAGGACTCAAATGCTCCCAAGTACACTGTCTCTGAGAATTCCAATGGAAGGGCCCAGAGACCATAGGCTATATAGAATAGCCTGTTTTCACCCACTCAGTAATTTAGGTACGCAATCCTAGGAGATCAGACTTTCAGTTTGTTTTTGTTTTTGAGGGGAAGGTAGTACAGATGATGAAATCACCTTTTGCTATTTGTTTCTTCTAATTGCTTCCTTGGGTTGGGAGGGAGTAGAGAAGGACAAAAGATAAGGGGTCTGGAGGCACAGGCCATCTGCTGGTGGGGTGGGGGGTGGGGGTGCCTTTCATCCCCTAGCGAACCTGAAAGTACTCATACAGGATGGAAGGAGCATGGTCAGTCAGAGTGGAGAGCTAACAGAGGGACAGGGGGATATTCTGGAAGCTACAAAAGCCACTTCCTAAGGCAGCTGCAACAGGGTGGTGGTGGCTGCAGCAGAGGTGCTGCAGCAGCTGGTTCTAGAACCTGAGCAGAAGGTAGAGGAGGATCCAGGATGTTCATGCAGCTACTGAGGAAGGGCTGGGCAAATGATGGGCTTCTTTGAAGGAGACCCTTGAGTTTATGCCCCTGCCCAGAGGCTCCTTTGGAACAATACAAATTAGGCAGTCTAGATCCTGTTGGGTGTGTGCTCCCTTTGAAGGAAATCCCAAATATGAAATTCAGAGAGGAAGGCCCTGGCAGGTCACAGGCCTACATGGGCTTCTCAGGGAGACATCAACGTCTATGCTGCACAGCAGGCTGAACTGAGCACCCCAACAGCAAATGGGGGTTAAAAGGCAGATGTAAGTGTTCACCTGTTCTTAGAATTGCCAGAGTTTAAGAGCAAAGAAAAGGGAGTGGGGTGGGCAGAATAATTGGTTTCCCCCACTCATCCCTGACTGCCTAGGAAACACTGAGTTTGGTTAATTTGGCTCCTTATCTTACCAAGATCCGGCCCTCACAGAGAAAAGATTAATGCATCCAGGAACTTTAAAAGAGCAGTTTCATTGTGAAGACTTCCCTTCCCTGAACATAGTGCTTTAAGCCCTCCCACCCACAAATACACCCCCAGGTCCCTCCAGCTCTGGCTCTCAGTGGCCCTCTGGTCATGTTCTCCAGGTTCTCTCTCCCACTCTGAATTCCTATCCACCACTTGCTGCCTGCTTCCTCTCTCCCTCTCAGTGTTGAATTTCTCCCCGAATGCTTCTTTGGGTCTCAGACTCTGGTGGAAAGGGAAGGGGTGTCCCTGGGCAGACTGAACCCTGGCTCAGACAGTGGGAGAATCACGCAGGCCTTTTCTCCCCTTGCTGAGCCTCTGCGCAAGCAGGGCGGGATCTTGGTTACAGGGTCTCGGTACCCCCTGTGCCATTTGAGCTGCTTGCACTCATCATCTCTATTAATAACCAGCCTCCCTCCCCCACTGCCCGTGCTGCCCCCACGCCTGCCCAGCTCATGTTCTCCGGTCACAGCAGCTCAGTCCTCCAAAGCTGCTGGGCCCCAGGAGAGGTGACCACCACCTGAGCAGCCGGTAAGTCTCCATCTCTATGGCTAGAAGGGCTGGAGTCTACTATGTTGACTTTTGTGTCTGTGTCTACTATTGTGATTCTTGATCCTGGCGGAGTAACCCCCTCCCCATCTATGCTTAGCTCCCAGCTGTCCAGTTTAGGGGAGCCACAGAGAGTTGGAAGGATTGGGGCACAGGAGTTGGGGAGAGTGGAAATGTTGGGGGAAGCACTGGAGGAATGAGAAGGGGGTCTGATACCCCACTAAGTTAGTAGAGTTGCAGGTGCATTTTTGAGACAGGACTCAGCAGAAGACAGCATTTTACTGAGTGCCAGCTTCTGTTAAGGAGGGGCTGGAGTCTGTATCTTCCCAGATTGTCTCCCACCACTGCCAGATCCTATTACTATGTTCATGTTCTCCCTCAATTCTCCTCTGCTATGATACTGCTGAAATGACATATGTCAGGGTGCAAATGCCCCTGGTCCCCCTCTCCTCACCAGCTCTGAGGTCTGGGGCGGGAGTGATGAAGGAGCAGGCAGCACAGCCATGACCTCCCTGGGCCATGTTCCAGCTGGCCCAATGGAGAAGCAACAACCTCTCCTTCCTATGGAGAAGTTTTTGGCTGAATCTCCTCAGCTCTGGCAGAACATTTCTCTGGCCCCCTGGGACTTGGGGAAAGACTGAGGAGAGACCAGAGCCTGGAATCATAGACCCAGTCTGATATCCCTATGCAAATAAAAGCTTCAAATCATGCCAAGCCAATGAAACCTGGGTGCACTGCCCTGTCTGCAGTTGTTTTTTAAACACCCCCCACCCAGCTATGTTCCTAATCTCTGCACCAGCTGTATGTGAAACAGCTCACAAGAGGTTTGTAGAAGATAAGGGCAGGCAGTGCATCTATACTTCCTGCCCTGTCCCCAAGAAAACAGAAGCTTAAATCAGTGGGTTTTCATGTTTTGGGGGAATAAATATTTCTTTGACAATCTGTTGAAATTTTGTCCTCTGAAGCCCTTAACCCCAGGTTCAGAAGTACTGCCCTACTGCAGACTCTCACTCTTCTTCCCTGTCCATCCCCCTTCCCACCCTATCCAGGTTGAACCCACCTCTACAATGCCACTCTCAGGAACCCCAGCCCCTAACAAGAAGAGGAAATCCAGCAAGCTGATCATGGAACTCACTGGAGGTAGGGCATCTTTGCATCTACTTAGTGTGCAACTTCTTATTAAGAGCATCCCTGACCCCCAAGTCGTAGAAATATCATAAAGTTATATATATCTTTGGGTGAACAAATGAGAGGAATTCCAGTGGCAGAAGGTGGGGGTGGTTAAAAAGGGCAAGGAGAAAGAGGGAGAAAGGATTCAATGCCGACTACTCATCTTTCCACCCTTTTCACCTTGTAATCTGAAAAAATACCCTGCCATATTACCCAGCACAGGTCCAGGACCACAGAATCTACGTCAATGAGGTATGTTTGAGGAAGAAAATATGATGGAGACTGGCAAAGACTAAGGTCTCAATAAGTGGTTAATTTCTTTACTTCTTTCCCAGAGCTAGGGAGCCTGTTTAAGCACTTAAAATGGCAAACTGCACAGGCGTATTTTGTTTCCTTAGGGTAGACAGGAGTGCATGAATGTGAAGAACTCTCTCAATACCTAGAGGCTCTCTGGAGCCAGAGTTCACTTAGAGGAAGAAAAGGGAAAGGAGTTAAGACAGGAGTCCATATTAAGAAGTGGCCAACTCCACACAGGATTGCTCTATGGCTTTCCCTCACCATAGTTTCTCCAATAGCCTCTGTCTGTGATGTTTCTTTACTCCTTTTGCCCTGTATCCCAGGCCCATGTCACTGTTACCCCACTCACCTCTCTAGTGTCCTGTCTCCATTCTGCACCCCAGTCCCCATGCATTCTCTCCAACTCCAAATCGAGGAAATCAAAATCCATCACAAACTTTTAGAGAGAGTTTAGTCAGACATTACAGACAGTACCTGCTCCCCTAAGTGATATCTGCCAGGACACACATGCTTAGTTGCAGGTGGGATCTGCATTATGAGTCCAGAAAACCCTACTTTTCTCTTTCCCTTGCCTCTTCCTCCCCACCTTCCTGAAAGGTGGACAGGAGAGTTCAGGCCTGAACCTGGGCAAGAAGATCAGTGTCCCAAGGGATGTGATGTTGGAGGAGCTGTCGCTGCTCACTAACCGGGGCTCCAAGATGTTCAAACTGCGGCAGATGAGGGTGGAGAAATTTATTTATGAGAACCACCCTGATGTTTTCTCTGACAGCTCAATGGTAAGTTTGAAACTTTACCACTCCCTCAAAGCCTAGTCACTTTTCTGTCAAAGTCTTGGTAGGCCCTGAAACTCAAAAATACCATCGAATTTGCCTCCCTGAAAATTTATAAACTTGTTAAACTCCCCAATATTTGAGCCTCCAACTGCTCCAGGGTGAGTTACAGCCCATTTCTGAAACTCAGTCTTCATCTTAGAGCTAGTAAAGGGGTGGGGAGTACCACACCCTCAGGGAGAAATTTCCTTCCAAGTATGGGTAAGCATTAAAGATAGGGTTGCCAGATAAAACTCAGGATGCCTAGTCCTGTATTTTGAAGTAGAAATACACAACAAATAATTTTTTAATAAAGTATGTCTCATGCAATATTTGGGACATAAAAATTAAATTAAAATTTAAAAGTACAGGATACCCAGTTAAATTTGAATTGAAGATGCACAATGAATACTTTTTTATATATAAGTATGTCCCATGCAATATTTGGAACATAAAAATAAAAATACATGATACCCACTTAAATTTGAATTTCAGATGCACAATAAATAATTTTTTAGTGTAAGTATGTCCCAGGCAACTTTGGGGGCATATTTATACTAAAAAAGTATTCGTTGTGCATCTGAAATTCAATTTTAAGTGGTGTTCAGTAATTTTATTTGCTAAATCTGGCAACCCTAGAAAGAGTTAAATGAGTTTTTACAGCCATTTCCTCTTTGAGCCATTCTTTATTTAAAGGATCAGTCCAATATGAGACTGAAACCATCCTTCTTTAAGATCCTACATCTTCTAATCAGCCTCCTTCTCCAAAGAAAGAGAGGTAGGGATTGGAGAGGTGCCAGGCACAAGATGTTACAACTGAGAAGGAGGGGACCTTCTCCGTTTCCTTTATTCCTCTTCCACCATCTCTGAGTGGCTGGTGGGGGTGGGGGGCTGGAAATAGATGCCTACATGGGGCCAGGGGTAGGAGTGTCTGTCATTGGCCCTATGTAGGAGGAGAATAAAAATGCTGAGCTGGTTATATCTAACTTTAGGAGGCCAAAAGCCCTCCTCCTTGCCTGGGTTTGGTTACACTGGGTGGAGCATGGGGGTGTACATGGTGGGGTGACCAGGAGATCCTTCTGAAGGAGTTGGAGGGGTTATTTTTAGGCTTTTGGGCTGAATCCAGTGTTGCCCTTTTGGTCACCCTTCCTCCCACCTGCTACAATTTCACTGTCAGGAAGTCCTGGTCCAACAGGCACCAAGAGGAGAGACGGAAAAGATGAGGGAGAAAGAAGAGAGTTCTGACTGTTGGACAAGCTGAGGAAGGGAGGGGACAGAGATCTCTCTGGTTCTTCAAATTAAGACTGGGTTCTTCATGGCAACCCCATCCTCTCAAATTCTAGTTGAGCAGAAGTCTTTTCTTTGCCTTGATAAGGATGGTAAAGGGAAGTATGGAGAATGAGCTACCCACATCTCAAGGTGTAATTGGAGGGGGTCCTACCTCTCTCTTAACGAGAGTTTAATTTCTCTCAGTCAGGCTATTCACTATCCATTTATTGGAGGGGGGAATCTCAGATTCAGTATCTTCTGCTTGGCCATTGTCTCTGATCACCTCCTTTGCTATACACATCTCTGTCTTTGTATATTTCCCATACCCATTGCTAACTTTCCCCTCACTCTCCTTTCTTTTCAGGATCACTTCCAGAAGTTCCTTCCCACAGTGGGGGGACAGCTGGGCACAGCTGGGCAGGGATTCTCCTACAGCAAGGGCAGCGGTGGAGGCCAGGCAGGGGACAGTGGCTCTGCCAGACAGTATGGCTCTGACCAGCAGCACCATCAGGGCCGTGGGTCTGGAGCTGGGGGTACAGGTGGTCCTGGGGGCCAGGCTGGCAGAGGAGGAACTGCTGGCACAGCAGGGGTTGGCGAGACAGGATCAGGCAAGTACTCCCACCCAAGTCATGTGTCTGGTCCCTAGAGCAGAGATATCCTCAGGAATGAGGCCTAGGCTGGATGTGGGGAGCAAGGGAGGCCAGGTGAGATATCTTGGTGACTCTCTGGATCTAGAAAGATACAGAGATGTATGTTCTACCCAGAAGCCTTATCTTTCAGTCACCTTTCTGGCTTTTCAGATTCAGTCACAGATCTGATCACAAACCTTATACAATTATGGGATGTTATTTATACCTTTAGTCCCTGGCCCCAACAACTTCTCTAGTGTAGGGATGTGGGATAAATTTTCATTAACTGACTGCTATTATTTATTTTTCTCTCCCGTGGCTATCAGGAGACCAGGCAGGTGGAGAAGGAAAACATATCACTGTGTTCAAGACCTATATTTCTCCATGGGAACGAGCCATGGGGGTTGACCCCCAGCAAAAAGTGGAACTCGGCATTGACCTGCTGGCCTATGGGGCCAAAGCTGAACTCCCCCAGTATAAGTCTTTCAACAGGTAGGGGTGGTAGGGAAGGAACCAGATGCATTCAAGATGCACACAAGAGTGTGGCACTGCACCCTTAGTTGGTACAGAGACTTTAGTTCAAATGTTTCAGAAGGAGGCTAAGAAGGGATGGCAGGAATATGGGGGCCCTAATTGAAGCCTTTGCTCATTTCACTCTAGTTCAGCTTCATCATAGCACTTTGATGAGGGAAAAATTTGCTGGAAAGCAGGATTTGAATTCTAGTTCATAGGTCACATATTAGCTGCGTGGCCATGGGAAAGTTACCCTACTTCTGAGCCTTGGTTTCTTTGAGTGTAAAATGAGAATAATATATTACATGTTTGAAGGCCTCCTGAGGCTTGAATTGAAATTCAAGCATAGGATGTCATTACTCTGTCTGTAGTATTCTATTTCCTTATCCCTGCTTTAATAAGGCTCTAAGTATCTGTTCTTTTGGAATTGGGCTTCTTTAGACCATGGATAGCAGACCTGTGTGCAAGCAGGGTAGGGAAGAGCTATAGCAGTGCTTTTGCATTTGGTCCTAAAGAGCCTGGATTTTCCAGGAAATGTTAATTCCTCTCAGTCAGAACATCCACTATCCACTGGAGGTGGGGGTGGGGTTGGAGTGGGGTGGTCTTTACAATGTAATTTAAGATGGCTTCAGACCTTTGGTTTATAGTATTTGAGGTCACTTTCTCTGAAATGCTGGTCTGGGTCACAACTGTCCATGAGCCTTTCTAGCTGGAACTCACTAGATTCCTTTTCTCATTATTAGCTTTGGGAAAACAAAGCAGGAACAGGATGGGGTGCTAAGGGAGAGGAAGGATAAGGAGTGCAGAAGCAATCTCAAACTGGAATTCACAGACTTCCCATGCTCAGAACTGGGTAACAGCTCATTGATAAGGCTTTGCTTCTTTTGTTCTCATTCTTAAATAATGTGTCCCCTTCTCAGGACGGCAATGCCCTATGGTGGATATGAGAAGGCCTCCAAACGCATGACCTTCCAGATGCCCAAGTTTGACCTGGGGCCCCTGCTGAGTGAACCCCTGCTCCTCTACAACCAGAACCTCTCCAACAGGCCTTCTTTCAATCGAACCCCTATTCCCTGGTTGAGCTCTGGGGAGCCTGTAGACTACAATGTGGATATTGGCATCCCCTTGGATGGAGAAACAGAAGAGCTGTGAGGTGTTTCCTCCTCTAATTTGCATCAAGTTTCTCCTCTCTGTTTCCAATTTGGAGAGGGAATGCTGAGCAGGATATCCCCACTATTAATCCAGTATCCTTGTGGGAATGGAGGGGAAAAGGATGGAGAGACCTGTTTTTCCATCCTTCACTCCAAGTCCCACTCCAAGCATCCTTCCTCGCCAACTCAGATTTCCCCTCCTACTTACACCATATGGAACCTGCTCTTTTATGGAATTGTTCTGCTACCGGTAACAGTCAATAAACTTCAAGGAAATGAACTCATTCTTCCTCTGATATTTGAGGGCAGATGAAAGCTGAGGCTAAAAACACACATAGACTAATTAAAGCCAAATACTAAGCAGTCATTATTCAGACTTTAAGACCAGACTTGAGCTCTGGTTGCTTATATACCCACACCAACAAAACCATATTCATAGGTATATACAAAGATATACTTGTTCAACAGTACATGAGACAAGTAATCATGCACAAACACACGTGCTGGCCCACATGTAGGCAAAGCTAAGAAATTATTGTGCACTTTGGTTAGGAAACAGGTGTTGGTAACCATGGGGTTAGCTCTTTATGTAGCTGATTAGAAGTTGGGGTGATCCTGATTATCCTGATTATCACAGAACTAGAGCATGCCATAAGGTTTTCAGATGACACCAGAATGGGTTTGGGAATATATGTGTCCAAGATTACAGATTCCCAAAAGAATTAAATAGAATAGCGAGCCATGTGGAATCAGAAGTGGGTGGGAGAAACCAGCTACAGCAATAGTATTCATTTCTCTGCTTGAACACAGCAACAAAATATCTAAATGTTACAGGGGCACTGCAGTGGTGCCCAGGAAGCTAAGAAACAATGAGAGCCCAATAGGAATGAGCGACAATACTCCTTTTATTGATTTCAAGCACGGAGTCTCTCTAGAGTCCCAGGCTTAATCCTATGTTCCACAAAGTAAGAGTGATGCAGACCAGGAACAATAAAGAGAGAGCAACAGGATCTGGGAAAAATAATTTCTAAGTAGAGCTGGCTGAAATCGGCCATTTCCATGAGCTGTTAATAGATTAAGTTGCCAGATTCTGCATTAGACTGTTCAAATTTTAGTGGATTTTGGGTCACCTGACACCCTCATCACCTTCATTTACAACCAACATAATAAATTTTGAGGGATTCATACCTCCTCTAAAGTTGTATGCAAAAGTTTATTTCTAGGGCTAGCTGGTTAGCTCAGTTGGTCAAAGTGCAGCCTTATAACACCAAGGTCATGAGTTTGGGTCCCCGTACTGGCCAGCCACCAAGAAAGAAACAAAGGCTACTTCTACGTGCATTTTTCTTCCCTTTTGGGGGTGGGGGGGCGGTGGCTGGCTGGTATGAGGATCTGAACCTTTGACCTTGGTGTTATGACATTTTGCTCTAACCAACTGAGCTAACTGGCCAGACTGTATTCTTCTAAGGAGAGGGTTATCACATTTTGGATTTCCCCCCCAACTGACCCTGAAACACAGATTTGGATACAAATAGTTCATTTAGGCGGTGATTTCAGAAATCTAAGCAGCACTGTATAAGGGAGTAATAGGATAAACCAAGAAAGGGTGTTTTGGCCACTTGGGGCTGAATCCCACTGGGGAAACTAAGAGAACAATGCTCTTCAAAGTGAGGTCCAGAGCTGGCCTGTTAGTTCAGTTGGTTAGAGTACAGTTTTACAATCCCAAGGTCATGGGTTTGGATCCCCCTACCGGCCAGCTACATTAAAAAAAAAAAAAAAAAAGTGTGCTCCATTGACTGGCAGCATCAGTATCTCCTAGGAGCTTGGTTAAAAATGCAAACTCTTTGGATCCCCATACAAGCCAGCCACCAAGGAAAAAAAAAAAAAAAAGCAAACTCTTGGGCCCAGGAATCTGTGTCTCATTAATCTCTCTAGATGATTCTTACATGCTAGAAAATTTTGAGAAACACCACAGTAAAACATACCTAAGAATTGCCCCACCGAGCATCACATATTGCACACAGGTATTGATATTCAACACTGTACCCCACAGATATGTACAATCAATTACGTTACAATTTTTAAAAAATTGCCCAACTGAGAAGGTGAAGAACTTGAGAATTTAGCCACCAAATCCCATCTCTCACTGGTTGTCAATTGCTCCTGGCAACATTAACTCAGCAGGCACTTCCAGACAAAGAGATATTCGAGTGTTTGAGGTAGAACACTCTCAGCCTGTACAAGATCTGTCTACCAAAGTTGTAGTGAAATCTGGAGTGGGTTGAGGGAATATGGGCAGAGTACAGGCAGGATCTGGACAAGGGTTTTAGCTTTCATCAGATTCTCAGGTTTGTAAGTCTGTGAGCCCCTCAAAAAGTTGAGAATTATAATCCCTTAACAAATGTTTGTTTGTCTACTATATACCAGGTAACTATGTCAGGCAAAAGAGGTACAAAGACAAAAACTTTCATGTGACAAAGCTTTCACAGTCAACCATAAAATAATTATTAAATAACCTTCCCTTAAAGTTGGGGGGAAAAAGACAAGTATCTGCTAGTTAGCAACTTTGAAAAACTAGAAACTTAATTTTTTCAAGCTTAGAATGTGTAAATTTTAAATATGACAAAAAATCATGATGTAAGCTTATTTATTTACAGGGATCCCAGGTTGGTTGTGAAATCATCTCCTCACTAGAAAGGTCTACTTGGAAGTCAAATTATGATCAGAAGTTGCAAGCGTGGCTTAATGCACACACTTGTATAGGATCCAGCTAGAAATCTAGTTATATTCCAAATCTGTCATCCTTTTGCCTGGAAACTATTCTTCTGTTAAAACATCCTTTCTTCAAAAATGTTTCATACATTTGAATACCATAGTCCAGAGGCTGCACATTGGCAGCAGAGTTAGCTGCCTATCCTGCTCACAGACATCTTCTGTTCTCCATCACTGTTTTAAAAACACAGGTTGCCCTTTCAGATAGGAGTTTTGTAGTCTCCAGTGGGTCCTAGTCCCCTTTACTACCTATTGTTTTACACTAGGTCATCTTTTGTTATTTGCCTAACCTCTGCAGCCATTTGAGTTAGCAACTTCAAGTGTTTCTTTTACATAAACCACATGCCCGTAACACCATCCCCCAAAGTCCCCTAGAATGTTCAGTCATTACTCTAGAGTCTAGGTCTGCACCATTCACTATTGTAGTCACGAGCCACTGTGGCTACAGAGCTCTTGAAATGTGCCAAGATGGGCTGTGAGTATAAAATAAACACTGAATTTTGAAAACTTAGTACTAAAAAAAGAACGTAAAACATCTCATTAATAACTTAAAATACCAATTAACATGTAATCAATGTTGAGTATGTAGGGTTAAATATATTACCATTAATTTCATCTGTTTAAAAATGTGGCCACTAAATTAAATTGCATAGTGTGGCTCGCAATATATTTCTTCTGGACAGCACTAGTACCTTATAAAAGCTATTCAGGGGCGTCAAAAATGAATTTTCCACTTATTATTTCTACCCTTTTGTTTCCCTCCGTTTCACTCCTCCTTCTTGACCAGCATCCTTTAAGTCCACCTTCTGTTCCAGATGCTGCTCAACTAGTCTGCATTTACAGTTGTGAGCGCAGAGAAAGCACAACTAAGTATCGAGTCACGAAGCAATGTCGGCAGACAACAGGTGCAAAGTTCAAATCCCACACCAGTGAGGCTCCCTTCCGCACTGAAGGTCAAATACCTGTGCTTGCGTTCGATTTTTTTTTTTTGGGGGGGGGGGGTAACTTATTTACTATTTTGGTCTGTTAAAACCAGAGTGGGGGGCGGAGAATGGAGGAAAACTCCTTGAAGAAAGTAAATGATGGGAACGTCAACTTCTGGCTTGCCCTATCCATCTCCAACTACTCCACATGCAGAAGGAAAATGCCGGGAAAACGGAACTTCAGCTAAAGGAGGAACTGCTTCAAGTTTGAGGCAGTTAGTAAAAGAAGGCCATATCCCTAACGTTATCCCAGTGTAGAGTCCGCCATACTAACTTTCTCCAGCCTGGAGGAAACGTCCCACCAGCAACAGATTTGCGACTCCCAGTCAGCTCAAGCTTCATCCAAGCCCGCGCCCCACCGCCCAACCTTTCCAGGCCACCCTTGAACCGCCTGGCGGCCGCCATTTTAAACGCTACTATCGCGAGACATACTTAGCCATCTCGAGCCTACGAGAGTCTCTTCTCGACTGTTCTCGCCGTAGCTGAGGAAAGTGTCGCGAGAGCCGGTTGCCTTGGCTCCCCGTAGCTATAGCAGCCGCGGCGGTTAAGTATGCGGCGGCGGGAGCGGTGAGAGCGAAACCCTCAGGGGGGCGGGGTCGGAGGTAATGGGGCGCAAGGGGTAGCGGCTGGGGAGGGGTTAGGAAAGGTCGGGTCGCGGGAGGAATGGACCCGAGTGTGACGTATGGGGAAGGACACGGTCCGGTGGGTACAGGGACAGGGCTCCGGTCTGCGCTAGGGCACGCGGGGAGGGCTAGAGCCGCTGGAAGGTCCAGTGGGAGGGACCCGGGTGTAGTGGGGTTCAGGGGGCAGGGGCCGGAGCGTGGAGGGGTGTGTGTGTGTTGGGACTAGGGGCTTACGCGGACTTGGAACTGGATGAAGGGACCCGGCTACGTCGGGGAAGAAGTAGGAAGAAATGGGGTACAGCGAGGAGGAGGGTGTGTTGGATGGGAGCATAGAGGTTGGGCCCAGTTTGCTTCTCACTGGTGGAGGGGAGGGGGAAGGCGAGGGGATAAGACCTTTTCAGCTTCCCGGGCTCCGCCTGAGGCTGGTCCGGGACACCGCGCCAAGACCTGGCGTGGCGGGAATGGTAGCGTCCCGGACCCTCACCACCTCCCTTCCCTCTTTCCAAGGAAATACCTTGCGGGCACTCTGAGATTAGAAAAGAGAATTGTGGAGAACTAGTATTACTAGCCGGGAAGGTTCTCTCGGCGGAGGTGCTATGAGTGCTATAATGAATGATTGCTGCTCTAGAATAAAGCGTGGGATGGGGCGGGAGAGAAAAATCCTTGAGGGAAAAAAAAGGTGTGCTTTCTCTAAAGCGTTTTGAATTGGAAGAAGGGGGTGTGTTTCTTCCCAGATTCATTCAAGTGTAGAATCCCTTTACGGTATACTTATGAAATTACATATGCATTGTAAAATTAGTTTAGATAATATGGTGAAAGAATATGCAGTACGATACTTAAACCTTCCACGAATGTAACTTAACGAAGAAAAGTGTTTCTATTGCAGCAGCGGGCTGAATACTAAATCTAGGGATAGTTTTCGTTGCTTGGATATAAACCTAGTATTCCCAAAGTGTGCCTGTTCCTGTTAGTTTACTTTTAAGAAATGGATGAGGTTTTGTTTTAGGAGACAGAACACGTTTTGAATATCTGTAAATGTGGAAATAAAAGGAGTCCCAGGAGTTAAAATCACTGAGAGGGAAAAACATGTAGTCTCTGAATCGCAAGGACTCTTCTGGGGATAGGTTTGGATCACTTTGATCGTTAACTCTTATTTCTAGTGAAAACAGTGGCTTCAAATCAGTCATAAGAATAACTTATCCATTTCAATCTGCGGACTCTAGCTTTCCGATCATTTTTCTCTCCATCTTTTGGAGGTGTAAATCTGCAAGGGAAATCACCTCTCTTGATTATGTAACTGGATTTTTCTATGTTGAGGTTCACAAATTTATTAATTAGAATAATGGCTTTTAAATCCTTCTTGAGCTAGCCTGGATGTGGTTAGTCATTGAACCCATTTATTTGATATGTGTTAGAGTGAAACAATTTGTAATGTTAGTAGCTAAACTTTAAAGTAGAAGTGCTTTCTGAGGCAGGATAAATATTTGTGTGGCGGTTGGGTCCAAAAGATTTCTGCATGAATTCAACACGCATTACTGAGTTCCTATTATGTGTAAAGTACTCTGTAAGGCATTGCAGGGAAAAAGAAAAAGATTAATTTATTTGTCCACTCAATATTTATCGAGACCTATTTTGTGTCTGATTATTAAGGCTTCAGGATACAAATACAGTAAAACTTGATCTCTGCCCTGGAATTGCTCAGACCCTAGGAGGGGAGACTGGTGGAGAAACAAATAATTACAATGTAGAAAGCACAATATATGAACATGGAAGTATGGAACAAGGTTCTGGCCCTGAGGAGTATTATCTTTTTTAGAATGGAAGAAAGAATTTTTAAAGTTACAAAATATTAAATAAATTCTAAACTGTGCTGCATTAATAAAACACATACAAAGTTTCTCAGAAGAGGTAAAAGTTACAATGGAAGTTTAAGGAGAAAATTCACTGGTCAATCCATAATTTAATTGTCTTTTTTAGTAGTCTTTTACTCTAAATGTAAATAAATATCACAACATTCCTAAGTCAATAATAAAATGATGATGATAATGGATAACATTCATGAGTGATTAATAATGTGCCAGGCACATTATCTTATTTTATTTTCATAACATTTTGCTTTGCAGCTGGTAATAATACCTTAGTTTTAGAGATAAGAAAATTGAAGCTTAAAAAGTTAAGGAAGTTGTCACAGAGCTAGTAAATGGCAGATTAGGGACTGAAGTTAGAAATTTATGTAATTCTAAAAAACTAAGAAAGATTCCTTTGTTTTGCAGGGAGGGTATTGGTATGGAGGAAGCGGCGGGGGTGGGGTGGGGGTGGGGGTGTAGAATTGGTCAGGAGACCAGAATTCAGAATGGGGTTGGGAGGGTATAAATTTATGGGTGGGATATCTCTGGTGTTTTATTCATAGATTTTTTTCTCCCTCAAATATTTACATTACATATGAGGAATTAATTTGAGTATTAGCATGATGCTAAATATGAGGTTTCTCTCGTTATACAGAGAATTGGATAAATTACCATATTCATGCTGTGTGTAATTGTATAGGGAGCTATGCTTGGGAAAATAGTTGTAACAACCAATTGTTAACATTCGTAAGCTTCCAGAAAGTGATAATTTTAGTATTTGAAATGGTTATCTATATTTCTGTATAGGGCAAATGTTATTCCAACAGACTTTAAAGCATTTAGTCCGACATTTTTATACTGCGATTATTTTGTGTCGAGAAATATGTATATACGTAGTACATGTATTTATATGTTTGCTTGCAGTTTTTTTTTTTTTTTTACTCTGTATTCCAAAGTCCAAAATCTGATTTTCTGGTTGAAATTAAAATTTTATATCTATGTAAATGGCTTCTTTAAAAATCTAAGTGAAAATGAAAAATACCGTCAGTGAAGTGTTGATACTTAGTTCTAGGCTTAGTAGAATGTTTAGCAGTCAACCAGTCCAATCCATTCATTTCATACGGAGGAAACTAAAGACTAGAGAACTTTTAAAGCTGCAGTGCCCCAGGTGTCCTGGTTTCCAGTTAAGTGTTTCTTCTGTACCACATTGCCAAATTATATTTAATAATTGCTGTATGTGAGGGTACTTCAAAAAGTTCATGGAAATATTTGTATTATCTTTTAACTATTTTCCATGAACTTTTTGAAGTAGTCTCATGTAGATGCTTTTAACTAATTTCTGAAACTGGTGTTGTCAGGAGGCTATTGATAGATGACAAGAGTACGAACTGATTACTTGTTTGCCTTATACTGTGCTTATACTTCCCACTTATACTTAGGATAAATGCATTCAGATAATTTAATCAAGTGTTTCCTATATTTGGTTTCGTTTTACTGTGTCCAGCTGCATTACTAGACCATTTTAATAAATGTTTATCTGTTTTTTTAAAAAGTGGAGGGGAGTAAAACTACTGAGATTCTTGTGTTTTCTAACACCTTTCAGCTAAGTGGACTGGGTGCCCATGTTTTTTTTGTGTGTGAATCATTTTTGAGACCTGAGACATGTTTCCAAGAAAGTTGTAGAACAATAAGATGAGATGAGAAGAAGAGCCTTGAAGGCTGATAATGGGACTCCTCCACAAGCTTGAAAACAGACTGAGCAGTTGGTTGATGTTTAAAGAGCTAGTCTAAAAGCATTCTTTAATTCTCCTCCACAGGAGAGCCTGAGGACCTTTTTTTCTGTTTTGATTTACCCTCTGGAAATGTTCTATTCTTTTATACTCCTCCAGGGATATGTAAAAGTATTAATTTCCCACCACTTAAATTAGCCTTTTTTGGGGGGGGGGGCTGATTGAACCCTGGACCTTGGTGTTATGAGCACCATGCTCTAACCAGCTGAGCTAACCAGCCAGTCCATATATTAACAACAGTAAATACATATTGAATGAACCAAAATCAATTTACCCTAGATGATAGATGAAAAGTGATCTCATTTTTAATATCCATTTCTTTGATCTGAAATTGAATATTTTCTCATATTTATTACTTTTCTCTCCTGACTTCTGTTTGTCTTTTTTAAACACTTAAAATTTTTCATAAATATTTAAATTGTATGTCTACAATAATTTTTTTAAAAAGAAAAAAGAATACATTCTTAAAAAAAAACAAGGCTAGTAAGTTGGCTCAGCTGAGTGTGGTGTTAAAACACCAAAGTCAAGGGTTTGGCTCCCCACGCTGGCCAGCTGCCAAAAATAAATAGATAAATAAATTTAAAATACCAAATTTATATAGAAGTTAAGAGAAAAAATTCACCTCCCAGAAATATCCTGTTTGGTGGGTTTTCTTCTAGTCCTTTTTCTATGCTTTTATAATTTATATACTTATTTATAGCCTTTTTAAAAACATCAATGGAATGACAATGTATTTTTTTCTACAGCTTTTTTTTTTAAACTTAGCAATTGCCTTTGAGATATCATGTCTGTACGTTTTTAAATAGCTGGTTGTATTTCAGTTTGAATCACTGTTTGAATAATTGTTCCTTTATTGCTAGGCATTTAATTTGTCCCAGTATTTCTGCAATTGACCAGTATCATTAAAAATATGTTTATTGAGAATAAGTGGAAAAGTAGTTTCACCTTTTAGTCTTTTCCCCCCGGAGAGTACATCTATAGAAAAGGCTGTCCAAATTCTGTTTTTTCAGTTTTGAAGGCAGTCCCGTACAGTGAATTTATGAATGCTTTTTTTTTTTTGGCTTATCTCAGACACATACATGAATATTTACGTAATTGTAGTATGTACAAAAATGTTTTTAGTCCTCTGTTACTCTTCTAGAATTTTTATTATTTCTTGTTTGGCTGTATAAATATTCTTTGTAGTGGCTTTTAAGGGGGCCTGGCTGGTTAGCTCAGTTGGTTAGAGCATGGTGCTGATAACATCAAGGTCCAGGGTTCAATCTCTGTACTGGCTAGTCACCAAAAAAAAAAAAAAAAAAAAAAAGTGCTTTTAAGAGGAGGCTAGTACTACATTCATTACTTAGCTTTTTGCAAATAGGAAATCTAGCTCTGTCATTGTTAGTATGAAACTAAAAAGCTTTTCTGAAACCCATGTTTCAATATTTTGATACTTTCTGTTAGCATTATCTTTTTGAGCCATGTTAAAAGCGAGAAATATGTTCTACAAAGTACATTTTTCAAATAGTATTTGAGTTTTTAAATAAAAGTGGAAGCTGAAGATAAGATTATATTGGACTCTTGCAAATGTATTTTTGTCAGTCTTATTGTGACCTATGTGTAGGTTCATTTCTTTTTTCTGAGATGTGAAAAGTAGCTTTCTAATATAAAGCTGGTAGGAAGTCAATGACTTATTTATAATTCTCAGAAGAAAAATTTTATCCTGAGAAGAAATTTCTCAAGAAACATCTTTTAGATAATGCAGTAGTTTCATAGTAAACTCTTTAGAAAAGTACATTCATTGTGGAAACAGAACTTATTTATGTACTGTTGTCTCGTTTCTGACCTGGGCTCAGCTCTTATTTCTGTATGCAGATCCATTTCCGTCAGTGGTGCATCCTGTCCTGGATGTTGATCCCAGTCAGAGCTGTATAGTGCCAAAAGAAGATTAGTATTTTGATCTTATTTTGCCATTTATTTCAGCCTCCCCCATCCCCTTTTCTCCTTTTCTTTCTTTTCTTTCTTTCTTTTTTTCTTCTTTTTTTGGTGGCTGCAGCCCCTTATTTATCTTTACTCGTGGTCATTGAAGACCAGAAGGGTGTTTGTGAACAACTGAGAATTCCATCATGTGTTCCTTCAGTGTTGGAGGAATCCCAGAGAGAGGTAATATCATTTTAGTCTTGGGTTTTCACCCTTCCTGGGACCCACCAGGGCTAAGGAAACTTCAAGCTTATTTTACAGGCTTGAAATAAGAAACTTTGTAATTGCTAAGCTTTAGACACCTCAGTGTTTTATTTCTTGACATCTAGAATACACATTTATACTGTTTGCATTTTATATGTCAAGGACAGTGTTTAAACCACAAATTGACACATATAAAGTTATTTTGATTAGAAAATCTGGATGAATAAAACTCTGGCCATGATTTTAATAAAGCAAAGTATAAGAAGTCTGATTTAGAGTTGTCTTTTCTTATGCCTTGTAAAAACTCATGAAATGAAATAACTCTTTTTTTAACTCAAGTTATAATTCTGATTTCACACTGACTTTCATTCTTTTTATTCCTTCTTTTGGTAAATATTTACTGAACATCTTTTTTAAAAAAAATAACAGCTTTATTGAGATTTACATACCATATAATTTACCCATTTAAAGTATACAATTCAAAAGTTTTTTATTATATTTGCAGAGTTATGCAACTATCACTACAATCAATTTTAGAACATTTTTATTACTCTGAAAAGAAACCCTCTATCTGTTAGCAGTCACTCTCCATCTCCTCGATCCCCACTCCTACAGCCCTAGGCAACCACCGATTTACTTCCATTTCTATAGATTTACCTATTCTGGGTGTTTCATATAAATGGAATCATAAAATATGAATAGATGGTCTTTTGTGACTGGCTTGTTTTCCTGCATAATGTTTTCAAGGTTCATTCATGTTGTGGCGTGTATTTGTATTTCATTCCCTTTTGTGGCCAAAAAATAGTCCACTGTATGAATATAACACATTTTATTTATCTGTTCATCAGTTGATGTATATTTAGGTTGTTGTTTCCACTTCTTAGCTATTATGGGTGAATCAAGTAAGGTGCTTACCACACAAAATAAAGAGATCTTAAGGGTTGTGCAATTGCAAAATTTAAGGAGGTATTCACTCTCTGGGTCATACAAATGCAGGGTCCCTTGAGATGGGTTGATCACTAGTGGCCAGTGATGCAATCAATCATGCCTGTGAGATGAAGCCACCATAAAAACCCAAAAGGACAAGGTTTGGTCAGAGAGCTTCCTTCTGGATTGCTGAACACATAGAGATGACTGTTGGGTGGTGTGCCCAGAGAGGGCACAGAAGCTCTGTGCCTCTTCCCACATACCTTGCCCTATGCATTTCTTCTGACTGTTCATCTGTATCTTTTGTAATATCCTTTGTAATAAATAAGTAAACATAAGGGATGTTTTTCCCTGAATAATTAATTGAACCTAAGTAGGGGGTCATAGGGACCCCCAATTTATAGCTGGTTGGTCAGAAGTACAGGTCCCAACCTGGGACTTGTGGTTGGCATCTGGAGTGGGTGTGGGTGGGGGCAGTCTTGTGGGACTGATCTCTTAACCTGTGAGATCTGACATTTATTCCCAGATAGAAAGTGTCAGAATTGAGTTGAATTATAGGATGCCCAGCTTCCACTAGAGAACTGATTGCTTGGTGTGTGGGAAGAAACCCCCTGCCACATCTGATGTCAAATGTGTTTTGTGCTGTGTACTGAGTGTGAGTAGAAAAGGAAAAAGTGTTTTTCCCTTAGACCCACATATTTTTTAATTGGAAATTTTTATTGAGGTAATTGTAACACACAGCTGTAAGAAATAATATAGACAGATCCTTTGTACGTTTTGCCCAGTTTCCCAAAACAGTAACATTTTGCAAAACTATGGTATAATATTACAAACCAGGCTATTGACATTGATACATAGTACTGATCTTTTTCAGATTTCCCCAGTTTTATATGTAGTCATTTATGTGCGTGTATTAGTTCTGTATGACTTTATCACTTGGGTAGGTTCATGTATCCACTATTACAGTCAAGATACTTACTGAACAATTCTGAAACCTCAAAAATCCCTAGTATTGCTCCATAGCCTCTGGCAACCACTAATCTGTCCTCTCTCTCTAAAATTTTATCACTTAAAAAATGTTGGATAAGTGAAATCATACAGTAACCTTTTGGAGTTGCTTTTTTTTTAAAACTCAGCCAAATTCCCTGGAGATTTACTCAAGTTGTTGCATGTATCAATAGTTTGTTCCTTTTTATTGCTGAGTAGTAGTCTATGGTATGGATATACCACTGTTTGTTTAACCATTCACCTGTTGAAGGACATCTGGGCTGATTCTGGTTTTTGACTATTACAGATAAAGCTGTTATGAACATTTGTGTACAGATTATTTACGAATGTGGAATATCTTTTCATGTGCTTGATTTGCCTTTGTATATCTTTTTTGGTGAAATGTCTTGTGTTTTTTTGCCAATTTTCTAATTGGATTGTTTGATTTTTTTTTTCCTTTTTTTTTCTTTGGTGGCTGGCCGGCATGGGGATCTGAACTTATAACCTTGGTGTTACAAGGCGGTGCTCTAATGATTTTTTTTTTCCCCTATAAGTTTCCTGTTATTTTGAAATTGAAACAGCAGAATAAAGTAGATTGTTTGATTTTTTTACTGTTGAGTTTTGAGAATTCTTTATATATTCTAGATACTAGTCCTTTGTTGGATATGTGGTTTGCAAATATGTTCTTCCAGTCTGTAGCTTATCTTTTCATCTTTTTCGGCTAGGCTTTCAGGGAGCAAAAATTTTTTAATTTTGATGAGGTCCAATTTATCAATTTTTTCTTTATGGATCATGCTTTTTAGTGTCAAGTCTAAGAATTCTTTGCCTAGCTTTAGATCACAAAGATTTTCTTCTATGTTTTTTACTATGAGCTTTTTCTTTTTCTTTTTCTTTTTTTTGTTTTTTACTATAAGTTTTATAGTTTTATATTTAAGTCCATGATCATTTTGATTTAATTTTTATATGAGGTGTGAAGGTTAGGCTGAATTCTTTTTATTGCCTATGGATGTCCAGTTGCTCCAGCACCATTTGTTGAAAAGGTTATCCTTCCTCTATTGAATTGCTTTGCGCTTTTGTCAAAAATCAGGTCGGGGATGGCTGGTTAGCTCAATTGGTTAGAGCACAGTGTTGTAACACGTAGGTCAAGGATTTGGAGGTCAAGGGTGCTGACCAGCTGTCTCCCCCCACCTCCACCAAAAAAAAATTAGTTAAGAATATTTATGTAGATCTATTTTTTGGTCCTTTATTCTGTTTCATTAATCTATGTGTTATTTCTCTGCCAATATCACCCTGTTTTGATTACTGCAGCTATGTAGTAAGCCTTAAAATTGGGTAGAGTAAATCCTTCCACTTTATTCTTCTTTGTCAAGATTGTTTTAGCAATTCTAGGGTCTGTGCCTTTCCCTATAAATTTTAGAATGAGTTTGTCTATGTCTATAGAAAGCCTTGCTGGGATTTTGATAGGAATTGCATTAAACCTGTAGATCATTATGGGGGAGAATGACATCTTTATCATGAGTTTTCTAATCCATGAACAAGACTTTCTGTTTATTTAGGCCTTTTTTGAATTCTTTCATCAGCATTTTATAATTTTCAGCTTACAGACCCTGTACACGTGTTTTGTTGTTGTTGTTATTTTTTAAAGCTTACAGAACCTGGTATTCTCAGGCTGTCTCCCTTCTAAGTACTACCCAGGCCTGCTTAGCTTCTGAGATCAGGCAAGATCAGGCACGTCCAGGGTGGTATGGCCATAGACCCTGTATGTTTTGATAAGTGTATACCTAAGTATGTAGTTTTATTTTCGGTGATTGTAAATGGTAATGTGTTTTTAATTTCCGTTTCCATGTCTTCATTATTAGTATATAGAAATGCAATTGATTTTTGTGTGTTGATCCTGTATCCTGCAACCTTGTTATTACTTCCAGGAGTTTTTTTTGTTAATTCCTTGGGATTTTTTTTTTACATAGACAATCATGTCATTTGCAAAGAGATAGTTTTATTTCTTTCTTTCCAATATATATGCCTTTTATTTCTCTTTCTTGCCCTATTGAATTGTCTAGAACTTCCAATACTATATTGAATAAGAGTTATGAGAGTGGACATCTTGCTTTGTTCTCTATCTTTTTTTTTTCTTTTTTGGCAGGGATTCGAACCCTTGACCTTGATGTTATAACTGTTCCCAGTCTTAAGGGGAAGGCATTTAATATTTCACCACTGTGTTATATTAGCTGTTGGGTTTTTGTGGGGTTTTTTTTTTAGTAGATTTTCTTTATCAAGTTGTAACCACATATTTAAAAAAATACAGCTGAAATGATATTTCGTCTGCAGTGCTTCTCAAGATTGCCCAAAGCAGAGTTAATATTCACCCTTCATGTTTCAACAGCATTCTGCTTATACTAGTATTATTGAGCACTTAATTGTATCGTAGTTGACTTGTGTTCATTTATCCCTCCCTCCCCGTCCCCAAACACAGACACTTTCTAGGCTATGAGGGCAGAGGCTGTTTTATTCATCTTTGTATCACTAGTTTATTATAGTGTATGTGGCACCATTGAATTATTTGATTGAATGAAGGAGTGAGTGAATGAATGAACAAGAGAATGAGACCGTCTCTTACAGGACTTAAGATCATTTTAGTGACAAGAATGTAAGCTTTGGAGCCAGACAGAATTCAGATCTCAGCCCTCTCATTTAATACTACTCTGGGAAGTTGGGCAAATTACTAAATATTTCTGAACTGCAGTTCTGTTATCAGTAAAACAAGGATAATAATAACCTACCTGAACAAATTAAGTGAAATAATAGATGTCAGTTCTTAGCACTGTTGCTATCATGTAATAGGCACTCAAATTTTAGTTTTTTCTTTTCCTTCATTGAACTGTTTTGTGTTGAAAGATAGTGATTATAAAATTACTTTGTAAACTATATACAGTTATTTCAAATATTGTTCATGTTTGTGTTAAAAAGCAAACTAATTTTTATTATGTTGGTTTAAGGGGAAAAAAACAAGGAGATGAGAAAATAGAGAAAGTTTGAATAAATTTCGTTGAGGAATACCAGGTCCCAGGAACTATGCTTAATGCTTTACATGCAATAACCCATTTAATCCTTAAAACAACCCAATGAAGCACATTTCTTCCTCTGAAGGATTAATTCTTAGTTTTTTACAGTTTTCTTATCTCCACCCTTTCTGAATAAACCTCAGGAATGGAGTAATACAATTTGATGCAGACTTCAAACTTTGTATAGATTATGTATATGAATATGTCTCTTTTGCTTACAACAAAATACTTGAAACTGGGTAATTTGTAAGAAAATGAAGTTTATTACTCACAGTTTTGGAGGCTGGGAAGTCCAAGTCCAGGGAACACATCTGTCTGGTGAGGTCTTCCTTGGCAGTAACGCAGGGGTCTCCTATCCTCTTCTTTTAAATTCCTCAGAACCATTATTAATCCATTCACCAGGGCATGGTCCTCAGAATCTAATCACCTCTCCAAGGCCCCACCTTCCAATTACCATAATAGGATTTCCCACCCTCAACAGTTAACAGTGGGGATTAAGCTTCAGTCACTTTGGAGGGCCATTTGATCCACTGCACTATGACAAATAAGTAATAACTATTTTATTTCTAAGCTACCATCCTTAGTATTTGGGCACTGTGTTCTTTAAGCTATGTCTTTTTTTCAGCAAACTCTAATGATGATATTTACTTTCTGCTTCCTGTCTTTAGAACTATGTTATCTGTCCCAAATATATTTCGTTCTTCAGTTGTATGAAGCTGATCATATAAGAGTAATGAATTTGTTGTTTATGGCACACCAGTTTTTTTCAACAAACGTCAGCAATAAAGCTTGAGTTGATTTAAAATCTTTTTTTTTTTTTTTTTAAAGATGACCGGTAAGGGGATCTTAACCCTTGACTTGGTGTTGTCAGAACCGTGAGCTAACCGGCCATCCCTATATGGGATCCAAACCCGTGGCCTTGGTGTTATCAGCACCACACTCTCCCGAGTGAGCCACGGGCCGGCCCCTAAAAACTTTTTTAAAATTCTTTTTTGAGTTGATTTTTGAAAGAGGAGGAAAGCAGCAGACTGTTTAATTTTGGAGTATTTCTCACTTAATACCTTATATTGATTAGGCTAAAACCTGTTTGATTAGTTCTCTGTTTTTGTTTTTGTTTTTAATTGTAGTAAAATACACATAGTGTAGTATTTACCATCTTAACCATTTTTAAGTGTATAGTTCACATATAGTTAAGTACATTCACATTGTTGTGCATCCAATCTCCACATTCTTCATCTTGTAAAACTGAAACTTCAAACCCATCCAGTACAACTCCGCATTCCTCCCTCCCTGCCACTCCTTGGCAACCACCATCCTGCTTTCTGTCTGAATGAGTTTGACTATTCTAGGCACCTCCTATAAATGGAGTCATCAAGTATTTGTTCTTTTGTAACTGGCTTATTTTACTTAATGTAGTGTCCTCAAGGTTTATCCACATTGCAGCATGCGTCAGAATTTCTGTCCTTTTTAAGGCTACCAATTCTATGTACATACCACATTTTGCTTATCCATTCACTTGGGTTGCTTCTCCCTGTTGACTATTGTGAACAATAGTACTATGAACATGGGTGTACAGTTATTTCTTTGAGACTACACTTTCAATTCTTTTGGAAGTTTAACCAAAGTAGAATTGCTGGATCATATGGGAATTCTGTTTTTAATTTTTTGAGGAACTGCCATATCTACTGTTTTTTATAGTGGTTACACCATTTTGCATCCCACCAGGAGTGCACAAGAGTTCCAATTTTTTCATATCCTTGCAAACAGTTTCTGTTTTTTTAATAGTAGCCATCCTGATGGGTATGAGGTAATATCTTATTGTGGTCTTGAGTTGCATTTCCCTAATGATTAGCGATCTTGAACATCTTTTCATGTGCTCATTGGCCATTTGTACATCTTCTTTGGAGAAATGTCTGTTCAAGTCCTTTGTCCATTTTAAAATTGTTTTGTTATTGTTGTTGAGTTATAGGAATTCTTTACATATTCTGGATATTATCAGATAAATGATACATGAATATTTTCTCCCATTCCATCTGTTACCTTTTCTCTGTTGATTATGTCTTTTTTTGTTTGTTTTGTTTTGTTTTTTGGTGGCTGGCCAGTATAGAGATACGGACCCTTGCCCTTGGTTTAACAACAACACACTCTAACCAATTGAACTAACTGGCCAGCCCTGTGTCTTTTGATTCACAGAAGTTCTCTATTTTTGTTTTTTAAATTTTATCATGTATTATTTAAGACATTTAAAAGGGGGCCGAGCCCGTGGCGCACTCGGGAGAGTGCGGCGCTGGGAGCGCGGCGACGCTCCCGTCGCGGGTTCGGATCCTATATAGGAATGGCCGGTGCACTCACTGGCTGAGTGCCGGTCACGAAAAAGACAAAAAAAAGACATTTAAAAGGATAATACAGGGCTGGCTGGTTAGCTCAGTTGGTTGATGGGTGGTGTTATAACACCAAGGTCAAGGGTTTGGATCCCTGTACTGGCCAGCTGCCAAAAATAAATAAATAAATAAGAGAATAATACAATAAGCATCTTTGTATCCACCATTCAGCAAATTAAACATTACTGATAATTTGACCCCTAGGCTTCCCCTTATTGATCACAAGTCTCTCATCATTCCTCAAAGATAGACACTAATGAATTGGATGTTTCTCTGACTAGTTTATACTCCTAAGACAGCTTGTTAGTGAATTAGAAGCTTATCATGCCTGAAGTAAAGAATACTGCAGAGGTCCTGTGGAAGGCTGAGGTGGGATAGGTTCTTTCTTAGATTTTTGTTGTTGTTGTTCAAAGCCCAGTTCAGCACCCTGTCAGAAATACTTATACGTAATAGGTGCACAGAAATATTTGTTGAATGACTATTCGGTATTTTTCTTCTGAGGTTTTTTTTTTTTAACTGTTTGTTTTATTTTTGGCAGCTGGCCTATATGGGGATCTGAACCCTTAATTTTGGTGTTATCACCGTGCTCCATGGATTGAGCTAACCAGCCAGCCTTATTTGGTACTTCTGATTGAAGATATTTAGTACTACTATCATAACATTTTGAAATGTAATGAAGTCTCCCTATCTTTGGGTTAAGATTATTATGTGCTTTACCAGTAAATAGACAGCTATGGCAGAGTAAATGTTTTTTAGAGGTAGTGAAACTGAGGAGAGCAAACCTGAGTTTGGAGCATCTAGCTCTAACTGCATATAGTGCATTTAGCTGTCTTGGCTAATTTAGACTTGCAGACAGGGCAAACGGAATAAGAGAGAGATAGAGTTGCTATAGTCCTGGTTCAGGAAAATGGGTTGTAAGTTCTGAGAAGAGGAGTGATTCTAGTAAAGTCTGACTATTGGCAAGGAGCTGTTGAAACAAACAGTGCAATATTCTGAGGAGAGTGGTAAAGGACCTGACCTCCATTATAGCTGAAAATAAAGTCCTTCTCTATTGAGGCCATAATACTTAAACTGCTGCTGCTGCTGCTGCCCCCACTGCCACCTGAATTCAGTGGCTATGTGAAGTGGCTGGAGTAGAAAATGATTCCATGGCACTAGGCATATATAGGGAAGGACTTGTTTTGGCTCTAGCCAAGTGGTTGCACAGGTTGTGGGTGTCACTTTAAACATACAAAGACCTGCTTGCTGGAGGAGGAGCAGCTTCTTGAAGATCAGGTGCACGTCTGAAGGGATGAGCTCATCCTTCTAGCCAGACCTGCCCTAGACGCTGACTGAACTGTTTTCTAATGCAAGTCCTACAGCTGGGAGAAGCAGGAAATGAAGGCACTTTGTGAGTAGCAAAAAAAAAGCAATTCTGGGAATCTTTTGAAACGTGTGGCTGTGAATATCAGGTAAAAGGTGACACACATGCACACTCAGTCTTTCTCTAAGTTGAGGATTGCAGTAAAGTGAAGTGTACGGTGGGTTGAAGAAAGCTTTGGTGATTCTAACTTTAGTTCTTTCTGAGGTGACTTTTCATGACTTAATATATTTGTTTCCTATACTGTTGTTACTGATTTCATTGCTTTGAGAAATAAGAATCCTGGGGGAGGGCTGGCCAGTTTACTCGGTTAGAACATCACCTTGTAACACCAAGGTCAAGGGTTTGTATCCCTGTTTGGGCCAGCCACCAAAAAAAAAAGGGAATCCTGGGGGCTCCCTTTTCATTTCCAAGGATATTTATGTTTTGGAGCTTTTGTTGATGGGACTAATCCCACTTGTGAAGTCTATGGTGCTGGATTTCAGAGCTCCTAAGGATGATCCTATTTTGTTTTGTTTTAATTTACTAAACTTTCCTATTCACTTTAAGTAAGGTTCTTAAAAATGAAATTAATTTAGAAAAATATCAATTATTTTTAATTAAACTTTTTATTTTGAGATATTTCTAGATTCACACAGAATTATAATAAATAACATAGAGTGATCTTGTGTACCCTTTATCTAGTTTCCCCCAATGGTAACATCTTGCAAAATTATAGTTCAGTATCACAACGGGTATATTGATGTTGATATAGTTACGGTTCCAAATATTTTCATCACCACACTATCCACCATGTTGTCCTTTTATAGCCAACCCCCTTCACTTCCGTCCCCATACCTTCCTTAACCCCTATCAACCACTAATCAAAAAATCAAATTTTAGCAGAGAAATTTTACGTGTAATCCTGAATAGTTTTGTGTAAGAGATCCACGTGGACTTATGAAAAGAGCCCTAGACTGTAATAGGAGATTTTGGTTCATTGTAGCTCTTTGACCTTGAGCAAATAATTTTAATTTCTCTGTGCTTCAGTTTCCTTATCTGCAAAATGGAATAATGGTATATTAATTTCTATCTAACCTATTTTGTAGAATTTTAGAGAAATTATAAAGTTCTCTTAAAAAATAAGTACTATATAGATTATTATTAGCAGCAAGGACAATAGTTTTCATATTAGAAAGTGTATAGCAGGGCTGACCCTGTGGCTCTCTCGGGAGAGCTCGGCGCTGGTAGTGCAGCGGGGCTCCCGCTGTGGGTTCGGATCCTATATAGGGATGGCCGGTGCACTCACTGGCTGAGCGCGGTGCGGGCGACACCAAGCCAAGGGTTGCGATCCCCTTACCCATCACAAACAAAAGACAAAAAAAAAAAAAAAAAAGTATATAGCAAACTGGAAACTAGCCCAAGATGGTAAGAGTGAACATTTTAAAATGAGCTTAAATCTTAAGGCTCAAATGAATTACAGCACTGAATTAACCGACTGATGATCTCAGAGCCACTGTTGTTAATCTTTGAGAAACCATAAAGACTAAAGAGAGACAGATGTCTTGATATCCAAAAAGAGGAAAGGAAAGTACTTGGAAACCATAAATCCTGGGAAAATTCAATTATTAATGATTAAACAGATGATGTAGAGTATTAAGGAAAAAAAGAGTTAGTATGGGTTAATTGATCATTACAAATTACTTCTATTTCTATTTTTGGATTCCATTACTTCTATTTCTCTTTAGGGTTATGAGGTTTGTAGATAAGGGGATTGTTCTAGATATAGTGAATCATAATCCCATTAGCTTTACAGTCTTTCATGATACATTTTTGGCTGATATGTAGTGAAATATGTTTGGTTGATTGGTTAAGTGAACGTGTAAAACACTGAGTAACGGTACCCCCTTACAATCTTGATTTCACCAGGAAAGCCTCTGGTAGATTATCTTTGGATCCTGGGTAAAGTAAAAAGTTTAAAAAACATGTTCATCAGATATGTAAGTATTACAAAGCCTCAGCGGTAGTTAATATGATGAATAAAGCTTTAAATATTATATCCATAGGATGACATCGTGGGCACACACAAATTAAATTTAATAGGGATAAGCCCTGTGTTTAAATTCAAAATCTCAAATGCACAAGAATGGGATGAGAAGAGCTTGTTGGGCAGTAGTTTATGTGAAAATACCTGGAAATTTTGTTAGTCATAAATGTAGCAGGAGCTGCCTGTGCAATGCGGCTGCTAAAAACCCATACAGCTGTATTATCAGGAGTATATCTAGGTCACAGAAGTATTGGTTCCAATATATTTTTGTTTTTGGATGGAAACACATTTTGAGTGTTGGTTTAAATGGACACTAATGAAGTTGAGAGCATTCCAGGGAAGACAAACAGAACCATAAATGGTCCAAGAAACATTTATATAAGAAATTGTTGGGATTTGGGTGGGGAGAGGGATGAGAAATTTTTTGTTTTGTTTTGTTTTTGTTTTGGCAGCTGGCTGGTAAGGGGATCCTAACCCTTGACCTTGGCATTATAGCACTGCACTCTAGCCAACTGAGTTAACTGGCCAGCCTGAGAAATTTGAAAACTGCAAAAAATAATATAACAAATACCCATATTTCCACCACCCAGAATTAACCACTGTTAATATCTGTTTTTCTTACCTGCCCCCCACCCCAAATAAAACATTACAGATAAAAACTGAAGTCCCTTCCATCTCCATCCCTACAGGAACTCTATCTTAAATTAAGTCAACCTTATATTTATCAAAGTAATACATATGCCTCGTTTTAACAATTCAAATAATATTATGTGCTTACAAAGGAAAACAGTTATAGTCATACCACTCCCAGGCACAACCACATTCATGTGTCTTAAATATTGCTAATAGAATAATTATATCACTTGCTTTTAAAAAATATTAATCATATATAAAGTGCCATAGAATATGAAGCTTTTTTTTTTTTTTGCAGCTGGCCAGGATGGGGCTCTGAATCTATGCCCTTGGTGTTATAAGACAGTGCTCTAACCAGCTGAGCTAACTGGCCAATCCGATGAAGGTTTGCCTCTTGAATACATATATATCTTCTCCCTAATGTTCCTAATATAGTTACAGGATTAAATCCCATATTATTTTTGGGATTAAATTAATATTTATAGTTTATGTTGCATAGATATTGAACCTGAGCCACATAATGTACAGTTATTTTCCTTAGACATAATCATTGCTTTGCTTTTTTCATTTGCTCAGTTTTAAAAGTTTCAATCATTAAGTCATTCCCAGACTCACAGTCAGGGTTGTAATTCAAATCCCAGCATTCATTCAATTCAGTAGTTTTTTTTTTTTTCCTTAGAGACCTCCCTTGTATATTCATCTATACTCTGCTCTCATATGGGTTGGTAATTATCTAGGCCTGCTCTGTAGCTGTCATCGTGGGATTTCCTTTCACTGTCGTTGTGGGATTTCTATTTTCTGAATTGCATGTAACCTTTTTTGGCTTATTCCCTCATTTTGTTGAAGCACATCCTCTAGCAGCTTTTTGAGAGTTAAAAAACATTTATGGGAGTTAACATTTTTAAACCTTGCATATATAAAAATGTTTTTATTTTAGCCTTAAAATTAAATAATACTGTGCTTGGGTATAGAATTCTATGTTGAAAATCATTTTTTCTTGTAACTTCTAAAGGCATTGCTATTTTCTTGCTTCCTGTATTGCAGATGAAAAGTTTAATTTCATTTTTTTGTTTTATTTTTGTAAGAACAAATGGTAACTTATTAACAAATAAATACAAAATATGTAATTAATTTCTAGTAAAACAGAGACTATTGATGTAATTTGCAACGCAAACATTTTCCTTTGGAATTCTACAGAAAATGTAGTATTTTTATTTTATTTTATATTTTGGCAGCTGGCCAGCATGGGGATTGGAACCTGTGATCTTGTTGTTATAAGGCAGTGCTCTAAGCAACTGAGCTAACTGTCCAGCCCCCAGAAAATGTAGTATTTTCATAGGAGCTGATTCTTATCAGGGAGTTGGGGTCTGACCATTGAAGCAGTCTATCATTCTTTCTTTAAAATTTTTTTTTATTGTGGTTAAATATATATTACATAAAAGTTACATTTTAACCATTTTTAAGTGTATAGTTATGTAGCATTAAGTATATTCATTTTGTTGTGATGCCATTCTGATTCCCAATCTTTTATATGTGACCTCTTTTTTTTCTTTCTAGAAGTTTATAGAATTTTTTCCTTATCCCTAGTGTTCTGCAATTCAGTATTGTTTGTGCCTTAGTATGGGTCTTTTAAAATTCATTATGCTGAGGACTTTGTGGTTCTTTTAAAATGGAAAACTTATGACCCTTAAATCTGGGATATTTTCTGTATTGTTTAGAACTTTCTTCGTTTCTAGTCCCTTTTTATCTTTTTCTAGGAAGCCTGGATTGATTCTCTAATTTTCTAATGTATTATCTTCTTTCTTCTATTTTTCATTTCACTTCTTGGGAGATTTCCTTAACTTTGTCTCTCAAACCTTCTCTTGAACTTTGTTTTTCTTGTGTTATAGATGTGAAATCTTATCTGAGGGAATACATTTTAGGTTTTTAAATTTTCTTGTATTCCCTGGAGTGTCTGTTTCCTTCAAGCTTTTAAAAAAATTTCTGCTTGAGGTATCAGTAGTTACCAGTGTCTATATGTGTTCTTTTGGGCTGGCCGGTTTGGGCTGGTCAGACGGAAATCCTTCAATCTCCTCCCTCAGGAGTGTATAGTCTGGCTGCCAAAGGTTTGTTGCTGAGAGGGAGAAGAGGGAATGGGGAATCTCTCCCTTAAGTATAATAGACCCTCACTTAATTTCCCTATGCTTTTTCTAGTTTTAACATTTTGTCAAAATATAAATTTCCCTGTTTTTAATAAGGTGTCTGACACACGCTGAGCTGTGCCTGGTGTGCCAGAGTCACACCCCTTATGGCTTACAGAGTCTTCTGTCGGGGGTGGGGTGGGGTGGGGTGGGGTGGAGGACATTTGCCTGGATTGGGTTGAAGGAGAGAATTTAATCACTCTTCCATTTTTAAGTCTCACTCCCATCTGCAAAGGCTTCCAATTCCTGAGCCTTTCCTGGTTTCTGTAGTGGGAATATGTGGGTTTCTGGTTGCCAACATCTACCCTATAGTTCTTTCTCGGGTATGTTAATCAGTTACCACAAATTAATCTGCTTTCCAGCTTCCAAAATTTTGTGTAAATTCTACTCCTACAGTCATTTGCTTTCCCATTTTCTTTGTCTTTGTGGATTTATACCTTTTGTATTTTTTTTTCTTATTTCTAGTGGAGATTTAATTTAGGAGGGGGAACACTTACACTATTTTATTGGAATAACATGTTGCCTGATTCTAGAATTGCAATAAAGCCAATTGAGATATTTAAACAACAACAATAATAATTTATGAGGGAGTAAAGACAAATGTATGTTTAATTTATCACATTTAAACAGAAATGCCAATCCACTGATAATATTTTTTTTACATATAAAATATAACCACAACTAATGTATAGTATTGTTTTATGTGTTTTTAACATTTTTACATAAATGGAATACTGTAGGGGTAATTCTGCAGCTTTTTTCTCAGCATTATGTTGAGATTTAATGTTGAGATAAATAGATCTAGTTCATCCATTTTTAATGATGCACAGTATTAAATCTTAAGACTATATGTATCACATTGTATTTATCCATTCCCCTTTGATAAGCATTTAAGTTGTTTTCAGTTTTTGTCTATTTAATAAAGATACATGTGTGATAATTTTTCTAGGCTATGACAAGAAGTGAAACTGCTAGGTGAATTAGTTTTATGGCTGCACAGTAAATTATCCCAGAATTTATCAACTTAAAAACAACAAACATTTGTTATCTCATAGTTGTTGTGAGTTAGGAATCTAGGTGGTCTTAGCTGGGTTCTCTGACTTGGGGCCTTTCACAAAGCTGTAAACAAGGTGTTGAAAGAAAGTGAGCCGAGATGCCAGGTACCCTTCAAGCTTTATTAAAGAAAGAAATCTGCCAGGCTGTACTCAAAATGGAGGACAGCCAGGGGATGCCCTGAAAATGGGGACAGCACCAGGTGTGGGGGTGGTTGAGCTTATATAGTGCACCAAGGGCTGGCTGATAACATACCATCAAGGAGGGGCATTATGCTAATGTGAATCAGGGTGGAGAACTGCATCCTTATGGAAGCAAAAGGGGTTTCTGTTTAAGTCAGGAGGCTTCTCCTAAAGGGAAGGGGGGAGGGGAGGAGGTGGGCGGCACCATTTTGTACTTGGGCTTGTCTAAAGTGGCCCTGCTTATGTTGAAGATCTGTTAGGTGTTAGCTGGAGCTTTGGTTTCATCTGAAGCCTTAACTGAGGGAGAATCTGTTTCCAAGGTTTTTCATATGGTCTTTGGCAGGATTCATTTCCTCATGGGTTGATTAACTGAGAGCCTTAGTTCCTTGCTCGCTGTTGGCTGGAAGCCTCCTTTGGTTCTTTGCCTTCGTGGGGACTCTCCATAGAGCAGTTTACAACATGGCAGCTGGCTTCTGTCAGATTGAGCAAGTAAGAGAGCAGGAGAGAGCAAGGAAGATGGAAGCCAGACTCTTTCTGTAACTTTATGTTGGAAATGACATCCTATTATTTGTGGTATTCTCTTTAGTAAAGGTCACTAGGTCCAGCCCATACTCAGGGCGTGAGGATTACATAAAGGCAAGAGTAAAGTTGTGTAACACCCTGGGTCATAGGTGTACTAGAACACCTAGCCTGAAAAGAGATGATTAAGGAAACATGAGATTTGTCTTATGAAAGGATGAGGCACAAACGCAAGGCAGCTCACCAGAGAAGTTCCGATTTATTTAGCGAGTACATCTGTTTTATAGGGTTAGAAGAGAGTTGATAGGTTTACAGGGGACACGGGGCGTTTGGGGATTGGGTGGATTATGTTGCTAAGGGGCCAGGAGCAGGGAGCCTGCGCTGATTGGCGTGCAATTCGCGCCCGCGGGAAGGAAAAAGGTGGAAGAGAAGGGTAGACAGAGCCATGATGGGGCGTGGCTGAAAAAGGGTTCTCATATGACCTAATATTCCTCCCTTTTTGTTAGAATAGGGGCGACATCCTTTTTCTCTCTGGCTACTTCCTGCTGGTAGGGGGCGTTGTTTGGGAAGGGGTTGGAGTGTCAGGGAGGAATATGGTCAGGAGACCCCATAATATGGTGGAATATAAAAGAACCTCCTAGGGGGTGAAATGGATGGAAGTTCCCTGCAGCCATAAGTCGATAATCTGTTGAGTCCACACCTGATGTGTAAAAACCGGGTGTAGTAGCCAGGCGTCGGAGGAAAGAGCATCTAGGAAGGCATCCATCGCGTCCTGTAGGTTTCATCAGCATGTGGTGAGGAGTTTCCTAGAAGAGGCGGAGGGTTCATAAGTAGCTAGGAGCTGGTAGTTTCTAAGTAAAAGCTGGCTAAAAGTCTGGTTAGAAATTTTGCCCACTTGGGTTTGTAAAAACTTGAGTATACAAGGTAAGAAAAAAAAAGGCATACCAGAAGGATTACAGAGAGGGGCCGAGGATGGGCCAAACCCAGGTGAGGAGAGGGTTGGACATTAGAGAGGAGAATGGGCTGGAGTCGGGTGGGGCACGCAGGCTGGTAGCTAATTCAGTGAGTTTAATGATGTTATTTTCTACCACACCCGATTCGTTAATATAATAACAACTCTTCTCTTAGGAAGAGGCAGGTGCCACCTTTTTCCGCTGTGAGCAGATCAAGGGCTCTCCTGTTCTGGAGGGTCACTTGGGCCAAAGAAGTTATTTGTTTTTGTAGGGAGGTTAGAGATTCCGCCGTGGACGTGAGGCCCTTTCTAACCTGGATTTAATATCTTCGACAACCCACAGAGAGCGGCCCAGGGCTCTTCCCGAGAGGCCGGCACTGGCGACGGAAATGGTTAAAGACATACCGACCAAGATAGGGAGGAAAGCCGCTCTTTTCTGTCGGTCTGGGGGATTAAGAAGGTGAAACATTTCTGAGCTGGTGTATAGGGTGAGCTGGGGAACAACAGTTACGAGAAGGCAAGGAGAAGTTATGTTGGGGAGGAAAGTGGTGATAAGGGTTCCATTGCACCAAAAAAAGGTTCCAGGCGATGCATGAGTGGTATTTGTGAGGTTCAGACTGTATTGGCAAAAGGGGTCATTGAAAGATTTTGAAATAGTGGGGCCACAAAGGCATGTTCTAGGGAGGAGGGTGTGGTTGCCATCCTCAGGCTCCCACAAAGGAACGTTGGGTAGGGGTGAAGAGGGCAGTGGGGCCTGGGAAGGGTTTGGACGAAGGAGTGAGTCGGTGTTGTTGACTGGGACAGCGGCAAGCAGGGGGCGAGCCAAGGAGGTGCACAAAAAGCAATTTCTGGGGGAAATGGATGGAACAGTCTGGTTTAAAAATGACAGGGTATCGGAGATGATCTGTAACCAAGTATATATAGGGGAGCCCGGGGCATGAAGGGAGGGGGCATTTTCTAAAGAGGATATGATGTTTTGTTCATGATGTTTTATGTCTGTAGAACATACTCACGGGATATTTCAAAAGTTCTGCAGGGGTGTGAAGCATAGCCATTACAGTAAACAGAAGCAAGGACCCTGGTAGCCCATCGGCTCTCCCATGGGTCCTGGATGCTTAAAGAACACTGTCGTTTGCCATCACACTGAAAAAGTCTCCTACCAGCAGGCTGTCCCATGTACCCTAACCCCCAGTGGATTGTACATGACCAATACGGACAGCCGCCATAGGTGTCAGGCCACCAGCGGCAGTAATCGCGGGTGTGATCAAAGAGGAAGCAACGGTAAGGGCGGTTGGCTTGTTTAACTAACTTGGAATTGGAAAGAGTGATAGTGACAGCCTTGGAGCAACCTTTGATGGAGCAGTCTGCAGTAGCGGCCAAATGAGTGACTTTGGTGTTTTTTTTGTGTGTGTATGACTCTCTCACCTTAAATCTCCATACATAAGACGGAGAAGAAGAGGAACTTTGAGGAAGTATAAAGAGAAAGAGGAGGAGGATATTAAGAGTGTTAAGAATACTAAAAGGGAGCATCCTTGTGGTTGAGGAGAGGAAGGGCAGGAATGCGGGAAAATCACAATATCAGGGGATTAGATGGGTCCAGAGTGCAAGAATAAGAGGGAAAAGGAGTAGATGGAGGGGAGCCTCGGGACTCTTCTGAGATATCCTGGACGCCGGTGGGGACGAGGTTCTGGGTGTCTGGTTTTAATCTAGAAATGTGAATCCAGGGAATAAAACAGTTACCAGGTAAAGAGAGTTTGGCGGCTATAGGGATGCAAAGAATAACTGGGTAGGGGCACTCCCACTTGGGCGTGAGAGATCCTTTTTCTTCTGGGGAGTTGTAATATACTAGTTGTCCAGGGTGGAGAGGCAAGAAGTTTTGAGAGGAAGCAGGGTCAGGAAGAAGCCAATCTTGAAATTTCCAAAGTTCAGAGCGGAGATGGAAAAGGAGAGGTAAATTGAGGTCTGGCGGTATTGGACCCTGTGAGGGAGTGAGCCCTGGAGGTAAGTGGGGACGCCCGTACATTACTTCAAAAGGAGACAACAGAGAGGGTTTTTTTGGAAGAGCCCTTATCCTGAGTAAGGCCAATGGGAGTAGCTGAACCCAGTCCAGGTGTAGTTCTAAGGATAATTTTGTTAAAATATTTTTAAGAGTTCTGTTGGATCTCTCTACCTTTCCGGAAGCCTGGGGACGATAGGGACAGTGCAAGTGCCACTGAAAAGAGAGAGCTTGGGAAACTTTCTGGGTAATCTGAGAGATAAACTCAGGACCATTGTCTGACTGTAATGAAGTGGGCATTCCAAACCTAGGGATAATCTGAGAGAGAAGGATGGACGCCACTGTAATAGCCCTTTTATTAGATGTGGGGAAGGCCTCTACCCATCCAGAGAAGGTATCTACGAACACTAGGAGATATCTGGTGCGTTGTGCAGGTGGCATGTTAGTGACATCCACCTGCCAATCAGCTGCAGGTGTGTGACCTCTGGCCTGGTGCGAGGGGAAAGGTTTAGGTTTTAAAGGAGTGTTGGGGTTAGTGCGCTGGCAGACTTTACAAGTAAGGGAAATTTTAAAAGATTGTTAAAGTTTGGGGGCTAGTGTGGAAGAGAGCATGTAGAAGCTGGAACAGAGCCATATTGTCTGTGGGGGGTATGTCAGTGAGGGCAGCTAAAAGGTGAGCAGGTTTATGTTCGGGATTCATGGCCCCTCTTCGTGCAGCTGCGTCAGCCCTGGAATTGCCCCATGTGATAGGGGAGTTGTCTTTCTGATGAGACTTGCAGTGAACTACCCCTAGCCGGATAGGCAGACGAGAGGCCTCTATAAGTGTGGTGATGAGGGATGAATTAGTGATTGAGTTTCCTTTTGTGGTGAGTAGGCCCTGTTCCCTCCACACAGCAGCATGGGACAACAGGATGTGGAAAACATATTTGGAGTCAGTGTAAAGCATGAGGGATTTACCTTGGGCTAAAATACAGGCTCTTGTAACTGTTATAAGCTCAGCCTGTTGGTTGGTAGTGCCTGGGGGTAGGGGTTTGGCTTCTATGATTTCAGTGAGAGAGGTGACGGCATATCCTGCATAATGGGCAGAGTCCTGTCTGAAAGAACTACCGTTCGTAAACCAAATGTAATTGGGATGAGAGAGAGGTCCTTCTGAAATAGAGGAGTGATAGGGCAGGAAGTTTTCTAGGGCCTCCAGGGAATCATGGGAAGGGGTGCCTATACCTGAAGGACAAGGTATGGGAAGTAAAGTGGCAGGATTTAAGGGGGGGGCACAGAAGAAAGGTGATATCAGGGTTTTCGAGGAAGGAGGTGAGAAGGGACAAAACCCTGGATGGAGGGAGGGATTGAAGTCCCTTGTATGTCAGGAGATCCTTTAAGTGGTGGGGGGAAAGGATAGTTAATAGTGCCCCGAAAGTTAATTTGTATGCCTCCTTTTGTAAGAGCTGTCCAGCGGCTAGGGCCCTTATGCAGGGTGCCCATCCACGGACGGTGGGATCTAACTGCTTAGAAAGGTATGCTACGGGAGCAAAGGTGGGTCCATAATTTTGTCCCAACACCCCGAGTGCCTGTCCACCCTTCTCATGGACGTACAAGAAGAAAGGTTTAGAGAGATCAGGGAGATGAAGTGCCTGCGCCTGTACAAGGGTCTGTAGCAATTTTAAAAAGGGATGGCGGGGGGAGGAGAATAGGGGTTCATCAGGGGGACCCTTAGTTAGGTTATACAGAGGTCTGGCCAGGAGGGAATAATTTGGGACCCAGGCTCTGAAGTATCCAGCTAATCCCCAAAATGACAATATTTCAGCCTTTGTTTGGGGAATGGGAAGGTCCATGAGAAGTTGTTTTCTGTTAAGCGTAATTGACTTTTTCCCTGGGGAAAGGAGAAAGCTGAGGTAGGTTACCGTTGACTGGGAAATTTGGGCTTTATGTGGGGAGACCTTATATCCTTTATTAGCTAAGTGATTTAATAGGTGAGCGGTATCTGTTTGAGATTGCTCCCATGAGGGGCTGCACAAGAGAAGGTCACCTACATACTGAATAAGCCTGGAATCGGGGTGCTTGGCATAAAAATCAGTGAGATCCTGGGCTAAAACCTGGCCAAAGATGTGAAGACTGTCCTGTAATCCCTGTGGGAGAACAGTCCAGGTAAATTGTCGGGAGTGGTGGGTGTGAGGAGCAGTCCAAGTGAAAGCAAAAATATCTTGAGAACTTGGCGCTAGAGGTATAGAGAAGAAAGCATCCTTTAAATCCAAAGCCGAAAAATGGGTTGTGGTGGCTGGGATGTTAGAAAGGAGGGTATAGACATTGGGCACTAAGGGATGGATAGGGATGACTGAGGAGTTAATGAGGCGCAAATCCTGCACCAAGTGATAGGTCCCGTTAGGTTTTTTTACAGCTAGTATGGGGGTGTTGAAAGGTGAGTGAGTGGGCCAGAGATGGCCCTTTTTTTGTAAATCCTGAATGATGGGGCAAAGGCCAAGAAGGGCTGTGGTGGTCGGGGGATACTGGGCCTGGCATATAAACTTAGTGGGGTCCTTAAGCCTAACGTGTATTGGAGAACACTTTGCAGTGGAGGGGCTTGACGTGCCCCAGACAACTGTGTTGACAGGCTCAGTTAATGTTGGAAAAGGAGGCTGTGAGTCCAAGTCGTCGGCTAGGAGTGCTATAAAACACTGTGCGGTAGGCGAGGCATGGGAGTGATGCTGATCATAACCCTGAGAAGGGAGAGAATATCTCTTCCCAGTAGAGGGATGGGACATTGGGGCATGACAAGGAAGGAGTGTGAGAAGGGTGTGGAAACATCTTGCATTGTGCATGTTAATAGGGGGGTTTTACGAGGGAAGATCTGTTTACCTCCTACCCCAACAATAGTAGAGGTGGAAGGTATAGTTGGGCCCCAGAACTCCCTCAGGACCGAAAAAGTGGCTCCAGTGTCTAAGAGGAAATAAATGGGGCACTCATCCACCACAAGCCGCACCCTGGGTTCCTGTGTCGTGATGGTCATGGTTGGGAACAGAGACCCAAGGCCCCATCAATCTTCTCCTGCTAGTCCCAACAGGTCGGGCTTAGATTGTGGGGTGATTGGCCCCTCTCCCCTTCGGGTGGCAGGGCAATCAGATCCCCAGTGGCCCCTTTTGTGGCATTTGGGACAGGGAGTGGTTGGAGGCCGAGGAGAGGGGCAGGCTTTTGCCCAATGTCCCTCTTTTCCTTATTTAAAGCAGGTTCCACGGGGCGGCTTATGGGTTTGTGGGTGCCTGGGTTGCGGCTGTCCTTGGATTATTTGTGCAAGCATCTGAAAATTTGCCTGATCAGCTCTCTGCTCGCGGCGTTCCTTTTCCTCCTCCCTATTATGAAAAACCTTAAAAGCCACTGTAAGAATTTCAGTCTGAGGAGTAGCGGGCCCCTGCTCTAGCTTTTTTAATTTAGCCCTAATGTCGGGGTAGCTCTGGGCTAGGAAATAGGTCATTAAAACATGACAACCATCTGGGGTTTCTGGGTCTAGATTGGTATATTGTTGAAGGGCCTTGGTTAACCTGTCTAAAAATTCGGAAGGGGTTTCTTCCTTTTTCTGTATTACTTCCTGCACCTTTTGGAAATTTACAACTTTTCGAGCAGCCCGTTTGAGGCCGGCTACTGGGCAGGAAGCAAAAACATCACGGGAATTTATGCCAATAGGGGTGTTGTAATCCCATTGGGGATCCTGTTCTGGAACTGCATTGGGACCTGTAGGGTGGTTAGGATTAGTTCTGTGTGTTTCGTCTGCATGGGCTCGGGCCAATTCCCATACACGCTGTTGCTCCTCTGGAAGGGGAGTGTTAGCTATCAACCTATACATATAGGTTGACCTATACATATAGGTCATGGTGTGTAAGACTGTAAGCCTGCAGGATCCACTGAAACTCCCTAACATAGGTGGTGGGGTCAGTGGTAAAGGAGCCCAGTTTCTTCTCTAATTGTGTGAGATCAGAGATGGAAAAAGGTACATGAACTCTGATTACCCCTTCTGGGCCAGCCACCTCTCGAAGCGGTGCAATAGTTGGAGAGACCGGAGGGAGCCCCTGTGATCTAGTCCATGGAGGACTAAAAGGTTTTGCAGGAGGAGGGGAAATGGGGGGCAGCTGTGGAATTGGAGTGGAAGGGGAAGCTGAAATGGAAGATGGTGGAGAGGAAACTGAGGCGGAGGGGGAAGTGGGAACAGAGGGAGGTGGGCGGTATGTGGGTGGTTCGTCCGCAGGATCGAAAGTAGGAGGGTCAAGAAGGGGTGGAGACTTACAGGCCAGGAGGACTTGGGAGGGAGAGCATGAAGAACAAAGATGGGGATTTTGTCTGAGGAGGTGAAAGGCCTTCACATAGGGGATCTCCTTCCACTTTTTGAGGCGCTGGCAGTTAGTTAAAAAGGTCACGAAGGAGGTCTGGGTCTAGGGATCCCTCAAAAGGCCAATGGTTTTGGTTGTCCAGGGGGTACTGGGGCCAATCTTGAGTGCAAAATCTGATCAAGAGCTTTGGCTTAATATCTGGTGTAAGGGAGAGTACAGTAGGTTTCTAAGTAAGCATTTGAGGGGTGAGGTTTCCGGAAGGGATGAGGAGGCTCCCATTGTGAAGTGGACAGAGATAAGGAAATCAAGAGGAAGAGAAAATGAGGAAATGAATCCCTGGGCCAGAAGTGGGTCAGCAAAATCCAGGAGGCATCCCCCGAGGAGTTTGTGAGCCACGGAGATTCTATAGGAACCGGATTAGGAGGAGAGTGACGGTCGTCACCCACACTTCAAGCTCCCAGGAGGCACAGTGCCAGAGGCCACGAGGAACCTAGTACTAGGATTTTTGGAACCCATTTAGCATCTAGAGAGAGAGAGAGAGAGAGAGAGAGAGAGAGAAGCAGAAAGGAGCCTCCACCCTGAACCCTCACGCTCAAAGGCTCCTGGAGAGAAGGGAGTGGATAGCTGGAGGGTCCGCCATGACCATAAAGGTCTTAATGGGGTGTAACTTTACATCTCTTAAGGGCATTGGAGCCTTGTTGGTCGATAACTGCTCCGCTGTAGCCCAGAAGAGGGTGGCAGCCCTATAAGGGAGACTTACCCAAGGGTGGAAACGGTGGTGAGTGCGAAGAGCTAGTGCCCGAAAAGGTGGACGAGGGCAAGCCGCCTTGGTTGAGATGGAGACAGGGCCCACAGTGGACAATCCCGCCTCCCGGATTTTGGCACCAATGAAAGGATGAGGCACAAACGCAAGGCAGCTCGAGGGAGAAGTTCTGATTTATTTAGCAAGTACATCTGTTTTATAGGGTTAGAAGAGAGTTGATAGGTTTACAGGGGACACGGGGCGTTTGGGGATTGGATGGATTATGTTGCTAAGGGGCCAGGAGCAGGGAGCCTGCGCTGATTGGCGCGCGATTCGTGCCCGCGGGAAGGTATTGTGGCGCTGGCAGGAAGGAAAAAGGCGGAAGAGAAGGGTAGCCAGCGCCATGATGGGGAGCGGCCGAAAAAGGGTTCTCATACGAACGAATATCTTACGTATTTGAAAGGCTCATGTAAAGAGGAAAGAGTCAGTCTGCTCTGTTTTGGATCAGAGATTGAACTGAGACCAGTTGCTAGAAATTAAAATGTATTGTCTTATGGGATAATGTACACTCTGTCCTTGAACATATTCTGGCAGGTGGTAGGTGACCACTTGTAAAGATTGTAAATGGGGTTCTTGCATTAGGTTAGAAATTTAACTAGATGCTCTCTAAGGATTCTTTCTGTTTTAGTCCATTTTGTGTTGCTATAACAGAATTACCTGAGACTGGGTAATTTATAAAGAAGAGAGGTTTATTAGGCTTACGATTCTGGGACAGCTGCATCTGGCACGGGCCTCAGGATGCTTCTACTCATGGTGGAAAGTGACAGGCAGCTGGTGGGTACAAGCAGATCACATGGCGAGAGGAAGCCAGAGAGAGAAGCAAGAGATGCCAGGGTCCTTTAAACAATCAGCTCTCGTGGGAACTAATAGAGCGAGAACTCACTCATTAATCCCCCCTCCCCCAGGGAGAGCATTAATCCATTCGTGAGGGATCCACTCCCATAACTCAATTAGTTTCCAACACTGCCCCATTGGGGATCAAATTTCCACATGAGTTTTGGAGGGGACAACACATCCAAACTCCATCACTTTCTATTCTAAGTTTATATAATTATAAATAAGCGAGTTTCAAACTGTTAATATTTGAATAGCCTGTTACTGATGAGAAAGAAGTATAGTTGTACATGTGTGTTTGCACATGTGTGGGGTTTCATTTAGAAGATCCAGGTTTAAGTTATGAGGAGAGTTATGGATTTGTACAATTAGTTATTAAAAATTCACTCTTCATTTACTTTTTTATTTTATACTTTTTTTGCAACTGTAGAATGCTTATTAATATAATTCAAAAAAATTAAAAACAACTCAATTTTTTTCTTCTAACAAAAATATTTTCATTGTCAAAAAATAGACAATACAAATAAGAAAAAAAAACCACTCTATAATCCTTCTACTCAAAGATTATATTAAGTATATTAACACTCTGGTATAATATAATTTTTCTGACCTTTTAATTTGCATACACACACACTCATTTTTTATGCTTGTTATGTTCTATAAAGTTACGAACACTGAATTAGCAAATGCTGAATCATTGCTCCTAGGGGAAATACAGGCTTAGGTTCCCGTAAGCCTTTGGCCACATTTTTGTTAACTACTGAACATTTAACCTTGTTTTTTGTTTGTTTTTGTTTAAAGACACCGTATTTAATATTTATTGTTGATTCATTAACATTGAACTCACAGCAAATAGCATTATAATCACCAGCAAAAAGCACAGAAATGCAAAAACCATGGCACTAAACAAATAGACCCATGAAAGGTACACTTGTTTATGTGTAAGAGCTGAAACCGGAGGGCAGAGTGTTGTCTTGTCTGAGCTGGGAATGTGCATCAGGGACAACTCAGATTTTCTACCATTTGTGTGTGCACAAGTGTGTGAATGACTGCAAAAGTGCTGCAAGTATTGATTTGGGGGTTACAAATAAATTTTAGTGAGTAGCTGAATTTACAAATAAGGAATCTATGAATGATGAGGATTGACTCTGTGTGTGTGTCTGTGTAGTAGCTTTTGTTTGTCTTCCATTTTGTTTAATTTTATAAAAATGAAATAATTTTGAAAATACTGTTGTATTCTGTTCTTTTTGCCTAACATCCCAATCGTGAATTCATTCATTCAACAAGTATGTATGGAGTACTCACTTTGTGCCAAGCACTGTACTAGGCCTTGGAGATAACAGTAGCAAAGATAAAGTTTCTGTTTAGGGGGCTTGCATTCTAATGGGGAAGGCAGATAATTAGTAATGTCTTGTAGTGATAAGTATGATGAAAAAAATGAATAAATAAAGCAGGATAAAGGAGATAGGGAGGCAGGTGGTAATTTTAGGTGAAGTATTCAGGGAAGTCGCTTTGAAGAAAGTAACATTTGAGCAGAGACCTGAATGAAGTGAAATGAAAAAGCAGGCTATGCAAAGAGCCGGGGAATGAGCATTCAGTGGTGAGGGGCAGGTGAAAAAGCCTTGAGATTGGAACTAGCTTGGCATCTTTAAACAATGATGGGGAGAGAGCAGTAAAGATGAAATTGCTGAGATGGGGGCCAGATCATGAGGAGTGTTTTAGGTGGAGTTAATGACGTGATTTAATTTATATTTGTAAGAGAGTATTTGGGTTGCTATGTGGAGAAGTAATTGCAGTGGAGGCAAGGAGATCAGATGGGAGTCTATTGCAGAACTCTAGGCAACAGATATAGGTGGCTTTGTAATGGAGGTGGTGAGAGGGGGTATCTTTTGAAATAGCACCAATAAGATTTGCTGATGGGTTGATGACAGGTAAAGAAAATAAGGAGATAAGCATGATTCCAGTTTGGGTCTGAACATGTGAATGGAGGAGCTGATTGAGGTGTATCTAGTGAGAAGGAAGATTTCTGTCCTGGATATGTTAGGTTTTAGGTGCCTATTAGATAGCTAAGTAGAAATGTTACCTAAGAAGTTGAATATACAGTTGGCCTTCCATGTCTGCAGGGGATTGGTTCCAGGATCCCCAGTGCATACCAAAAATCTATGGCTGCTTAAGTCCCTTATATAAAATGGCATAGTACAATACAAGTCTGGACCTCAGGGGGAGAGGTTGGAGCTGGAGATAAAATGTATGGTGATTATATCTCCATGTCAATAAATATTCATCTATAACATAATTTTTTCATAGTTGAATCATGTTTCACTGTATGGATGTGTGTTGCACTTTGTGATGAATAACCTTGTAAATTCTTATTTTAAACTAATTCCTTTAGGGTTTTTACAGTGCAGTTCTGACACTAACTACCTGGAGTTAGCTCAGATTTCACAAGGGCACATTTCACCACAAGGCTGCCTCCATTTTAGACACTAGCCACAGATTCAGGAGTCCCCAGGCCACCTGCATTTCTGACCAAGATGCTACAAATTCTGGGGTTCCTGTGACCCCCTTCAGGTTTAATAATTTGCTAGAACAACTCACAGAACTCAGGAAAGCATTATACTTAATAATTACAGTTTTATTATAGCAAAATGATCTGAACAGCAAAAGGGAGAGATGCATAGAATGAGATCTGGGAAGGTCCCAAATGCTAAGCTTCTGTGACCCAGGATGTGTCACCCTCCTGGCACATCGATGTGTATCACCAACCAGGGATGCACATCAAGCTATGGTGTTCAGAGTTTTTATTGGGGCTTCACTACATAGGCATGGCTATTGAAATCACCGACCACATGATTGAACTCATTCTCCAGCTTCCCTTTACTCCCCAGAGGTCAGGCTATTAACATGTGGCTCAAAGCCCCAGTCCTCTAATCATGTGATTGGTCTTTCCAGCATGGCCAGCCCCCATCTTGATACTATCTAGGGGCCCCCTATGAGTCACCTGGTTAGCATAAACTCAGTAAGGCCCACCATGAATAACAAAGAAGACATTCATATCACTTTGGAAATTCCTAATATTTTGAGGCTCCCTCCCTCCCAGGACCCAGGGTAAAAAACTAGTTAAATTCTTTATCATACAACAGTGTTAAAACCCAATTCAGATATTAAAGCATTCTGTTCATATCGCTATTATAGTTTTTTTCTTTCTCATTAGACAGTGAACATTTTGAAGGTCACATGACTTTAGTCATCTTTGTATCTCTCATATTAGCATTATGTCTGGCTTATAGTAGATACTAAGTAAATTTTTAATGAATCACACTAAGATATAACTCATGAGTAGTTGGGAAGATGGGAAATTCAGTATAGAATTCTCTTAGAGTTTTCATATCAAGTAGAATCAATAGTCTCACTTTATTCCTTCTCCATCCTCATTTCCTGTTCTTTAAATATTTTTTATATTTTTTATGTGGTTATCAGATTTATAAAAGAGATGAAAATGAGATTTTGCTTTTTAAAATAATTCATCCACATTCCTCTAAATAGCAAGGTTTTCTGGAGTATTTAAGATATGCCTAAATTTCACTTACACATAGTTTGTAAGGATTACATTATTATGTAGTTATGTATGTGTTATCATGCTTAACCTCTTTGAACCTCAGAGTTTCTTTGTAGTTCCTTCTTCTAATTCTGCGGACGAATAAGTTCTAATGGCTTTTTATTTATCTTGTCTGTGCATAAGAAATAGTGAGTTCTTAATAAAAATGTAATAATGTTCCCTAAACCATTCTCTCTGTGTTATGATTTATAAAACATATTTTAAATATCTTTATCATGATCTGGGCTAGTTTCTATGAAACAATATTTCACTGGGATATATACTTTTTGGAGTATTATATACACTAGAAGTTATTTGCATATGACTTATTTTTCCTTTGTATGTATTTTTTTCCATTTGCATATGAATTTTTTAAAATGTGGGTTTTTTTTTTTTTTTTTTTTTTTTGTCTTTTTCGTGACCGGCACTCAGCCAGTGAGTGCACTGGCCATTCCTATATAGGATCCGAACCCGTGGCGGGAGCGTTGCCGCGCTCCCAGCGCCGCACTCTCCCGAGTGCGCCACGGGCTCGGCCCTAAAAATGTGTTTTAAAAAACATTTTATTTATAGTTATGATGTCCTTCTTCTGTTCCAGGATCTCATCCAAGATACCACATTACATTTACTCATTTATTCATTTATACATTTACTCATTTATACATTTACATGTATACTGGCTCCAGAATTATTAACCTGTACACCTGTGAGAAACAGTTTTATTAGCTAGAGTACAGTAATAATGTGCAGTTCCTGTTACTTGAGACTTAACAGAGTCCAGCCACTTCCAAAGTCAGTACCTTTTTCCACTACCTCCTTCAGTGAGGTTGTTTCATATATTTGTATCTTTTTTTCCTTTTATTTTGAAAAATTTCAAACGTGAAAGTAAGAAGAGTATAATGAACCCACATGTGCCAATCAGATTCATGAATTATCAAATACATGATCGATCTTGTTTCATCTATACTCCCCCCACTCCTTCTACCCAACCCATTATTATTTTAAAGTAAATCCTAGAAATTATACTGTATTAATACATCTGTAATTATTCCAGAATAGAATTTACCATAATCTATCCAGTTTCCTATTGATGGACATTTAGATTGCTTCCAGTTTTTATTTATTACAAACGGTGTAGCTGTGCACATCCTTGCAATTTATCTTTGCAAACTTGAGTAAGGTTATCCTCGGATAAATTCCTAGAGGTTGAATTGCTGAAACAAAGCATTTGAAATTGAGAAATACTGCCAAATTTATATTCCTACCAAGGGTGAATGACACACTCACCGACACTGATTTTAGCCAACTTTTATTTATTTGTTTACTTATTTTGGCAGCTGGCTGGTACGGGAATCCGAACCCTTAAACTTGGTGTTACAAGGCAGTATCCAACTTTTAAATATTCAGCAATCTGAGAGATAAAAAAGATATTTAGGGTTTTTTTTTTTTCCTACATTTCTTTAATTATGAATGAGATGTGACATTTTTCCTACCTTTAGGTCAAGTATGTTCTTCATTCAGTGAACTGCCCATTTAAATTATTTGCTTCTTTAAGAAAAGAAAATGAATTAGCATAAAGGGCCAATTTTCTGTTCCAAACCATTAATACCATGCTGTTATGTCCCATTTTTACCCTGTTCCCAGTTCAGATTACCAATTTAGGAGTGGTGCTTAAGTCTCTCAATGAAGGTAAATCACTGCCCTTTTTTTTTTTTCTTTTACTTCCTCCCCACCCCCCTACTCTAAAGGGTCTTTGGCTCTCTGTTTTCTGTCTACCCTGGGGATGGTCAAATTGTGTATCAAACAGATGGTTTTAATTTGACTTCCTAGTGAGTACTGTAGGGAAATATTCCCAATAAGCAACAGGAAGGATTTCTACAGACATGTGGGGGAGTGTTTATAGTTGTGTAGCAAAGCAGTGCCCATCAAGCATTACTTCAGCTTGCCTTGTTCATCTGTCTTTCCACCCAAACACAAGACATGTACTCTGACTTTTGCTGCTGTGACATTTTGGTGAATTTTCAGCCTTATTTTTGTCAGGATGGACATATGTGTAATAAACAGTATTGCTGTTGAGGTCTGGCCAGTTAGATCATTTGGTTAGAGAATCATGCTGATAACACCAAGGTCCAGGATTTGATCCCTGTACCAGCCAGTTGCCAAAACAAATAAATTAGGTAACTAAAAAAAAACCCAAATAGTATTGCTTTTGGCTTCTTGAGTAGGGAAATGGTGATTGCATTGTCTTGATTTAAATGACAATGTCAGAAGAGTAAGAATAGTGAATGGCTTACCGTCAAGATGGCAGAATAGGTCACGAGGGCAGAATAGACTTGCCAGTGTCACTCTCTCCCACAAATCAACCAATTTACAACTATTAAAAAGCAACCACAGCCCAGCTGTGGCCACTAGAGCTTAGGGGAAAAGGAAGAGAGACCTATGGAGTGCATGAAGGCAGGAGAAGCCATGATGAGAGAAAGAACGAACTTCTCTGACTGTTTCAAGCCCTGGCCACTTTAAGGCTGGTGCTGGTGGGCGCCTGGAGCGGGAGCTGGCAAAAGCTGCAGCTGTGCCCTTTGGATGAAGTTGCTTGGAGGTGGCAGGGGAGAAGAGGGCCTTGGTGGCCCCCAGGCCAGCAAAACTACTAATAGGGTTCCTGTGGACCCACTTAGGAGTGAGGGGCCACAACAACAAAAATAGGAACCACTCAGAGGCTGGTGAGTCATCACAAGGGACCTGTGCACAGCCTGCCCCATGGGAAGTGTTTGGAGTGTGGGGGTTGGGGGAGACAGGCCCATGGGGGGAACATTGGGACACAGCATTCACAGCTGATCTGCCCTCCAATCAACGCAGGACCACTCAGTGGAGACTGGTCAGGAATATAGAATTGCATGGGATGCAGTTTGCTGAAAAGATTCAGGCCCAGACCAGAGTTTCCACACAACTCAGGTGTACCAGATCTCACAAGAGCTGGAAATACCTATAAAGTCAACCTTTAAAAGCTGAGCTGGGGCTGGCCCCGTGGCTCACTTGGTAGAGTGCGGTGCTGGGAGCCCCGAGGCCGTGGGTTCGGATCCTATATAGGGATTGCCGGTGTGCTCACTGGCTGAGCGTGGTGCAGACAACACCGTGCTGAGGGTTGCGATCACCTTACCGGTCAAAAAAAAAAACAAAAACAAAAACCTGAGCTGCATAAAAAGCTTCCCCAGGGAATCAGCAGCAAAGCAGCAATTTAGCTCATCCATAGAGCTCAAGTGCTCATCTCCACTGGAAGTTCCCCCATTTTGGAAGTAAGCAAAGGACAACAAATTAGTTCCAGTGCAGAGTTTAAGTGGTAGGAACAGCTAATAATCCAACACAGAACTGGAAGAAAAAACAAAATACCCACAGACCAGAGACAAAGTTTGATATTAACTAGTAAAGGTCTCACATCATCAAAGAACACCTACAAAACCTAGAAGGACCAGAATTCCCTGGGCTACCAAGCCAGGGAGGAGGGAGGGCAGGGGGTGTCAGCCATGCCCTCTGACACCTGCAACCAGACCAGTGATGACCACTGAACCACCGCAAGTAACACCCAGGCTCTCCTAAGCCTGGGTGGTGGGGGACTGTTGGGAAAATATAGGAAGATAGTCAGGGCCCCTCAGATGTTCAGAATCTTGCCAAGCATTTGATGTAAATATGCACGTGTGCCCAGGTGTCCTGGGTTATGAACTTAAGTATAAAGGATGAGTGGCTCTGATCCAAGGGGCCCTTCCACCCCTGGGATGCCCCCAGGGGGGCAACTGGAAGGCCGCTGCTGCTGCTGCTGACTGAGCTCGTGTTGTCTGCTGACAGCTCCCAGGACCTTTCCCAATTACTTGACATAGACCTGCATGTAAGGGGTCTGGTGACACAGCCTGGTGTGTGAGGGGTCTGGGAACCCAGTCTGTACAATGAGTTTGAAGGGTCTGAGCCCTAACCTGACAACTGGTGTAGTCATGTGGTTTTACAGGGACTGGGGGCTTCAGCCAGGTGCCCCCCCCACCATACACCTGCAACCAGCCCAGCAGTGACCACCGAGCTGCTGCAGGAAGTGCCCAGGGCTCTCCTGAGCTGGGGCAGTCGGGTGGCAAGGGCTTCATCCACACCCCCGACATTTGCACTCAGCCAAGCAATGACGGAGACACCCCTGGAAGCCCCTTGGTCTCCCCTACAGGAATGAGGGGAGTACCACAGGTCTCAAACCCGCCTCTCCTCCTTCCTCCTCCCACCCTATTTCCTTCCCCCTTCCCATCCCCCCTCCCACCACTGCTCCGCAACAACATAGAATGGAAAAAAATATTAAACTTAAAAAAATAAAAGTACTGACAACCTGATCTTATGTATTTTTTAAAAAACAATTATTCAAAATCTCATACACACAGAAGTTGTTTGCCAA